>NC_057348.1:58630577-58940530 GCF_016509475.1 Prionailurus bengalensis | reverse complement strand
TTTGTCCCCACAGCCTGGGAGAGGCACTTTCTGCCCCCACAGGCAACACCAACAGGGATCAATGAGAGCCCCTGTGGCCTCTGATGAAGCAAGCAGACCAGAATAGCACAATAAAGGCTCTGATTCAAGAAGCTGAGCAAATTCCAAAGAAGACAAATCTAAAGAAATACACACCTAGAGCCATAATGATAAAACTTGTAAAAAGTGAGGACAGAAGAATCTTGAAAGCAATCAGAGAAAACCAATGTATTCCTTACAAGGTAACACCAGTTTGAATGACAGTGGAGTCTCATTTAAAGCTATGAAGCCAGAAGGAAGTGGCATATTTTTCAAGTACTGAAAGAAAAAAATTCATAACCATGATTTCTATACCTGGAAAAACTATCCTTTAGAATGAAGAGAAAATAAAGACATTCTCAGATTACAGAAAACCAAGAGAGTTTGTTGCCAACCAATCTACCCGTAAAGAATGGCTAAATTCGGGCTCTTGGCTGGCTCAATTGGCAGAGTGTGCAACCCTTGGTCTCAGGGTTGTGAGTTCAAACCCCATGTTGGGTGTAGAGATTGCTTAAAAATCTTAAAAAAAAAGAATGGCTAAAGTAAGTTCTTCAAACAGAAATAAAATGATAAAAGAAATAATCTTGGAACATAAAGAAGAAAGAACTAACAATGGAAAAAACAAAACTATGGATAAATACAGTAGATTATCCTTCTCGTGAGTTTTTAAAATCACATTTGATGGTCGAAACAAAAAATTAACACCATCTGATGTGAGGCAAATGTATGTAGAAGAAATATGCTCAAAGCTAAGGTGTTAAAAAGAACCTACATGGAAGTAAGTCTTCCATGCCATATTGTAAATTGTAGAGCATTGATACCTGTAGATTATGGTAAGTTACATGTGTACATTATAATGCTCAGTGTAACCACTAAGGGAATTTTAGGAAGCAATATACTCAAAAGCACTATTAGTAAATCAACATGGAATCCTATGAAATGTTTAACCCATAGGGAGGCAAGAAAAGAAATGGAGAATGAGAAACAGTGGACAATCAGAAAACATAATGCAGTGACTTAAGCTTTAACATGGCAATTACTTAAGCTTTAAGTAGTCATAAGTAGCACTACTTAAGGTTTCAGTAGACCTAAGCTTTCATGTGGCAATAATAACCTTAAAGGTAAACAGTTTAAATATACCAATTGAAAGGCAGAGGATGCCAGAATAGATTTCACTCACACACACACACACACACACACACACACACACACACACACGGCTGTGTATTAGAAATGCAGTGACATAGGTTGAAAGTAAATGTGTAGAAAAAAAGATATGTCATAGAAACATTGATCCAAAAAACGTTGGAGTGGCTATATTAATATCAAATAAAGTACTTAAGAACCAAGAAAATTTCTGGACGCAAGGAAGGACATGATATGAGGGTAAAAGGATCGCTTTGCCAAGAAGACATAGCAATCCTAAATGTATATGCACCAAAGAACAGAATCTTAAAATACATGAAGCAAAAACTGTAGGTCTGAAAGGAGAAATACACAAGCTTAAAATAACGGTAGGGAGGACATCAGAGCTCAAATGTTAGAAGTACTAAACAAAATCATCAAGGTTGTAAAATTCCTAAACGATGCAACTAACCAATAGAATCTAATTGACATACAAAGAACACTCCAACGATCACAGAATGCGTATTTTTTTCAAGCATGTATGGAACCAAGACTATATCGGAGGCCATAAAACAAATCTTAACGAGCTTAAAAGAATTGAAATCAGCATATGAAAATATGCAGGATATAGTTCACGTAGGTAAAAGGGAAATACACAGCAGTGAATACTTACATTAGAAAAGAAGAAAAGTTTCAAATTAAAGGTTTTATCTCAAGAAACTAGAAGAAGAATAAAATAAAGCCAAAGCAAGCAGAAGGAAGGAAATAATAAAGATAAGAACAGAAATCAATGTAACTGAAACAGGAAAACAGTAGAGAGAATTAATGAAAGAAAAAGCTGGTTCTTGGAAAAAAAATTAATAAAATTAATAAACGGCCAGCAAGACTGACAAAAATAAAGAGAGAAGATGTGAATCACCAGTATCAGAGAGACAGGTTACATCCCTGCAGACTCCAACACAGCCATTAGAGGAGAATAAGGTAATACTACAGACCCCTTTATGCTCATAAATTTGACAACACAGAAGAAATGTACCAATTCCTGGAAAACCACAAACTACTAAAACAACCAGGATGAAATTGATAACCTGAATAGTTCTATAACCACTCAAGGAATTAACTTCATGAATTTGAAACCTTAGAAAAAGAAAATTCCATGCCCAAGTGGTTTCTCTGGAGATTTCTACCAAAAAGTTAAAGAAAAATTAAAACCAAATTTACATATTCTTTTCCAGAAGAGAGACCAGTATTACTTTGACAAACAGTATTACCAAACCAGTCAAAAACAAAAGGAAACTATATCTCTCATGAACATAGACACAAAAATCCTCAAAATATTTGCAAACCAAATATATAACACATATATAATATTGTTTATTTAAACAATATAACATTGTTATATTTGTGTGTGTGTGTATGTATATATATATATATATATATATATATATATATATATACATACACACACACATATATATATATGTATATAGAAAGGTACATGACAAAAATCAGTACCCTTTATGATAAAAACTCTCAGAAAATTAGGAATAGAAAGGAACTACCTTAACTTGTTAAGAAGAGCATGTACCAAAAAACCCTATATCTAACATCTTATGTAATGATGAGATAGTGAATGCTTTGCCCCTAAGATCAGGAACAAGGCAAGGATATTTGCTTTCACTACTTTTACTTAAACACAGCCTGGAGTTAAGCCACTGGTAAGACACTAACCACTGCAGTAAGACAAGAAAAAGAAATTAAAGCCATGTGGATTAGAAAGGAAAAAATAAGCTGTGCTTATGTGCATGCAGACATGGTCATCTACATAGAAAATCCTAAGAAACTCTAAACACACACACACACACACACACACACACAAACACACATAAACAAACAAATAACAAAACCTCCTAGAACTAATAAGTGAGTTTATCAAGGTCACAAGACAACAGACAAAAATTAATTGCATTACAGATTCCTGTACGCTAACAACATCTGGAAACTGAAATTAAAACCACCATACACCATGATGCATAAAGGGAAAAAAAGGATACAGTGGACCTCATCAAAATTTTAAACTTTTATTCTGTGAAAGAGTCTGTAAAAAGATGAAAAGAGAAACTACAGACTGGGAGAAGATATTTGCAAACCATATAGCAAAGACAGGACTGGTATCTAGAAAAATAAGGAACTTTCAAACTGTACCAGCTAAATAAATAAATAAATAACAATCCAATTAGGAAAATTAACCAAGGGGATATACAGATGGCAAATAAGCACATGAAAAGATATTCGGCATCATTAGCCACTAGAGATATGCCAATTAAACCCACAATTTGATATCACTACTTACCTATCAAGATAGCTGAAATTAAAAATAGTGTCAACACCAAATGCTGATGAGTATGTGGAAAAACTAGGTCACTCATGCATTGTTGGTGGGAATGTAAAATAGTACAACTGCTCTGGAAATAGT
This sequence comes from Prionailurus bengalensis, assembly GCF_016509475.1. Classification (NCBI taxonomy): domain Eukaryota; kingdom Metazoa; phylum Chordata; class Mammalia; order Carnivora; family Felidae; genus Prionailurus; species Prionailurus bengalensis. Next base: position 58,936,872 of record NC_057348.1, on the reverse strand, counting down.
TTGGCAGTTTCTTATAAAACTAAGCTTGCAGTTACCGTAAAACCCTGTGATTACACTCTTTGGCATTTATCCCAGAGAAGCAAAAACAACATTTATACAAAGTGAATGTTAATCGAAGCTTTATTCATGATAGCTGAAAGCTGGAGTCAACCCAAATACTCTTCAACAGGTGAATCATAAACAAAGGTGGTATGTCCATACGTAGAATACTACTTGGCAATAAAAGATACAAAGATGAATCTTGGATAACTCTCCAGGGAATTAGGTTGAGTGAACAAAGCCCAGTTCACATGGTTAAATATTGTGTGATTCCATTTCTATAACATTTTTGAAATGAAAAAATTATAGAGATGGAGAACAGGTTAGTGGTTGCCAGGGGTCAGGGAAATCGGAGGTGGGTGTAGAAGAGAAGAAGGGGAGTGTGGTTATAAACATGGAGCACAGTGGCCCCGGGTGATGGCGGCACTGTGGAACCTATGCGTGTGATAGAATTGCATAGAACTGGATATGCGCAAATGAGTGCATATAAAACTAGTGAAACCTGAGTAAGACTACTGGAGTACATCAGTGCCACTTTCCTGGTTGTGATGTTGTCCTATAGTGATTCAGGGTGTTCACACTGGGAGAAACTGGGTGAAGAGCTAAATGGATTTTTCTGTATTATTACCAACTTCTGCCTATAAATCTATAATTATCTCAGAATAAACCATTTAATTATGAATAAAGCGGGGTAACTTTTAAATAGAGTACTCTGTACATCCTCAATGAAGTGTATTCTAAGGAAGAAGAGAAATCTTGAACTTCAGGTAGTAGGTTTGTTTTCAGCAGTAGAATTGGTGTGGCAGTTCCAAACTGTTTTATTTGCATCACAGGACTGAACAAATGAGCATTGATGTTATGAGGAACTAGAGTTCTCCCTGGAGGAGAAGGAGGTGCAAACACGGGACGGGGGAGGACAGTTAGAGCCCTGTGGTATTGCTTTGAAATTAGAGGAATTAGCACAAACCCATGGTTTTAAAGAAATGCATTCTTCTTAGCTCTGTTCCCTGAGAGAACCCCGAAAATAAAGACCTCAGTAAGCACTCCTTTTTCCTAGATCTTGATTTCTAAATAACCATTTCTAACTGAAAGGAACCAGTGTCCCCTGAAAATGGGCTGTTCCAAGAATGGAGCAGGGTGTTGACAAGCTGAGCTTAGAACATCTTACTTTGTAAAAAAGTAAAGATGTGTTTAAAAAATGACGAAGGCATGTGAATCTACCTAGGACAGAGGAGCCATCTTGAAAGAGATCCCACTAGCCAAATTTGGAATATCTTGTTTGAGCAACAAAATGAGTAATGACAGAAATGGAGTTATAACACATTGAATTTTAAAAAAAGAATCTAGATCCATACCGATATAAAAATATATAGAAACCAAAGGAGAATAAGGAACAGAAAACCGTTTTTAAGAATGACAACTAATACATATAGAAAGAATAATAAACAATCAGTGTTGCCACTCTTGTAATAATAATTCAGGTAAAACTCATGAATTCATCTAAAACTACTGAGTGCAAACTGGTACAGCCACTCTGGAAAACAGTATGGAAGTTCCTCAAAAAATTGAAAATAGAACTATCCTACGACCCAGCAATTGCACTACTAGGCATTTATTCATGGGATACAGGTGTGCTGTTTCAAAGGGCCACATGCACCCCCATGTTTATAGCAGCACTATCAACAATAGCCAAAGTATGGAAAGAGCCCAAGTGTCCATCAGTGGATGAATGGATAAAGAAGATGTGGTATATAGATACAATGGAGTATTACTTGGCAATCAAAAAGAATGAAATCTTGCCCTTTGCAACTACGTGGATGGAACTAGGGGTATTATGCTAAGTGAAATTAGTCAGAGAAAGACAAATATCATAGGACTTCACTCAGATGAGGACTTTAAGAGACAAAACAGATGAATATAAGGGAAGGGAAGCAAAAATAATATAAAAACAGGGAGGGGGCAAAACATAAGAGACTCATAAATATGGAGAACAAACAGGGTTACTGGAGGGGTTGTGGGAGGGGGGATGGGCCAAATGGGTAAGGGGCATTAAGGAATCTTAATCATTGTTGCACTATATGCTAACTAATTTGGATATAAATTAAAAAGATAATAAAATAAAAAATAATAAATAAAAATTAAAAAAATAAAACTATTGGATGAAAGCCTGTTGAGAAATTGGATAATCATATGGTCTTATCACTTCTCAGATTACTTATTACTTATGGAAGGAAAAGGATATGGTTGCAGTTGTATATTCCTAAATTAAAAAATCACCTCAAAACTTAGTAGCATAAAACAACCACTCTATTATGATCATGGATTCTGGGTGTCAAGTTCAGAGGGGGCATAAGAATAGCTTGTCCCTGCTACATACGGTCTTGGGCCTCATCTGGGAAGATGTGAGGGCTGGGGGTGACTTGATGGCCAAGGTTGTTTTCATGGCTGGGGGCTGGAATCATCTAGAACTGTCTTTCACTCCTACATCTGGAAGTTGATGCTGACTCTCAGGACCTCAGCTGGGCAGACCCGTTTCCATGTGGTCTTAGTGTGGCTGTTTTAGGCTTCCTCACAGCATGGCAGCTGGGGCCTGAGAAAGGAAGTAGAAATGCAAGGCATTTTACCATCTAGCCTCCAAGGTCACATCATGTCCGTTTCACCATATGCCATTGATTAAAGCATAGAGTGCCACCCATGGTCTGGGGAAGGGATATCCATCTCACTGTAGTGTGGGAAGAGTTTTCTATCACCTTGTAAACAGAGCATGTGGACAGGAGACACTTGTGAGGCTATCTTTAGAAAATACCTCCTGTTTTAACACTGGAGAAATCTAGGTGGTTACCACCATAACTTCTTATCCCCAATAACGGGACACACCGAGAAGGGCATCGCGTTACCTATGTCATTTCTCTACTGAGAATGTTAACCTAAATCCAATCATGAGGATACAGTCATACAAATCCAAAGTGAAGGACATTCTTCAAAACAGCTGCCCTGGACTCTTCAAAAATGTCAGTATCCTGAAAGGCCAATCAGAGGGTGAGACCAGTTTAGATTAAAGGAGAGTGAAGGACCACGTCAACCAAATCCAACGTGTGATCCTCGGTTGAATCCTGGGTCGGGGGAGTAGGGACGTTCTTGCGACAGTTGGAAAAAATCAAATGTAGATCTTATACTAGAAAAGTATTCTGTTGATGTGCAGTGTTCCAGGTGCAGGAGTGGGGAGTGGTTTGTGTTTCCAGACACAAGATATCAACATCCTTGTTCTTAGGACATACAGCCGAAGTATTTCGGGGTGAAGTGTTGATGACTGGAGCTCATGTGCAATTAGCTTCAGCCAAAAAGCGTGTGTGTGAGTGTGTGGATGTAGCTGGAGACAACACGTAGTTGTGTAGATGTGGCACAACCTAGTGAGCAATGACTTGAGGTGAAGTGTACATGGGCGATAGGCTACTTGCCAAGTTGCTTAGGTTTGAAAAGTTTCAAAATACAGACAACACCTCATTTTACTGCCCTCTGCAGGTAACTGTGTTCTTTACCAGTTGAAAGTTGGTGGGAACCCTGCATCGAGGAACTCTGTTGGCACCGTTTTTTCCAAGGGCATTTGCGCATTTTGTGTCACGTTTTGGTAATTCTTGCAACATTTCAAACTTTTTCATTACCATACTTGTTATGGTGATCTGTGATCAGTGCTGACGACTTGCTGAAAGCTCGGAAGGTTAGTATTTTTTAGCAATAAAGATAAAATGTTTTTATTTATTTTTATTTTTTTAGTGTTTTATTTATTTTTGAGAGAGAGAGAGACAGCACGAGTAGGGGGAGGGGCAGAGAGAGATGGAGACACAGAATCCAAGCAGGCTCCAGGCTCCGAGCTGTCAGCACAGAGCCCGACACGGGGCTTGAACCTACGAATTATGAGATCATGACCTGAGCCGAAGTCAGACGCTTAACTGATGAGCCACCCAGGCGTCCCAAGGATAAAGTATTTTTAAATTAAGATATGTAGTTTTTTTTTAGACCCCATGTTATTGCATACTTAATAGACTCCGGTATTATATAACTAGAACTTTCATATGTACTGGGAAACCAGAAAACTTATTTGACTTTATTGCCATTATCGACCTGGAATGGAACCTGCAATATCTCTGAGGAACGCTGTAAAATCACGGGGAAGAAGTAAGCCTGCACCCAAACTCTCTCCCTACATGCCAGAAATAAGCTTTCTAGGAAGATCAAAGTAAACAAAAGGGTGTTAAAAAGAAGAGGAAGAAGAAAAAAAAGGGAAAGAAAAGCCACCATCAGCACTGCCCTTTGGTCAAGGAGAAGTGTCTCCCACATGTGACCGTGTACCAGCTGTGATGCACCTGGAGTCCAAAGAGTCAGTGTGGCCCACTGACAGACACTCCCCCACCCCCCCACCCCCCTTCTAGGAAGGAAATTCTTAGAAGGGCAGCCGCCAAGTTGCATAATCCTGTTTGTTCTGTAGAGACAAAGACCGGAGAGGATGGTGGCCAGAGAGATGGGGTGGTACAGTCCGCGTGGAGGTGACTCTGTCACCTCAGCTGCTGCAGGAGCCAGGCTCCTCCCTGACCCGCACTTGCCCCAGGAGGGCAGAGCCCAGTCAGACCTTGGATCTGGAGTGGTGTCTAGAGCATGGTGGTCAGGCCTCTTTGCCCCAGAGCAGGCAGGCTGGCCACACCAATGGAAGGATGCCCAGGATGGGCTCTCACCCCCTAGCTGCGATTTTCTCCTCAGAACTAGGAGCAGGGGCAGGAGACATCTTTCCCTTTGCTGCCTGGGGGTGGGCTGGGGTTGGAGGCATGGGAACCCCACGCAGCAGCCCACTGCTGACCTGTGCCACAGGAGTGCTATGCCCTATCCCACCCAATTGGAGGGGGTCTCACTGTGCCGAACCCTCCCTACCCCTTAAAAGGCCATCCCATCCCTTTGAATTCCCTCTCGGGGCCACCTTGCGGAAAGGTTGACGTTTTGTACCTGAAATAACTTTAGATGCTTCCAGGGGAATCGGGAATGTTATAAGGCCAGCAGCGGGCATGTTTGGGCAAAGGTGGTGCTTGGATAACCCCCTGCACAGTCTGCTCCCAGCCACGCCCTGCCTGCCTGACTTGGCCTGGCTCGGGTCTGCTTGCTGAGCGGCGAGCCTCCGAGTGAGGCTGCGTGGGCTGAGGCCCTAGGGTCTGGGACACCCAGACATTAATATCCGCTGCCTTGCTGCCTGAATTGGCCATGCTGATGGGCCCCTGGGGACTCAGAGGTGAGGGAGGCCTGGCTATTTCTGGCTTGGGTTAGGAAGTAGTTCTATGTCCAGGCAGAGAGCCAGTGCCGCAGCTCCCGACAAAAGTGCCTCGCCAAAGGGAACAGGGCCCTGCTGGGGCTCATCCAGGGAACTATGCACTAGGGAATTCTTTTCCTGTTAGCCATCCAATCCACCGTCCTTCTTATCATATGCCAGGCTGTGTGGTGGGCATTACAGACACATAAGGCTCGGACCCTGCCTGTTCAGACTGGCCACTCAATCTGATGGGGACCTGGAGGTATCGCTTACTGACACAGGGGGTTTGAAAAGTGTTCTGAGAGGCGTTCAGGGACAAACAGCCTGGGGCAATCCAGGAAGGTTTCCTGTAGGAGACTCTTGACTTGAGAGGCAGTTTATAATCTGCTTTGTGTAGTTCATTCCTTCTACCCTCCCTCCTTCTGCTCTTGTCCCCTACCCCTCTGTGTGTGTGTGTGTGTGTGTGTGTGTGTGTGGTAGGCATATATAGGTATAGGTAGAGTAGTAGGCATATATAAGTGTATATTCAACTGTTATATAGAGAAAAGCAGATGTTTCATCATGCCCATCTTTCCTTGGTAGTATGTAATGTTCTATCATACTTAAAAAAAATCTGCATTGTATTTTATTCTTTGGAGGTACCATAATTTATTTAACTACTCCCCTCCTAATGGTTGCTAGTTTTTTACTCGTATAAACAATGCTGTAGTAAAAAAATCTTTTAATATATGTCTCTCTACACGGATCTGTTTCCTTATGAGAAGAGATGCTCATTAAAAATGCTGATCCACATTGCCAGATTGCCCTCCTGAAAGGCTCCATCGATCCCACCTCCTCCAGCAGTGTGGGAAAGGGCCTGCGTAGCACTGCTTCTATCTTTGTCAGTTTCATAGGCAAAATGTGTCTTATTTGCACTTTTCGGAAGTCATGTTGGGGCTGAGAGTCTGTTCCTGAGTGTATTGGTCATCTGCGTGTGAGGTAGGTTGTGAGAGCTGCAAAGGCCTAGTGGCAGGTGCTCCGGGGAGGAGCAGAGGTCGAGAGGTATGGACAGTGTGGCATCTTCTGGAAGGGCAGCTTCAATTATAACTGGCTGTGGGACGTCTAAGGAAAGCAGTGGGTGGCTTAAGACTGGACTGGAGGGCCTGGGGTGTGACTTAGGAGTTGGGGCTTTAATCCTGAATGGTATAGGGAGCCACTGGGGGATTCAGAAGCCCCTGTGTTTGTCCGGCCTCTCCCATACCCAGGTACCCCTCTAAACTTCAACTGGCTGCCAGCCCACCCCTGTGAGGAAGGAGGTACCTGCCGGGCAGGAGGGCCAGCACCATCTCCCTTGGACTCTCTGTCCCTGTGCTCCTCAGAGCCCTGAGCTCCGCCACCTGAGCTCGGTGCCTGCAGGTAGCAGGAAGGGATGTGATATGGCCACCCTCCCAACCCAGGGGACAGTGTGGATTAGAGAGTGGGAAGAGCAGTGCTCCTAGATTTCAACCTGGGTCTCCCCTCAGCCCTGTCTCCTGCTAGCTGCTGCTGGTGGCGGTGGCGGTGGCGGTGGCGGTGGGGTGGTGTGCGCATGCATCCTGAGCTCGTGCTTGGAGATGCCTGCCACACACAGCTGTTGTCAGGGTGGAATCTGTGCTGCAAGTGCTTCGTTGAGAGCAAAGTGCTGTGGGCAGTCCCCTGACAGAGCTAGCGGCCTTGGCCCTCCATCACAGAGGTCCCTCTCACATGAACTCTGACCCTGCCTCAACTCTTCAGTTCGTTGTTTCAGATGCTTATGTATTACCTTCTCTAACAAGTCAGTTGTTGGTAATAGTAATTATCATGATGGCTACAATTCATTCAGCACCTACTATTGCCAGGCCCTATAGTAGACACACATCAGAAATTATCTTCTTTTTTCCTCACAGCAATCTGTAGGGAAGTGATGTGACCTCCATTTTATGTAAGAGCAACATGGACCTTTCTGAGGTGACATCACATGCCCAGGGTTTCTGGAAGAGCCAGGACTGACCTGATCATACTGGCCACTGTCTCTTGAGGGCATTCCTACTCCTGCAGATGGCCCCTGCCTCTCTGAAGGCTGTTACAGGGTGCTGCATCAGGGTGTGCTGCTCGTGGGGGACAGGCAACCTTTCACAACTTATTTTTATTTATTTATTTGTTTTTTTCCGTGTTCTAAGTCGCCCTCAGAACATTTCAGACTGGTGTGCTGGCTGTGGCCATCACCCTCCGTCCTTCTTTGACCACGTTACAGAATGGCACCGAGCCCAGCATGACCCATGGGCTGTAGTTTTCTGACTCCAAGCCTGTTTTATTTATGCGATATTGCTCATTAGCTGTCTCTACATATGTCGGGCTGTATTTGTGGATATGAAAATAGAACCTTTTAAGAAATACCTTTTTGAAGCCCCCAAACATTAGGCTTATGCTAAAAACCTGCGTAGATTTCTTCAGTACTTGTGACATTTCCTGTTTGCATTTGCACAGCTTGGAGAGCAAATACGCTTTGATGGGTTACAGATTTATTTTCTCTTCTGTTCTTGTGGAGTTTGTGTCTTAGCTCATCTAGGCATAGCTTTTTTAAAAGGAGAAAAATACTTATTTGAATCTGTTACTTGTCTTTGTATCAAGTTTTTTAAGCAAATGCTCTGGCAGAGGAGAGCACATGCCCTGGGCAGGACACCCCTGGATTTGAGTCCTAGCTTGCTCACTTTCCAGTTGCAAGCCTCAGATTCTTTGTCTGTGAAATGGCATGAGCCATGTAAAGGCACTTTGGGGCTGGCATACAGTAGGTGCTCATAGCAGGTGATCCCCTCCCCTGTAGATGAGGTGACATCCTGCAAAAATGAAATCCTTTCCTGGAGAGTCTTTTGCAACCTTTAGTAAACACTTAGCAAGAACCTTTTATGTACTTAATATCGAGTTGAGTCAATTAGTAATTTTTGCCATAAAGGAGGGAATCATTTTTCACATAGGTAATAATTTACACTACATATACATTGAGCTATATTATCCCCACGAAGCCACCAACATTTGGAAACTGTTCTAAAATTAGAAATTGGCATCCATAGGAGTTGACAAACCATGAAGAAAATTCATCCGTGTGAAGGAAAGGAGAAAATAAAGTAGGCTCAGCCTCTCTGTGGGTTCTCACTGAGAATTGACAATAGGAATTGGATTCGTTTCAAATTATTTTGGGTAGCAGAGGGTCCATGAAAGAGGCGGGTGCAGAAAGGGATGATTAGAAAGCGTGGTTGAGCGGCCTTTACCTTTTTTCCAACCCTCTTTTCCTCCTTTGATTTTCTTTTTTTAAAAAAGTCTCAACCCACAACATATCAAGCAGCTGGGAAACTTAATACAAAGCACCGCATTTCTGTGTCCCGCTGTAGTCCCAAATTTTGAATAGAAGAGTCAGTGTGCTTTGGGGAGTGTGAATCCAGCCACACTGCTGCCCATCTGCCCCCTGTGGCGGTCCCCACGGGAGCCTGTGCGTCCACCGTTCCCTTGTCCTCCTTTCAGTTTGTGAGCTAGAAGGGCTGCTTGGTGAGCACCTGCTGACCGAGGCCACAAGGGGCTGGATGTTGTGGGGCAAGTATGCGAGGCCAAGCTGGGACATGTTCCCAGGCCCAGCTCACGCCCCAAACCCAGGACCATTCTCCCTGTGGAAAGAGGAGCCTCCAGATTAGACGGAGCCAGTTAAATAATGCTAGCCAACACGGCTTCATCGTGCAGTGGTGAGTTTTGAACCCCTTGTTCCATGGCGGCGTGGCAAACCCACCAGCTCCTTTGAGAAACTGTCCTTTGATCAGAGCTGTGACCTCCAGGTACTGGGAGCCCCGAGATTTCCTTCTCCTTCCTTTGAAGCCCAGCCCAGCCCGGTTCCCTCATTCTTTAGCTGCCTCCACTTCTTGGCAGAGAGAACTGAGAGCCCCGTTTTGCTAAGATCCCTGGTCTCTGCATCTCGGTCTGGACTCCTTTTGAAGATTCCAGCACTTCGTGGAAATTAATTTTAAAACATACAGGGCACAATCAGTTGAATCACAGTTTGAAAAATACTTTGGGTGAAGATTCTTATTCAAAATGTAACTGTTTGCAATAAAAGATAGGAACTGTTTTGGAAAGCAATGTAAAGAAAACTTGGTGACATTTCAGGAAGGTGGTATATATCTAAAGATGTCAACCCCAGCAGCACCTCATCTGTTGTCAGCAGCCACTAAAGAGAAAGAGGTTTTCTCCTTGGGTGATGGAAAAAGTTGCTGCCTCATGTCACGCACAGTATGAGTGGGGATTGTCCTCTGTTGCTTTGCCACTGCTGTTCTCTCCGGCTGCCCCCAGATGAGGAGATGGGGCCTCGGGGTGGGTCAGAACCTAGAAGGGCTGATGTCAGCAGGGGATGGGGGAGGGGAGAATTGCAAGAAAGAAGCTGAAGGCTGTGCTGCCCAGATGCGAAGTCCTGGGACAGAAAACCTGGGAGGAATTGAATTCTGAGCGAAACTGAGGGTGAGTGGGGAGAAACACTGTAAGTGCGATGCTGGCAATCAGGCAAGAGATCAGATGCGAGCGATCCGAGTTAAGGGTGGGAGAGCTGCCCATTGTATTGATTTCTTTAAAAGCTTGCTCTAGGAGTACCCTTTAAACGTATTTATTAAAACACCTCAATTTAAACGCCATGGCTGATGCTCGTTCTGTTTTGAAAATAGAATCTCCAATACTAATGGACTTTTGTAGAAATAAAGCTGTATGCCTGAGTGGAAACATATCAGCCTCTGTTACAAAAGGTCGCTCACACCATCACGTTGGACTTTCCAATAAGTAGACTTCTGGACGATCTTTGGAAGAAGTCTGTTAGGTTCTGTGTTCTTGTTCAAGATCAGGCAGCATGCCCTGCCCCATGCAGTTTGGTAGACTTACTGTCTTGTGCTTTGGGACTTCTGAGTTATTTTCTCTCCTGGAGCCTTTTGTTTTTAAGTTTATTTATTTGGAGAGAGAGAGAGGGAAAGAGAGAAAGAGCGTGAGAGAGAATTCCAGGCAGGCTCTGCACTGCCAGCACAGAGCCCGATGTGGGGCTTGAACTCACGAACCACGAGATCATGACCTGAGCCAAAGTTGGATGCTTAACCAACTGAGCCCATCCAGGTGCCCTTCTTTTAGAGCCTTTTAACCACACTCGTATAGGTTTTTTTGGAAGTGAAATGAACATTCTCAGCTCATCCTTGTGTGGAGGTCAGTCACTGGTCAGTCTGCAAATGCTCAGACCCGTGCAGATTGGACGGGGCTGGGCAGGAGGGCTGGGTGATCCTGGGCTTAGTAACTTGCTCCTGTGTGGCTTGGTCCCTTGGGGCAGCTAGGGGAACGGTGTGTGTGGTCCTTTTTGCCTCCCCACACACCTACCCACCTGCAATCAGGTGGAGGTTCTCACTCTGGTAGGAACTGTGCTATACCCCCTCGGCACAACGTGCAGAAGCTGCAGTGTCCACACTTCGCCGGCCCCTGGCTCTAGGGAGCAGGATGACTCTGCAAATCACATGAGCTCAGCAGCCTTTGTGCCACCAGGCACGGGGCCAGGTGCTGGGATGGGAGCGAGTAGCCATCAGTAAGCCCTGAGTGCTGCCCTCCAATTCACCGCCTGTGGGGAGCAGACGAACAGACGCTCGGAGCAGCACGTGGTGAGGGCAGCCACGGTCAGTAGGAAGTCACAAGGTGGCCCAGAGGAAGCCGCGTCCAGAACCCTTCCCTCAAAGAGGCAGCATCTAAGCCCGTTTGTCTGGAAGATGCAATGCTTTGGGCATGTGGCCACTTAGAAGTGAACATTTATTGGACACCCACGCCATACTGAGGGGTATTGAGGAGACTCCAGCAGGGCTCCTGCCCGGAGCACTGAGTCTTGTGGGTAACATGAGGTGAGGTAGAGGCTGTGATTGGAGCCCAAGAGGGGAACGCTGGGGGCATGGGGCTTTCTTCCTCCTTGGAGGTCAAGAGAGAAGGTGGCCCTGGTGCCTAATCCGGAGGCGCGTGTTGGCGCTGCTTGAAAGGGGCTTGGGGCCGAGGAGTCAGCATGTCAGGCCCAGAGGTGGCAGGAGCACGGAAGCATGAGGTGGTGTGGCGAGTTGGATGCTTTGAGGTGGCGAACGTGGGGGTGGGCGTGGGATGCGAGAATGGGGCAGGCAGGGTCGTGGTTGTGCAGCTGGGGCGGACTGGTCGACATGAGCAAGAAGGCGTTTGCCGAAAGACCACCCGGCCCCCCAGAAAGTGCAGGAAGATGGGCGCCAGGCCTGGGCGCATCGTAGGACCAGAGCAGCCCCAAAGTGGGAAGCAGCTGCGGGGAGGAAGGCGCCCGCAGACACAGTGGTGCCCCTCGCTCCAGGTTCTGAGTCGGGCGGGGACGTCAGTGGCCTTGCCCGGTCACACAGGACCCCTGGTTGAAATGCCCCCAGACCACACCCGGGAAATTGCTGGTGGGCAGTCAGAGCCCCAGCCTGTCCCCCAGTGAGAATGAACAGAATCCACGTGGAGGGCCTACCTGCCCCGCACGCCCCCATCATCATCATCTCTCTCATTTCTCCTGCTGCCTTGACTGTCTCCAGGACCTGCATTTCTTGGTGGACTGGCAATAGAGAACCAGCCAACCTGCCTGAGAGGATGGTTCCAGGAATACTGAGGACAGTGGTTCTCAAACTATTGGGTTTGGGACCCCTCGACACTCCTAACGATTATTGAGGACCCCAAAGAGCTTTTGTTTGTATGGGTGATAACTATTGATGTTGACCGTGTTAAAAATTGAAACAGCACATTTTAAAATAGTTTATTTGTGCATTTTAAAATAATTCTGGGGTGCCTGGGTGGGTCAGTCAGTTAAGCGTCCGACTTCAGCTCAGGTCATGATCTCACGGTTCGTGGGTTCGAGCCCCGTGTCGGGCTCTGTGCCAACAGCTCGGAGCCTGGAGCCTGTTTCAGATTCTGTGTCCCCCTCTCTCTCCACCCCTCCCCTGCTTGAACTCTGTCTCTCACTGTCTTTCAAAAATGAATAAACATTAAAAAATAAAAAAATAGTAATTGTAGTATTGTAGTTATAATATGCAATCATAATATACATGTTATATATACATACATTTATTTTATTTTTTAATGTTTATTCATTTTCTGAGAGAGAGAGACAGAATGTGAGCAGGGAGGGGCAGAGAGAGAGAGAGAGGGAGACACAGAATCTGAAGCAGGCTCCAGGCTCCGAGCTATCAGCACAGAGCCCGACGCAGAGCTCAAACTCACGGACCTCAAGATCATGACCTCAGCTGAAGTCGGATGCTTAACCAAGGCATACATACATTTTTAATGAAAACAATGACTTCTTAAAATGAAAAACAAGTTTAGTGAGGGGAGTGGCATTGTTTTAAGATTTTGCCAATCTCAGTGTCTGGTTTAATGGAAAGACAGCTGGATTCTCACATCTGCTTCTGCATTCAGTCTGCTGTGATCTATTGTTTGGTTGAAACACGTGAAGACTGTCTGGCTGCCCACAGATTGCAGTTGCCACAAGAAGATCTTGTGGACGCCCCCCCAAAGGGTCTCAGTGGACCCCTTCAAGCGGTGCCCAAGCCACACTTTGAGACCTCTCCTTATATATAGGGTGGGAAAGCCCTTTTAGACTGTGGGTTGCTGGTCGCTGCCCAGATAGGCACTCTCTCCCTTTCCAGTTACTAAGCTCCGTCCTGTCCTGTCCTCCCGAGGGCCTGGGTTGTTTCAGGACTACGGACCACTTATTGTGTATTTCCCTTCAGGAGGCTGGATGGTGTGCGAGATCACCTTTTACCTGCCCCTTGCCACCCTGCACTCATTTGCATTCTGACTCCGATTGTCCTGTCTCTTCTGCTCCTGAGCCCCACTACGTGCCTGCTCGGTGCTGCTCAGCACACCTTTTCCTGGCACCTGCGCAGGGAGCCCGCAGCTCTGGATGGCAGAGGAGTCAGGACCCCAGGAGGAGCCAATGCACCACTTGGGTCCCAGCCTCACGTGGGCTCGAAACTCTTCCTGAGCCGCCACGTAGAATCTAGGAGCTGGCAGCCGCCTCAGGAGCTTCTCACCTCCTTCTTCCCAGGACGGCATCCCTGTCACGGGATTCAGCCTTGCTCAGTAGGTACCATGGCCCCCCTCCAGCCCCGCCCAGCCCCTCACCTCATCAACCCTGCAGTTTCCTTTTTGCTTTCCTTGGTTGCTCTTTGGCTTCATAGGTTATCAACTAGAATTTGCCTGGGAATTGTTCTTGTTTCTGTCAGCATAAGGACTATTCATTCTCCATACGGTTTGATGAAAACCCTCTGTCCCAAGTCACAAATTTGGTATCTGCTGTGGGTTTGAGCTCCCGGTCTTTACACTGTGAATCAGCAGAGGGGCAAGGGGAAACCATCCACTTTAGAATCAGCTAGATGCAGCAGTCTAGATGTTTTAGAATGATATCTAAGCAATGCCTCTTAGTGACCATGTAACCTCAGGCAAGCTATTTAATTTTGTGAGTATCATTTTTTTTTTCAATCTATAGAGTAGGGCTGTTAATAATCCCTACCTTACCACACAGTCCTAAGGATTAACAGCCTAGAACGTGATAGGTGCCTAATAAGTGGTAACTTTCATTGTTATCACTGCTGTCACTGTTATCTTTTACTCAGGGATGGCTTGGCTTCTTGAGTTGAGCACCATTATTTGTACTGATCACTGTGGACATTCTGGTGATGTTCCAGTGTCATTTGAGAGTTGGAGAAGATATAAGTTAGCCCCATACCAGAGGCTCTAGCTCACTACTGCTTTCCCTGTGTGAAGGCCTAAGGGAATGGCTCACAGAAAAATTCGTTGGGTTGCCCTGTGCTGAACTGAAACCAGGCCTCGTGACTCTTGGCCACTCAACCCCAGTGGTCCTATGTTCTGGATTTCCAAGGACTCCAGACTCTGACCCTTAGTGATGTCCATGTGGTACTGGCTTGCCAAGGGGCCTCCTGGAAGCCCTGTGCAGTGGGCCACTTTGGATCAGTAACAGAGCTAGAGATGCCTAAGTGGGCAGCCACACGGGTCACTGTGCCCACCAAGCTGGGGTACTTTTGGAGTCGAATGAAAAATCACAGATATGGAAGCATGAACCTGCCTAAGCATGATCAAGTGTGAGCCTAGTCAGGGACTCTAGTGACCAACTCAGGATCCATTCTGATCTCTGATGTAAGAATTCTAGTTTTATTGGGGGTGGCAAACGCTCCTGCTAACATCCACTTCCTAGCCTCTCCGCAGCTGAAGGTGGCCCTGTGACCTCATTGTAGCCTGGCACAGGGGAGTGTGGGATGTGGGGGGCTGCAGAGAGGGCTCCCCTCCTTTGGAGTCCTCCTCTTCTCCCTCTCTCTGGCCTACTGAAGGACGACTGTGGTAGACTGCCAGCACCCTTTCCTCAAGTGCTGACAGAGGCCACACAGGGTGCTAGAGCAGATGGGTGGAGGGGGCCTGAGCCTCTCCAGACTGCAGGGTCATTACACCACTGGGACTGCCTGCCTCTGGCTTCCTTTATAAGAGAGAAAAGGATTTCCATGTGGTTTGAGCCACTGTTACTGTAGGCGTTCTGTTATCTGGAGCTGAATCTAATCCTATCTGATAAAGAACCCCTGGAAACATTCTGTTATCTAACATCAGAGCTAAGGCATAATTAAGAATTCCCCTTCTGTTGCACCTAATTGTATTTATCCATTTAACCATTCCTCATTCAGCAGATATTGAGTTACTCTTCTGTACCAGGTACCGTGCCAATGGCTGCATTCCAATTAATGTTGCTGAAATTAATCAGAGACATTTGCCTACCATTCCCTACCCTGCGGCACGCAGGGTTCTTAGGAGCTGTGCCTCTCCTGGAGGCCGCAGGCCATGTGGAGGGGGCCAATCCCAGCAGAGAGAGGCAGGGTGCCTCTGGGTTCCTAGGGACTGAGGAAGAGATCCTACCCTCCCATTCCGGTAGGGGCCTGGAGGAGATGTGTGTTGGGAGGCAGGGCACTGATACACCTGCAAATGTCAGTGGTCTCAGAACCCCAGTACTCAGTTGCCTTGGCCTTGACTCCTGTTGTAAACTCCCACATAAGGGGGTCAGAACTGCAAGGCAGGGGTTGGGGGAAGTAGAAGAACCCTTGGGGAAGACTGTATGGGGCTGGACATGTCAGTTACCCAGGAGAAACAGTGTGCTACAAGTTAGCAGGAAAGCCATGTGGCTGCCCAGATTTTTCCCCCGGGGACAGGAGACAGCCCTCTTCAGCCCGGTAAACGTAGCAGGATGACAGAGACAAAAGTAGATGTGCTAATTACTGTGTGCCTCCCGGGAATTGTGCCTGCACTGCCCACCTTGGGCCAGGGCTGTGCTCTTTCCCCACGGAGATGCCTCGGCACAGGGTCTGAGCCAGGGTTGGTCCATGCATGGAAGTGACCTCACGGGTCAGCTGGGACTCCACTCCAGGGAGGACGTGTCGGTCTCTTATCACTCTGCAGTGTCCAGCCATGGGGAAATCAAAGCATGGTGCCCATGGGGAGGCACGATGGTTCACCTCCATGGCAGGGCTCCGGGCCCACTCTGTACCCCGATGTGGAAACAAAGAGAATGGGCTGCAGAGCTTGTAGAAGCTGCCCTGTACGAGCAAGGGCCAGGGAACCAGCACATTCTAGCCTGGCAAGGCACACACCACTGTGGAAGAAAAAAAAGCCCAGACTGACTGACTGGCTCTGTGGGCCAGTGAAGGCTTTCTGAAGGAGGTCATGTCAGAGTTTGCCGTAAAGAAGCCTAGGAATTAGCCCTGTCGAGACGCAGTGGCATGAAGGCGCTCTGGGGGGCAGAAGGTGTGATGTGGGGTGTAAGTGGCCCACGGCAAGGCTGTGAGGGCACTAAGAAGTGCGGGCTGCCTCCCAGAGGTCACTGTGGGGGGCAGGGCCGGGGTGTCCACAAGGTCACTGTGCCAGCTGTTGGGGTTTCGGTGAGAAGGGAGCCAAGGCCGGAAACCGCCGGTCAGTGTGCTGTGCCTCTGTCTCCTCCGAGGGTGAGGATGGCAGGGTACAGACACTAGTTACTGCCACAGCTGCACTCCAGCTTGAAAGAGGTGACCTGCTTTGGGCCTTGGTGGTTCCGGTACTCATTGCTCATTCGCGTGGTCCCACCTGTCTCTGCACATGGCGGGCGCACGTGGCTGCTGCCCTTGGGAACCACCTGGGGAACCACATGTTCTGGTCTGTTCCTGGCTGGGACCATTGCAGCAGGATATTCCACTCACCACCACCGTGGTCGTTCCCTCTGCCTTTCCACACCTCCTTCCTGCAGCTTCTCCAGAGCCGAGGGACCGCCTCCGAGAGTGTCAGGAACATCATTTATAGGAAGGAGCCTGTTGCCACAGCAACCCCAGCAAATGGCCAGTGACTGGCCTGCTGTCTCCGACGGGGCCCACAGAAGGCGCTGCAGGGGGAGCAGCTGGTCGGACCCTGCTCGTGTGTGGGTTTGCAGGTAATGTGGGAGGAGGGACCAGGAAAGTGATAGTTCCCCAGGCCAGCAGACAGTGTGGGCAGGTGCTGGGTCAAGGCCACAAGTTCATCACAGCTGCTGTTTCTCTCGAGTCCTTCGAGAGAGAACAGCCCATGTGGCCAGGGCCAGTTGGAGGGACTTTGCAGTCACCCAAGAGATGCTCGGCTCGTAGCCGGGGCTGCCCTACATCATGTGCCAGCTGCTTGGAAAATGGGTGGGTTTTTCTGTGCGACTGTGTGAGTTTTCTGTGCTGCCAGTGGGGGAGCTGGGAGCTGTTGGCAGTAATAGCCAAGCGAGGGCTCAATTCTGGACAGCGTCCTGGGCATGTGCTTGCCCCTCACAAGAGGCGGGACTCAGGGCGGCTCTGGCTTCCTGCGTTGACTGCTGTGGTCCCACAGGGATGCGAGGGGGCCGTAGTGGCCCACCTACAACTTGGGACCACTGGCTCCTTGAGGCTCCCTGGGGGCGGCAGCATGGAAAGAGACGGTGGGAGAGTCCCTTTCCCCTCCACCAGACAAAGCACTGCCCCTGCACTTTTGTAACACGTCAGGCTTTTACTTAGAAGTGAAAGTCCATTGAACAACACCTCCATAGTCCAAGTTTGAAAGCCACTGGGTTAGATGTTCTCTGTGAACCCTTCTAATTCCACCTTGTAAGGTGTTACGGTGAGTTGTATAACTTCACTTAATAAGTTACATCTCTTTTGGAGGTTTGATTTTTCCAGATACACTTCTGAGCCGTGGTTTTCCGCCAACCTTTGTTCTGTCCCTAACCCACCTCATTGCCGTGACCCCTTGCCATAAGGAGCAGTGTGTCACTTGGGATGGGATTCCTGAGGGATCTGGAAGGGACTATGGAGATGGGAAAGAGCTTAGTGAAGATGGAGGTAAGCAGCTTTTTTAGGAAGTATCAAATGCAATTGCACTATGGCCAGGGGAGGAGAACGCGATGACGTTCATTTATTTAGCGGCTGCTGTGTACCAGGCACTGTTCTGGATGCTGGGGAGTTAGCAATAAACAAGATAGTGTCCCACTCTTCCTGAGACATAACTTCAGTTGCTGATAAATTGAGGACAGGAAGGAGTGCAGTGTTCGGGAGAGCTTGGGGTGTTGAATCCGTGAGGCCTGGGCAGGCTTCTCTAAGAAAGTGACATTTGAGTTGAGAACTGAGTGAGGAGAAGGTGGCAGTCACAGAATGGTCGGGGAGCAGACGTGGGCCAGAGCTCTGGAAAGGTCTTCCAGCTGAAGGACAAGCTCATTGAAAGGCCCTGGGGTGGAAATGAACGTGCCTGTCCAGTGTGGCCAGATCTGGCCCAGTGGGAGAGGTGCCTGGGGAGGCCAGCCAGAGGAGAGGCCTGGTGAGCAGGCTGTAGCAGGCGACAGGAGGCAGTTGGGCTGCTGCTCTGAAGGAGTGGGACGGTGGCCGTGGCTGCCGTGAGGGGCTGCCCCGGTAGGGTAAATCTGGAAGCAGGAAGATGGAGTCGTTGGCCCTTGTTTCGCTCAGGTGCACGAGCAGTGGCTGGACAGGGTTCCAGGAGAGGGCGGTAAGGGGTGGCTAGACGTGAAATGTGTTTGAGGTGAGTGCAACCAGACTTACCCGGGGTTTGAAGGGTTGAATTAGACGGGCAGGATCAAGGAAGTCTTTTCAGCTCTTGTCCTGAACTGCTATGTACGTGGGAAAGGAAGGAACACTTGGGGACAAGGGTGTGGAAGTGACAGCTCTGCCCTAGCCCCCAACCATTCAGGGCCCCCTGGGTGGCCCTATATCTTGGGGCCATGAGATCTAAGCCTTTGGGCATTTGGGAAGCATCATGCTTGTGGCTGTGCAAGAGTGGAGGGGGAGAGACGTCCTGTGGTGCCTATGGCTTTGACACAGCCGGGAGGCGTGGGTTTGGCTGCCCCTGCTCTGAGCCGGGTGTGAGGGAGCGCCCTCCGCCCTGTCACAGCTCACCCCTTCTCTGGAGGACTGCCATCAGAACCTTCTTGGGGCCAGCCCGGGCAAGCTCCACTCCAAACTGGGCCCTGATTTTGCACACTCCTGGAAACCTGTCAGGGTGAACGAGCCACTCTTCAGTGCAGGTGCAATATCCCGAGGAGACTACAAAACCTGGGACAAAAGCCAGGAGAACTCCATAGCCAGGCCGAGGTCTTGCCCCACAGCAGCCCAGCCTCTGACTGTCTAGAATATTCTTCAGTGGCATCCCCGGTAGCCCATGATCGTTCCTACCGTATGGTGCTCACAACTCCCGAAAGTAGTTTGTTTCTTTGCTCTAGAGCTCTGACAGAACTTTCTCTGTGTTGGGCATCCCTGGAAATTCGCTGCCCTCTGGAGGCACAAGGTCTGTCCCTGTCCACGTTCAGCCTTAGAGATGATGAAGACGGCTCCCTCTGCGTAACCTACCTTCTCTGGACCCCGGTTCCTCATTCTCATATTCAGAGGAGACATGAGTTCTAGAAACCTGGTGACCCTGGCCCTCACCCTCCCCAGGAGCCATCATAGTTTCATTCCTCTTGGATTTGAGGCCTAAACATGAGCCCAGTTCCTGTCATGTCCTACAAAGCGCCCCTTCCTTACCCCTGATGTGTCTGTGTTCCATGTCGTCTGTCTTTGGAGGAAGGTGCTGCTGATTAGGGAGACCTTCCTTTTCTCAGGCGGCTTGTTGCCTACAGGTCACTTCAGCTGATTGGCGCGTAACTGAGTGATCGCTGAGCCTGAAACCGGGCCATATGTAATCATTTGCATCCCTGGGTACAGGAGATTCCTTCCCCCTGCTCCGCACCGCTGAGGTGTCTCATTGCCCCAGGTGGCTCGTTCACATTCTCCAGCTCCGCTGCCCTGTGGGGACCGATTGCCGGCTGCTGTTGCACAAGCAGACTGTGCTGCTTTGCTATCTCGGCCATTGATCTGATGAGCCCAGGTTCTTCGTTATTCCAAAAACCAAGCTGATGCCAGGGTAGTGACAGGAGGGCTCCAGATGGGGAGGAGTTGAGCTATGGAAAACCTGCCCAGAAGGACCTTCCAGAACCAGCAGTGTCCCTAGACAGACACTGAACTCCCCTAAGGGGAGGTGGTTTAAAGCACAGCTTTTAGAGGATGGGGGCGGGCATCAGACTCCCTGTTAGCAGAGGGAAGATGTGGGACTCTCCTCACATCCTGTGCAGCCTTGCTCCTAGACCTCGGGGAGAAGCTACCCCCAATCGGTGCCTTAAAGCTGTTGGGAGGGGGGTGCCTGGGTGGCTCAGTCGGTTAAACAACTGACTTCAGCTCAGGGTATGATCTCATGGTTTGTGGGTTTGGGCCCCGTGTCGGGCTCTGTGCTGACAGCTCCGAGCCTGGAGCCTGATTCGGATTCTCTGTCTCCCTCTCTGTCTGTCCCTCCCACACTTGTGCTATCTCTTTCGAAAAATACACATTAAAAAAAAAAAAAAAAAGCTGTGGGAGAAGTGACCAACTCCTGGTGGAGGGTTGGAAAGGGACATGTACTGGATGTCCAGGTGCCCGTGAGTGGACAAGACACGGTGGCTGTCGCAGGAGGAGCACTGGCCTGCGGTGGGCCTGCCCTGGGCTGCCACCGCCAGGGGAGCAATGAACGTACCGCCCAGGGTGCTGCTCAGAAAGAGCGAACGGGTGTTTTGGAGGCTAAGTCTGGAAGGGTCTTGAAAAGACTTGTGGCCAGCCAAGGGCTTTTGTTTGTTTTTCCACGAGACACCTGTGGCAGGGCCGTACAGCCAGGCAGGAGGGACATCGGGGCATCCGGTCGTGCCAACATGAGCCCAGATTTGAAGGTCCTGCAGAGGTGTAGGGAACAGTAGGCGCTTTCCGCTCATGTATTTATTGGATTTAAGTCACGTGCACACGTGAAGAAACGTGCAAGGCAGCGTAAGAGTGAGCACCTCTTTCTTGCCAGCGCCTCGTCTCACTTGCCAGGGAGTAGCCCCTGTTAACACTTTCTCGTGTATCCTTTAAACCAAGTTTAACGCATATTCGAGCATATGTTGTGCCCAAATGGAATCATACTATATTGTTCTGCAGCTCGCCCTTTTCACTTTAATAATACGTCTTGGAGCTCTTTCTCTGTCGGCTTCCTCAAACCTTTCCCATTCTTGTTAACGATTGCACAGCTGAAATCATAGATTCTTCATGCGGGAAAGAACCTTCAAATCAATGTGATCTAATTGCCTCATTTTGCTAGGACCTGGAGAGGTGAGGTGATTTGCTGGAGGGCACGGGGAGTTAGTGACAGGGAAAGGAAGTGCTTCCCGAGGGGTGGGGTGCCGGCATGACGGATAGGAGTGGCCACTACCGGCTGGCTGCATTTCATCAGCAGTGTCATCCACATCCATCATCCCGGGCCATTGGCGGCAGGGGGAAGGGAGGGAGGACAAACCCTTTTGGCTGGAGAGAGCAAATGACATCCCATCTTGCACACACTGGTGTTCAGTTCCCAAGCTCTTTAAGTGGAAATGTCACCCGGGCCAGTAGAAATGTGAGTTCAAGTTCCACCGAGAAGTCCCCTGCCATGATCAATTGGACAAACCACCCATCATATGGAGAGCAAGCATTTCCTTACAAGTCCCTAGATCCTCAGCGTGTTCTTTGGTAGGTTTTGTTAGGCATTGAAGTAGAGCTTGGTGGCAGGGGGCTGTGACTCCTGTTGGTGCCAAACTTGTCCCTTTACTGTATTTGCCCACCCCCTCTGCCACTGCTGCCCGTGGCCTTGCCACGTAGCTGAGGGAGGAGGAGACGCCTTCTGTGGGGACTCACGGCTGCATGTGTAGAATAGTGTGATCGCCCTCACTTAGGATGGGTCCAAAGGTGAGACCTCAGAGGTGCCCGAGAGTGAGCATTTGTACATTAATGAGTTTTCTGGTTCATGGTAGGGAGGTGACAGCGTGTGAGGCCAGCTTGTCCCACCCCAGGGTGGGTGTGTCCCCCAGGGCTGCCGGCTCACTTGCCAGGATGTAGGATAGGGGACTACAAAAGGGCATATTTTTCTAGAACATCAACTTTACACAAGGTTTTGGGTGGGGGAGAGATGCTATTTTTATATTAAAGCAAATAACTGGTATCATGGAATAGTATGGAAAATTCAGGTTACCTTTAAAGATAAAGTAGGTAATTTCAAAGTAATTTTATTCTTCCTGGCCTCGGGCAACTTCCAGCTTTACCCCCTAGACCCTGGAAGGCATGCTTTCTCTCTCCTCTGCTCTTTGGGACTTCTTTGAAGTGTTTTAGTTAGATTGGGTAGGTTTTCTTGAGAAAATGACGGTTTATCTCCAGCTAGAACCGGGAAGTTGGCAGGGCCCTGGGCAGTTCCGTCTGGGTTCTCGGCTTCCCTCTGTGCTGGGCTGGGTTTGCAAGCCCTGCTCTGTGTTTGCTCTGAGCTCAGGTGTTTCTCTCCCAGGCTTTGGTTCGCCTTGGCCCTAACCCACCCTAATGACTTCCTCTTGCGTGACCACCGTGGCCACCCGCCAGACCGAGGACTGTCTTCCCTCTTGTCCCATCAGCTAGAGCAAGGAGTTCAGGGCCGTTTGGTACAAAACCTGTTCCCTTAGGCCCCTGCTTCTGGAGGGGCAGGGTGGGCCCACTGAAAGGGGATACACCCCAGTTAGTGGTGGTGGTCCTCGTCCAGCCAGCTTGTGGCACGGAGGAGATTGGGAGACTCCAGAAAGAGAGAGTTGGTACGTGTGGTAGACGTCTCTCCCTGGCGGGCTCTCTCCACTGTGTGAAACTTCTTCCCTAGTGAGGAGCTCTTGGCCGGCCTGCTTTCCTCATACCCATCCAGGTGGATAAAGGTCCTTATCAGCCTGGCCACGGTCTGAACAGCACCTTCTTCCTGCCAGGGCCCAGGCTGCCATTTGAGATGGTTATGTCCCCAGGAGCTTGGTCAGCTCAGTCCCCTGTGTGGCCTGGTCCTGGAGAAGGGGACAGGAGAAGGAGGGCAAGGGGGATAGAGCATCACATGGAGGGGGGGGCGGTGCTCGCTCTCACCGGGGACTCACCACACCCTTCCTGGGGTTGTTGTCTAGTTCTCGAGGAGAGGCTGGCAGTGCTTTGGGAGCCTTTGACTGTCAGCGTCTTGAAGTGCCGTGACCAGGACAGGCTACCTGCGCGGAGTGTTATGATTTGAGCAGACAGCAACCCTGGAGTCATTTCTTCCTCTTGGATATATGCAGGGGTGGGGCTGGAGAGGGGTGCTCCTCTTTTAACTAGGGCATCACTGTGAGCAGAGAAGGCCTGCCTTTCCATCTAATTTGGCCCTGTTTATTCTTTACTGGCTTTGTGACTGCAGGACGTTTTCACTGTCTGTTATCTTATGGAGGAAGTGTGGCCATATGATGGTTTGAAGAGTCAGACAGACCTGAGTTTACATCTTGCCTCTTCTACTCACTGGCTCTGTGACCTTGGACACTGTCTTCATCTCTGAAATGTTTTCTCATCTATAAAAAGGAGACAATGTCCCCGGATGTCTCTGGCTGATAGAATTTGATGAGATCGTTTGCAGTTGGTTTTGAGAACCTCTAGCCATTCTTTCTTTCACTCTGTCCCCCTAGGGCCTTTGACATGCCATTTGCTCTGCCTGAAATGTTCCTCCTGTCCCTCCCCCCAGCTAAGCAGTGTATTAGGCTTAGCTTAGCGTCTCCAACACAGGAGCCTTCCTGAGTGGATAGTTCTGGTGTTTCCACCAAGTAGGATTGTGGCCTTGGTGAGACTTCTCACCTCCATGACCCCCAGTCTGTCTGTGGGACAGAGAACACAGAAGCTTAGAGGGTTCCGGTAAAGATTGCATATATTTGGAGAGCACCCTATGAGAGCCTTTCTCTAGAACGTTCTGCTTTGTTGGTTTTGCAGTGACTTGCCTTCACTAGAGTTCCCACAGGCTCTGTCAGTTATGGGAGCGGTGAGCCAGAGCTGTAGGGCCCAGCATGACGTCCCCACCCCTGCTCCTCGTCCTCCCAGCTGCCAGCCAGCTCCCACGCTCCTCCGCTGTCCTTCGTGAAGAAGTCCATCTCAGAAGCGGAACCTCCTTATTCTGCCCCCAGCAAAAGTGATGTTTAAGAAAACGTTCAGGCCTGTCTTGTGCTGCTTGCTGATACCTTCTGGAATTCCCTTTTCTCCACGACTGGGAAGCCACCTGTTAACAGACATGGTTACTTATTTACAAGCACTAGCAATGTGCCAGGCGCCGAGCCAGGCACGCATTCCCAGCGGAACCCTCACTGCCGCGCCCCACCATGAGGTAGGCCGTACCATTGTCTGTACTTGCAGGTGAGGGAGGTGCACTCAGAGAGGCCGCTTATTCACATGTGGTCATGCGGGCGGTGAGCGGCAGGGGCAAGGATGCTAACCTGGGTCCCTCTGATCCCGGGGGATCATGGTCTGCTTGAATGTGAGGTTGGAACCACTCACATGCTGCCTTCTCCGCTGCTTTCTGAGCAATTCTCCACCCCTTTGCATTGGTCCCACTGATACAGTGCCCGTCCTCTACTTCTAGAACTTTCTGTCCTTAACCTTGCATTGAGGGTATTCACCTACGCAGCATGTCTCCCCTGCTGGAGTGACAGGTGCTTGAGGATAGTGTGGGATCTTAACCATGTGGGTTTTGTTTTGTTTTGTTTTGTTTTTGCAATTCTCAGTTGATATATTTGTGTAACTACGAGCACAGAAAGGGTCCATATATTAGCTTTAGCCCCCACACACATTCATGCTCCTGTTCACAGTTAGAAATGGAAAGGACTGTCTTAGAACGTACCGCAGACTGCGGCAGAGGTGTGGGGGCGCAGCGGTGAGTCCCCAGACCCATGCACTGCATTGACCATGGCTCTGTAGAGCTCTGGAGCCCCCACCCCACAGGAAAGGGAGACCGATCTCACGGGGAAGGCGCTCCCCAACATGGTCACCAGGACCAGCCCAGCCTCTCCAGATAGGTCCTGCAGAAGCAGCCTCTAGGGAGACAGGAAGATCATTTCACCGTGAGAATGACTGTTGTTTAGAATTCGGAGTAGCCTCTCATCCCCTCACCTCTGCAAAGGTTCATACAGTGTCTTACCCGCTTGCGTCCTGAGAAGACTGAGTCGATGTGCCTGCATCATCCTCCACTCTCTACCTGGCTTCTCTCCGGTGTGTTTGATGTGGCGCTCCTCGGGCACATCAGTTCAGGCTGCTGGGGTTCCCATTTGCCCTCTGAAGTGAGTGTCCAGTCTGCAGCTGTGGAAGGACCCCTGTGCACCCAGCTCCAGCCCCTTGCCCTGACTGCCTCCGTGCGGCATGCTGCCTGGGCAGAGCCCCCTCCGTCACCCTGGCGCTGGCGGGTCTCTTCACTGCCTCTCCTTAGGCTCCCTACGTCGAGGTCTCTACATTATAAGTGACAAAAAACATAACGCAAATGCTTAATTTAGAGAGAAAAGAAGAGGGGGAGGGACACCACCAAACACTTAAGGGATAGATCTGACCTTGGGCGCTTCTTGCATCTGGCAACGAGTCAGGATGCTTCCCCAGGTGTGTTCTGTTTTCAGGTTCCACAAGGGGGCCCTTCCCGCTTCGGGCTTACACCATGACAGCACCCACAGGAGTGGGCCGCTTTCCCATGAGCGGAAACAGAAATATCCTGATGGACCTGCTTGACCCTGATCACCCCCGGGGTGAGAGCGCAGGGCCTTCCCGCACCTGTCCCTGTGGCCAAGGAGGCTCACACACTCAAAGGCTTAGCCTGGGTCACCAGCAGCACCACCTGCAGGACCTGGGCCCAGCGGGGGAGGGTACAGCAACTCGGAGTGGGGACAGCGAGCACATGCCGGGTGGCAGAGCCACAGCTTTGTGCTGCCCCACTGACCACCTGATTGAGGGTTTTGGCTTTCCGCCTCCACCAGGATGTTAATCGTGTTGTGATCGCCACCGACAATCAGCAGCCAATCGTGGTGTAATCCCACCCAGTGTTCCGAAACAAGGCTAACGCATTTCCTCTCCTGGTGGATTCTGAAACTCCTTATTCCTGGTGGATGCAATTACTTTGCCTAAGATAACGTCCTTCTCCTGATGCCATCACAGATCACAGAGATGCAGACAGGCAGAGCCTAGCTGTGATGGGCCCTGCACCTGCCAGCTAAAAGCAGGGCTCCCAACTCGACTTGCTGACAGTTTTATCTCTCAGAAGTTTGAGGAAGAAACGAGAGAAACTGTGCTGAGCCAAAAAGGATTAGAGAAGCAGAAGGAACATGGGGGCCTTTGGAAGCAGTGCCTGTGCCACCCGGAGGGGAGGCAGAGTGCCAAGGGACAACACTGCGGGCTTCTGAAGAAGTCCCAAGATGGGGGGGTGCAGAGGTATCTGTAGACCGAAGACACCCAGCTGAACCTTGGTACTTCTAAGGGGAAGGAGAGATTCTAAGACGTGTCCCAGAAGCTTGCTGGCCTCTCGGCAAACTTTTCATTAGACGGACTCAGTTGCGGCTAGGACGTGCCTTGCTGACACCTGTGCAGGCTCCTGTGACCACCCCCTTTTAAAGAGTTACGTCTTTTGGTTCCTACATACTCCGTGGCTGCCTGTTCTGAGCGTGACCCTTGTTCTTTGGAAGCTCCTAGTTTAGGAGGAGGAGAAAAACTGCAAGTAGCCCCTGAATCAGGTCACCAACCATGCCTCTCACCTGAATTTTGCAGGAGCCTCTGCCATCAGTCTTCCTGCAGCTCTCCTGCCCTGCCCCCACCAGCAGCATTGTAGTTTACAGGTGTCATCCAGTCACAGGGAATGAAGAGCAGCCCATGTGCTCTGCTCTGCACGTCCTCCCCTGCTGTCCTCCCTGCTTGGGTCTATGCACTCTGTTTCCTTGCCCGGAACACTAGTCTCCCATACCTTCCCGTACCTTCCTCTCTCCCTTCCTTCTTCTCTCCCTTCCTTCCTTCCTTCCTTCCTTTCTTTCTTTCTTTCTTTCTTTCTTTCTTTCTTTCTTTCTCTCTCTCTCTTTCTTTCTTTCTTTCTTTCTTTCTTTCTCTCTTTCTCCTCGTTTTCCTTTTCCTTTTCCTTTGTTCTCTCTTTTTCATTTTCTTTCCCTTGCATTTGTTTTTGTTTCTGTTTTTTTTTCCCATTTAAGTCTCTAGTACAGTTTTACCCCTCAGAGATGATTGGCTCCTCCGAGGGGCAGCAGTGTGCCCCCATGTCGCTCTCCATCATCCTGCCTTGCTTGATTTCCTTCTTGCACGTGCATGACAGTCGCCCTGTTCATTTTCTTATCTGTCTCCACACTGGCCCATACACTCCTCCAGAGCGGGACTGTACCTGCTCTGTTTGTTGCTCCAGTGTGACCTCATCCCAGCTCATTACATCTGCGACAACCTTATTTCCAAATAAGGTCATATTCTGAGGTTCTAGGGGTGAGGACTGCAACGTGTGAATTTGGGAGGGCACAGTTCGGCTCCTTGCACTGAGCATCCAGGGGGTCGTGTGTCAGACACTGTGCTTATGAGGCCAGACCTACGCTCAGGCCACCTGCCCACTGCCTGGACGCAAGAAGGTGTCGGGAGCCGGGGCCTCCCCAGGAACGTCCCACTTCTTGTTTGGCCTTGTGATCATTTGTGCTCTTTTTCACGGTGTCTTCCTGTTCTTTCCTGCTCTGTTTGGTCCGTTCTCCTCATCTACTCCAGTAGCCTGCCTTCTCTGAGTGGTCCAGGCTACATTCCACTCTTGGGTCAGGCCCGCCCTCAGTCCAGTTGGCAGCCATCCTGAGGGCCTCCCGGGAGGCAGTGTCTCCAGGAAGGCCCGTCAGGGTGTGCGGCACCATACGCAGAGTTACAGGACACGATCAAAAGAATGCTGTTGGACCACCAACAGAGGGTCAGCTCATGTGGACTGGAGGAGTCCAGATGTCGTCTCCATGGATTTGGAATCAGATCGGATAGGGTGAGTTAGGGGAAGCTGCAGAGGACAGAGGGGACTGTTGTCTGGGCCCAGGCCCACCCTGGCCAGGGCATAAAGTGAACATGCAGCTCTGGGAGCGACACCGAGCTTTATGGATGTTCCACGGAGCAGAGTTGCTGCAGACAGACTGGGGAGAGTGACAAGGAGGCTGAGGAGGGCTGCTTCAGCACGGTGGGAGGCTCAGGTTTGATCCTAGAAGGCGCCAGGAGCTGGGAAATGTCGTTGGCAAAGAGTAACGTGATGAAATTTGTGCAGTAGAACTGGGGAAGAAAGTGGGAGAAGCTTGGAGATGAGGAGAAAAGATACAAGGCTATTATGATTGCCGTAGGAAGAGACAGGGAGGACCCAAAATAGGGCACGTGGGAAGGACGCGGAGAGGAAAGGAGGCATTTGCTGTTATTTCTAAGGTAGGACAACAGAAATTGGTGGCCCTCAGGGTATGAGGTAGTGAAGAGGTATTCTGGAAGTTCTCACTGGAATAACTGGGTTAAAAGGAAATTGGAGAAACTCGTACAACTTAACAACAGAAAGACAAGCACCCCATTAAATACAGGCACAGAAGTCACATGGATGGCCAACAGGCATCTGAAAAGATGTTCAGTGCTATTAGCCGTTCGGGAGATGCAAATCAAAGCAATGAGATACCACCTCACATTCACTAGGATGGCTCTAAGTTTTGTTTTTTGTTTATTTATTTATTTATTTATTAAAAAAATTTTTTTTTAATGTTTATTCAGTTTTGAGAGACAGAGAGCCAGCAGGGGTGGGGCAGAGAGAGAGAGAGAGGGAGACAGAATCCGAAGCAGGCTCCAGGCTCTGAGCTGTCAGCACAGAGCCTGATGCGGCGCTCAAACTCACAAACTGTGAGATCATGACCTGAACCGAAGTCAGACGCTTAACCAACTGAGCCACTCAGGCACCCCTGTTTTTTTTTTTTAAAGAGGATAATAAATGTTAGTGATGATGTGGAGAAATTGGAACTTTGTACATTGTTGGTAGAAATGCAAAATAGTTCAGCCACCGTGGAAGACAAGTTGGCAATTCCTCAGAAACTTAAACACAGAATCACCATGTGATCCAGTTCCACTCCTAGGTATATATGCCAAAGCACTGAAAACGGGGACTCAAATATATGCATATGCGTGTCCCTAGAGATGATGGTTGTGCAATATTGTGATTATATTGAATGCCACTGAAATGGTCACTTGAAAATAGTTCCTTTTCAGGGCGCCTGGGTGGCTCAGTCAGTTAAGCACCTCGCTCCTGATTTCGGTTCAGGTCACGATCTCACGGTTCTTGAGATTGAGCCCCATGTCAGGCTCTGTTCTGAGTGTGGAGCCTGCTTAGAATTCTCTCTCTCTTTGCCCCTCCCCTGCTCACACTCTCTCTCAAAAGAAATAAATAAACTTAAAAGAAAATATAAAAGAGTTAACTTTCTGTTATGTGAATTTCCTCTCAATAAATGATGTCAGAACACCAGGAAATAACGCATTGGGCATGTATATGTTGAGGACCTGCAGGGCATTTGGGACTGGCGGGCAGCTGGATGTGCAGACAGGGTTTCGAGCAACATCAGCACTCAGGCTGACATCGTCTCCTTTAGGGACATCTGAAATCTTAGTGGCTTGGATTTTCCATCACTGTACTTCTGTGCAGTGTCTGGTGAGGGCAGATGATGTTGTGTTGAGTCTGGTGGCTACATGTTAAGATGATCAGTCTGCTTTGGGATAGGTTAAATTACCATATTGGAAAGATGCTAAGAAATAGATCAACGTCAGCCCTGAGAGTTCTCCTCATTCCCACCTCCGTCAACATTTTTATTAGTGATTTAAAGACATAGAACGCCCACTTGTCAGATTTGCAAATTACCCAAAGCTTGATGAATAGTGAATATGTTGAATGACGGTCAAAAACATTTGCTATTTGGGGCTGCCCAAAATCTACTTTTCCTTCCTTTTGGTGGTAGTGGCTGGATTTTCATTCGGATGCCTTCCTTTCCTGTCGATATAGCCTGTGCGTTACTGAATGAGGTGAGCCCAGTGTCAAGTCTAATGTATCTCCTGATTGGCTTAAGTTGATCTTCACATCTCACTGCCCTGGCCTTCGTGGTTCATTTAGATCCACGTGGTTCATTCAGATCAGAGTGACTCAGTGTAGGCCCAAAAGACAGAAGGAAACTTTGGGGTCCTTGGAGAAAGAGGATTCTGTGAGCTTCAGAGAGCATGGCGTCTTTTCTTCCTCCTTCCCTTCCCTTTCCCTGTTAGTGGGAGTGCCCTTGTGTCGCATACTAATTGTTCTATTTTCCTGCTCTATGTCAACAAGGGAGAGTGGGGCCCCTAGAAGCTGCTGGCAGCCACCTTGCAACCATGAGGAGAACCGGGCTTAGGATGAAGGCAACGTAGAAAAGGCAGAATGGAGAGGTGAAAGCAACCAAGTTTTTGGTGACCTTGTTCAGCCACCTGATTTTTACCTAAAACAGCACTGGACCGCAGTTAACATGAGCTGGCAGTTCCCATTAGCGCCCAGACCAGTTTGAATCTAATTTTCCACTATCTGCAACCAACAGTGCCCTGACCAACACGGTGATAAATCGGTCTCTGAAGATCTCACCAAATCGCATTCACTAAATTGACTGTTTGGTAAATTTTTACATTGAAATTTGGCCAGAACAAATGGTGGGCTTTTTTTTTTTACTTGTCTCCACAAAACTTATTGCACAAGTGCTTTGTAGCAACATGTGTGGAAAAGACCTGGGAGTTTTTGTTACATTAAGCTCAGTGTGACGTGCATTTCGAACGATCCGATTCTAATTCTCTAGCGTTTTTTGCTTAGCACCTCTGTAACCTTGGCACATGAGATATTGTTTGTAAGTTCTCCAGCGCAGCACTTGGCTCAGAGTAGGTGCTGATATAGCTTAGCAGTGGCAGAGTGGTCGTGATGTATGCATACTTTCAGCCTCCAGAAAGAAAAAGCCAGACTCTAACTGGCTCAACCCCTCAGGGAACAAGAGACCCAGAGTGGTGCGGTGTCTATGAGGGGCTTCGTCCACAGACTCCGCCCATTTTGCCCCGGCTCCCTTGGGTCTGCCCCCCTCTGGCCACCCAGAGCAAGAGATCCAGCCTCACCGCAAGTTTCACTCATTCTGGCAGGACCAGCCTAGGTCACTCCCCAGCCCTGTGGCTAGGCCACTGGCATGCATTGGTTGGCCCGACCTCGGTCACACCCTGCCACCCCCAGATCTGAAGTTGTGGTCCGCTTCCCTGAAACCGTATGCATTCCTCAAGGGAAACTGGGAGCTTGGGAGAGGGAGAAAAGGAATGAATGCCAAAGAGGCCACCAACAAGAACTGACTCGCATGGAATCCTCCCGAAAGCGCCTGTAGTTTAAGACCGTGTTCCTGCAGGTGTAATCTGTCTGAGAGAAGAGGCAGCTGTCTTCCTGGTCAGACTCACCTTGGACTCAAGTTCCATTCTGCAACATCTATCAGCCAAGGCCCACAAAGAGCGGGCCACAGGTTGGGGGAGTGTGTGAAACATGCCATGTGAGGAAGGATTGGGTGCTGCTAAGAGAAGGCTCTGCGGCACCATAACCAGGGGGTCAGTTCCTTCTGTAAGAGTGAAGCGGTTCCGGTAGGCGCTGACATTTACCGAGTGTGTATATTGCATCTCCTGGCATTGTGCCAGGTTCTCCTGCACTGTCTCCCTTCACCCTTATGGCATTCGTTTGAGGGAGGCACCCGCCTACCAAGTAGTTACTGTCTTCACTGGGGAGCCGAGGAAACCAAGGTAGAGAGGTTAAGTAACGTGGCTAAAGGCACGGAAAGAGTTCTGTGGCAAGGCCAGGGTCGAATCTCGTGTTTTCAGCTCAGGTTTCCCTGACCGTAGAACAGGGATTGCCAACCTTAGCTGCACCTGAGAATCCCTTGGGAGAGCTTTAAAAGGCTGATGCCCAGGCATCATCGGACTCCCTGGGGGTGGGCCCAGGCCTTATGCTTATAAAGTTGCTGTGGTGATTCTGACGTGCTGCCAGGGTTGAGGACTCCGGGCCTAGAGTGTAAACACGAAGCCAGGGGCCCCGGTGTAGCTGCCTTCAGAAGCCCAGTGAGAGAGAATTCAGGTATACCGAGCTGTAGGTATAAAGCCACAGAGACGTAGAAGGACCATGCTGAACTAAGGAGGGCAGGACCCAACCAAGGGCATTCAAGTTTTTAAAACAATTAACAGAATGCTATTGAAACAAAGCCCACCGGAGGCCCACCTCCTGCACACCTGTGCCTCTCAAACGTCACATGCGCACAGATCACCTGGGAGCTCGCTAAAGAGCAGGTGTGGGGCAGGGCCTGAGGTATTCCCTGTTTCTTTTTTTTTTTTTTCAACGTTTATTTATTTTTGGGGCAGAGAGAGACAGAGCATGAACGGGGGAGGGGCAGAGAGAGAGGGAGACACAGAATCGGAAACAGGCTCCAGGCTCCGAGCCATCAGCCCAGAGCCTGACGCGGGGCTCGAACTCACGGACCGCGAGATCGTGACCTGGCTGAAGTCTGACACTTAACTGACTGCGCCACCCAGGCGCCCCAGGTATTCCCTGTTTCTAATAAGCTCCCAGGCGATGCTGCGGCTGTGGCTGGTTCACGAGCCATCCTTTGATTAACAAGGCTTATCCTGCCCCGCTGCCTCAGACAGACCGGGTGGAGGTGAAGCTGAGAGCCAGGGGTCCAGACTTGCCTGGAGGGGCGGGGGGACTTCTCTTTTGTGGAAGTCCTCAGAGAGTGACTGAGACCCGCTCTCAGGAGTGTGGCCAGCCTCCGTCACGGAGGGCTGAGAGTCTCCTAATGCTGAGAATTGCCAAGCGCGGTGTCCCCACTGGGAACCCTGCGTCTGTCGTTCTGCTGGGCTGGAACTTTAAGGATCAGCACAGAGAGCAGAAACATCTGGCTAACGCCTCTGTGGCCCGAGCGCGCGGCCCCCGAAGGCCTGATGTGCTAGGTCCTGAGCAGGCAGGCAGGATTCCCAGCCTCAGCGGCGTCCCGGCCGTGGGGCTGTGTTCTGGAGTTTGACTCTACTGCTCTCCCTTGAAATGACTGTTCACAGCCTCCAGAGCCTGTAGCTTCCCTCAGGGTCGGCTCACCAGGAAGTCACACAAACGGAGCTACGATTCACGTCTCTTCATTTGTTTTTTATTCCGTTTATTTCCCCTTGTGCTCTGCATTTCATTTTCCAACTATTTACACCTTCGGTTAGCCGGCTGCGTTGCTGCACATGTAGGGACCAACTGACCAGCGGCGCCACGGCCCGGCTGGACGGCCCTGCCTCCTTCCACAGGCTGCCAGTGGAGTGATTACAGCGGTAGATGACCTTGTCAGTCCCATTTACGGCAAGCACGCTGCCGAATTCCCTCCTTGTCTACCCTCACGTGGCTTCTGTCCATCTAGGTTAAATGCCGTTCTGTATTTAGCCGCCATTTAAAGCTCTTTGCTTCCCTTTCTCCTTCAACGTCTACTGTCTGGCCTCAGTCTGGCTCCAGGGTTTCCCGCACGGGCCTTGGGTCTGGGTAGACACTTAACCTTCCGCAGACCGCAGGTGTGTTAAAAACATCTTTTCCACCTGCTACTTTAAACGGAACTTTGATCTTCTTGCCTTCAACGGTTTATCATACTTCTGTCAGGCAGGTTTTCTTGAATAATCCCACTCCTCTGAATTCACTGTTTCCTGGTCGCTTCCTTTACCCTCTAACGCGGAGTCCTCCCTGCAGACTCTCAAGCAGGAGCCGACCCTGCACCTCTGGCTGGCCCTTTCTGTTGCACATCACTCAGCTTGTGTGTGAGGACTGTGGGTACAGTCATCCCTGCACAGTCATGACAGACTCCTGTGAGGCTGTGGTCCTGGATGTGAGAGGGTGTTGCTTCAGGACTGTTGCTGCAGCGGTGATGAGAGCAGATCCCAGGAGGCCAGGCCCAGGACTGGAGGACTGCCAGGTAGAGAGTCACTGGCCACCCCAGGCCAGAGGGGATGAGGGTAGCGCTGAGGGAACCATAGGCCACGGCACCTTGTGTGTGTGTCCCGTGGGGACGCTGCTTTTGTTCTTTCCAGCCTGGGTTACCTGGTAGATTACCAGGGACTCCAAAGGGGTGCGTCTTCCCACCCAGACGCATCTTGGCTCCACCTAATGAAAATCAGCGCTTGGAGAAGAGGACCTATAAATACAGAAAACTGATAGGTGCCAGAGGAAAGGGGGACATTAAGAAGTACAAACTTCCAGTTATAAGTCATGAGGACATAAAGTACAGCATATAGAATGTAGTCAGTGATATTGTAACAACTTTGTATGGTGACAGATGGTAACTAGCATTATCATGGTGAGCATCTCATAATCTATATAAATGTCAAGTCACTATGTTGTATACCTGAAACCAATATAATATTGCAGCTCTATACTTGAAAAACAATTTTTGAAAAATAGAAGTTCTTAGGTCAAGATCACCATTCATCCAGAGGTCCGGTGGCTAATGTTTAGTATTCAGTGTAAATCAAAATTCTAAAAAACTTGTGTAGTTATTGCCAATTAACACAGCTTTATGTTTATCTAGAGCTTTACAGTGTGTGTGTGCGTGTGTGCGTGTGTGCGTGTGTGTGTACATATATGTCTGTAGGTGCCCAAGGCTCTGTTTCTTCACCCCTTGTAAGCAGAGGGTCATAAATCCCACCCCCAGTCACACACACAGCAGTGCACACACACATACCCCTAAAATGCTAGGGGGCTAAGCTAAACACACAGAGGAGAAGAGGCACGGTCCCGAAAACTCAGCTCCGAGCCTTCAACTCTTAATTATGGCAGAGCAGAAAGTGACAGAGATCTTTTCTCTCTGACTTTTCACAAATGCAAATACTTCCAGGAGGGTCTCACCTACAGCCACTGTCACAACACTCTAATTAGCGGGTCACACCTTTGCAAGGTTCGGAAAGCAGCCAGCCACGTGTGTTAGGCAAGAGGACATGGAAGTGTCCAGGGAATGAGGGGGTGCCTGGAGGGGCAGGATGGAGGCGTCCTGGTGGAGGAGGGGAAGGGCACAAGTGGGGAGCGATGTGACAGGGTGTTGTTTCAGGACTGTTGCTGCATCGGTGATGAGAGCGGATCCCAGGAGGCCAGGCCCAGGACTGGAGGCCCGCCAGTTAGAGAGTCATTGGCCCCCTCAGGCCAGAGGAGATGGGGAAGACAGAGTTTGGAGATGTGCAAGGTCCAGAGCAAGCTGACTAATAAGACCTCTGCATTCTTGAAGTACGGATCAATGAAATCAAAAAGCTGACCCCAGGCTTACATGGTTCCCAGTCCCAAGTTGGGGCAATAGGCATGTTAGCAGAGGATTGCAGGGCACTGTGGGAAATGCCCCCACAAAGCGTGGTACAGAGCACCGAGAAGGGAAACGTGAGTTTTGCCTGGGAGGTGAGAGAGGAATGACATGGTCCAGCAGAGGGGACATTGTTGGGTGTCACAACATGAACCAGAGTATCTCAGGTGGGCAGGGAAGAACTGGCAGGAGAAGTGATACAAAGAACACGACGGAGGCTTGAAAGATGACGAGTCCTTGCAGGGAAAGGGCAGAGCCCCCCAGGGGCAGCGCCAAGGTCAGTCATTAGGGAGGGCGGTCTCAAAGGGAGAGTCGGAGGCCACTCTGCAGACAGTGGGGGACACGAAGAGGTTTAAGCTGAAAGGCGTATTCAAGGATGGCTCCCACAGCGGCGTGGAGGGTAAGCTGAGAGGGGAGAAAGTAGTAGCAGGGGGACCAGTGTGGTGTACGAGTGCAGCGCGTCCCCCTAAGATAATAATGGACACACAGGAGCAGGGACAATACGGAGAACAGAAGGGCCTCGAGAGGTACGAGGAGGCAGAGGTACCCACATCTGATTGCCGGCTCCATCCAGGGACCCCAGGAGGAAGGAAGAGGTGATCCTTGGTCCTCCTGCAGGCGCTGGGCAGGTGGTGGTGGTGGTGGTCAGTGCAGGAAACGTGGGGGGTGGACGTAATGAGGGAATGCGACAGGAGGTGTGAAGAGGAGGGGAGCTCAGGAAGCAGACTGCCAGACAGAAGGACAGAGGAAACGAGACTGGGGTCGTATTGTTGATGGAACCCGGGGCCGAGGAGAATTCCAGTACTCAGCTGGGACTAACTGAAGGAGTTCTGCAGCAAAGCTGCAGGACTCATCGCTTAGACTCCAGCTACCGTCCTGAGCCCCTGGCTCATACCCTCACAGCCTGCTCGACCCCTCTGCGAGTTGTTTCCTGAAGGTTCCCGGCTCTGCAGGGCCGACACGGAAGGGCAAGGCTGACTCTCCAGCACTGGTGTGGGGTCACGTTTGTCACATCCTCAGGAAATGATCCCTGGCTCACTTGGGGCCCTGCAAGGGCCTCCAGGCGGCCTGGCTGCTTCCATTCTCTCTTCCCGGTAGCCTCTTTGTAACACTGCAGCCAGTGATCCTTCCAGAGTGGAAATCAGATCATATCATCCCCTGATCAAACCTCTAGTGGCTTCCTGCAAGCCCTCCTGTCTTTTCCCTGCATCTGTTCTCATCTTGAACGTCTTCCAGCCATGCTCCCCTCGCTTTCCCGAGAACCCATCAAGTGTAGCTCCACCTTAGGACCTCCCCGAATCCTATTTCCCTCATCACATCTACCCCAAGTCACCCCAGCAGAGAGGCCTGGACCAACCTATTTAAAATAGCCCCCACCCCAGCTTGATGCTCCTTATTCCCTTAACTTGCCGTGTCCCTTTATGGCACTTCTGAGTAGAATCGTTTTCTCGTTTTTCCTGTTTCTGGATTGTTAGCTCTGTGAAGGCAAGGCTCTCATGTCTTATTTTGCTGTGCCCTCTGATTGCACAGCAAGGCCTGGTGAATAGTAGGCACACAGTAAATATTGGTGGAATGAATGGAAGAAGCAGACGAGCCCTGACATGCTGGGTGACCTTGAACCCATTGTTCACTGCACCCTCAGAGCACCCCTGAAATATGGGTCTGCATTCTCCCCATGGGACCAAGAAGTAACAGGCACAGGGAGAGGGAACCATCTTCCCATGCCACCATGGACCCTGGAACCCAGGAGCCTGGCGGGATGGTGGACTCTGCTCTGGGGGCAAAGGCTCATGGGCATAGACAGGCACATTTGGTACTGGGGGAGATGTTCCTGTTGGTGCCCAGCAGTAGCTTTACTGGTCTCTGAAGTTGAGACACAGTCCTCTGCCCACAGCAGGAATTCAAGGTAAAGAATTCAGTACGGAATTCAAGAAAAGGTTGGGATAGCTGTTATGGAGAATTATAAGTTGTGTGGAAGGCTCAGCTGAGGTTGGAGCCCTAGGTTTGTGGCTCTTCTGGGAGATGGAGGGAGGATCCCAGGTCCGCCCATCCTGGGGTATGGAGGGAACATCCCAGGTAGGGCTCTCCTGGGATATGGGCTGGGGGGGATCCCAGGTGGGGCTGTCCTAGAAATGGAAGGAGCATCCCAGGTAAGGCCATCCTGGGGGGGGGGGGGGGCGGTGCAGGAGTATCCCAGTCAGGGCCGTCCTGGGGGCGGTGGGAGGCCTTGGGTGTGGCCTGACCAAAGATGGCCATGACAGTCAGATGGCCGAGGAGTGAGGGGACCATGGGAGGAAGGAGCTCCAGCATTGAAGGATCCCAGATGGACATTGCTGAGTGCAGCAGTGGAGGGAAAGAGCGTTGTCTGTGCACCACCATCCAGGGTAAGTGCCAGAGCAAGTCTGGAAAGAGGGGTCCTTTCTCCACGTGACGGCAGAGTCGGAGCTGGTAGATACCCAGGAGCAGGGAAAGAGACAAAGATGTCGTGACTTCATAAATAGCCAAAAACCAGCTGTTTAGCCATTTAACAAAACTGAATTTCCATTCCTTTACCAACTGTGTTGCTGATCACATGTCCTGAGATTCAGAAATTTTTGTGTTGACTCTTTGGACTCTTCACAGAAGATTCACATGCATTTCTTCTTTGTGTTTGTTTTTTTTTTTTTTTTATTTTCAAGTCAGAGATTTCTTCACATCCTGAATACATTAAGTTTTTTCACTCCTCTTAAAATTTAGCATTCCTGCGAGCTTTGAGAAGCTTGGTAATTAGGCCGGTGATTTCCACGTCTCCCTGGATGACTGGCCCTCAGCCACGTTGACAGCGCCTTGGCATGGGGTTCTCCTGTCCTCACTCTGTTCTGCTCTGATTCTGGGATGTTTTTTAAGCCTTCATGTCTGAGCCCTTCCACAGTCTGCACTAATTTTGCTGGCGATCTTCCCCTGCTCTGGACAGCCAGGATCCTAAGCTTCACGTTTTTCTACATGTAACCACACATTGGCTTTGAATCCTGGGTGGCCTTTGGTTTGTTAAATTTCTCCTGGGGGGTCAGCTAGGCACAGAGGGAAGGACATGGTACGAAGTGGGAGGCTGATAGACCCGTTTTCGGGTGCTGTCTCTTTCCCTTGAACTTCCGGCCCCCACTGTGGGATCCTTGGCTTTTCTGAGCCTTGTGTCTTCATGTGGCAGAAGGGTGCACATTCCTACCTTGAAGCACTGCTCTAGGCAAGAAGGGGCCAGCCTATTTGGAAGTCCTGGCTACAGCGCCTGGCCTGAGTAATCCCGGTGAACCTTGTGGGCGACATGTCCCCATTTGATTGTATGGTGCTCTCCTCGGTGCCCGCAGGGTACCTGGCACAGAGCCCCAGTTCAGCAAACTTTCTCGATTGACTCAACAAATGACCACATCCCCTTGTGTTTTCACATGTTTTCTAGTGGTACCAACCTCTACTTCTTTTTATGCACCCAATTTTTATTGAGGGCTTACTATGTACCAGGCATTGTTAGACACCCTGGGATAAGATCAGCGAGCAGAACAGGTGAAAACCCCTCCCTTCGTGGACTTCACATCCTCAGGTACACTTCCTCACTCTTTCACTATTTCCAGATCTCTCTTCCAGCTGTTTTTGTTGGTTAATACACGTTTGGGTGTTAAGTTCTCAAAATATTTATTGAGCGTTTACTCTGTGCCAGGCACTGTTCTAAGCATTTTATGTGCATTATCTCATTGGCATCTCTACCAGTTCCCACACAACCATATGAAGGAGGCCCTGTTGCTGTTCTCATGTTACAAAGGAGAGGCTGAGGGGGCAGACCAGAGGGCTGGATGCTGGCCCGTGCTGTACTGCTGTAGGGGCTGGGTTCTGACTCCAGGGCCCATACCCATCCTTGCTGCCCCAGCTGCCTCCCTTGTTCCTGGGATGGTCCTTGGACCTTTATTCAGTCTTTCCTGTCTGACATAAATGCCTCATAGATGCTCTCCCGTGACACACTGCAGAGGCCCACACGCATGGTAGGTGACTTATGAATGCTTGTTCCTTGGGTGCATGTCTGCGTGGCCCCGAGGGGGGTTTCAAGCCCAAGAGCCACTCCCCTGCTGACCATCACATTGACCTCTGTTGTCTTCTGTTCCAGGACAGCTACCCCTCGCTCCTCTGCCAGGCTAGTGGGTTAGTGCAAGCCCCCCCACCCCGGTCCCAACCCTGCCCCGATCTGGTCCCTCATGGCTCCGCAGCGGGGGCAGCAGGACTGCCTTTCTGGCCCACAACATGTTTCCTTGTCGTCCCCTTCTGAGCCCTCTCGCTGTGCCTCCTCTCACCATCACGCTCTCTTTTGATCTTGCAACCCAGGCCCTTGGAGAAATCAGACAGTATGAAATATGAAAACTGCCTGGGAAGTAATTGAAGAAACACTGTGACTTTTGAAACCCATAGAGATAACACTCACACCTTCTTACTCACGTTATTTAATTTTTAATGGCAGATTTAATTAATGGAGATCAGGTCTTCTGGTTTCAGATGTGCGTATGGAGCAGCTGGAGGAGGAGGGGAGGGGCAGCTGTGTATAGGGTAGAGGAAGAGATTCCAAAATTTGGGAATCTGAAGATCTAACAGGGAGGAAAAACCATCCAGAAATAATGACTCACGATCCCTGGGTCCTCAGAGACGTGCAGGGATTCAACGTTTATTTATTTTTGGGACAGAGAGAGACAGAGCATGAATGGGGGAGGGGCAGAGAGAGAGGGAGACACAGAATCGGAAACAGGCTCCAGGCTCTGAGCCATCAGCCCAGAGCCCGACGCGGGGCTCGAACTCACGGAGTGCGAGATCGTGACCTGGCTGAAGTCGGACGCTTAACCGACTGCGCCACCCAGGCGCCCCGAGACGTGCAGGGATTCAATGCAGTGCACTTGCAGTGCTCTCCCCGCAACTTACCAGTGGGTGACAGCACTCCTCTCAGGACAGCGCTGTGGCCTCCCCAGGCCCCCGTGGGATCGCGGCAGGCAATTCCAGGCTCCCTGCTGGCACTGCACTCCATCGTCCACATGGCTGCCAGAATGTTTTCTCTGAAACACACATCTCCCCTGCCACTCCCCCACGTAAAAGTAAAACCTGTGGGCTGAGGTCTAGGCTCCCAGCCTGCAGTGGAGACCCACCCCCCTGCCGCCCGGGTCCCCAGGTCCCGGGCTGTCTTTGTCTCTAGCCCCTTCCCTTGCTCCTGGTCCAGTTGGAACATCTACTGTGTGGCGCCCCTCACTCTCCCTTGTTTACAGGACCGTCCCCCTCCCCATCATTGGCTCATTTCTGCTCACCGTGTGAGACTCAGTTTAGTAAAAGCGGATGTACCCTTTGACCCGAGAGTTTCACTTCTAGAATGCACTATTCGGATGTGCTCAGGCACGTGCAGAGGTGAGGATGCCGTGATAGCGGGACCTGCTGTGGAGTACCGTTCAGCGGGTAAAGTGGCGAAGCCTTTGGGAAGGGAAGAAATGAGCGGTGCTGTGGGTATGCACGGGCAGCCAGCTCACGGACCCTGTGCACGAGGGGGAGCACCGGGGCCGGGCTGGCCACACGGCTTGCTGGTCATGACATTCCTACCCTCTGCCCTTTGTGCTTTTGCCTTTTTAAACTATGTGTATTATTTTTTTCAAAAATGCTATTTTATAAAAAAGAGGTTTTTTTTAGGCCTTGGTTCAGGTGCCAGCTCCCAAGAAGCCAGTCGGATGGCCTCTGTCAGACTGTCCTTCCTGGTACCCCCACAGCACCGGGGACAGTTGGCTGAGCGGCCCATTGTAACCGTGACGTGGTGTTGTCTGGGAGCCCCAGGAGGCTGGGGGCAGGCGTGCCTGTCTTGGAATCCTCTGGCACTTAGCGGGTGTTCGGTGTGAACACGCGTGGCCCCAGTCCTTGGAGAAACCCCTCAACGGTGGTAGGGTCCAGGGGTCTGCAGGGTGCACGCCAGCAGCCTCAGGAAGGCCTGGTGGACACAAGAGGCAGGTGCAGCCGTCCCAAGGTGTGGACCAGAACCTGCATGTGTCCGGTGAGTCGCACAGGGGATGCCCTTGTGCTGCGTGGTCCCGGGGTCTGCTCAGGCAGATGACATGGCAGAGATGGTGGGGAGGGCGGGTGCGACAGGAAGGGGAATTCCTCTGAGTCACTCTGAGAGACAATAGAGGAAGCTGCAGCGGGGTAATCACAACCACTTCTTGGCCTGTGGGCACTTCCTGTGACAAATCTCCCTGACCGCACGTTCAGTCCGCACTCGTAGGCAACTCAGTGACTTACTGAGCTCACCCTGACCGGGCCATGTGCGTGGAGATGTGGGAGCAGCAGAGAGCCACTAGGGTCCTGTCAGCCCATCTGGGCAGTGGGAACTCCCTTGGGAAGGGCCACTGGCAGCCCCCAGGCCTAGGAGACAGTGGCCTGACACATCTCTAAGGAGGAGAAGGCCTGAGCCCGGAGACCGTCTTGTGGCAAAGAGAACCAATCAGAGTGAATGGAGAGCTTACTAAGGCCCATGCTGGCCTCAGAAAGTTCAATGGTGCTATGACAGTGGCTGCAACGGACAGGGCGGGCACTGTGAGCCCGGCACCCCTCAGGACCATCTGAGCCACCCTGTGATGGAGTGGGAGCCCTGTCTTACCACTAGGAAGTGAGTGACTCACCCAAAGAACACAGCTTGTGCCAAAGTGAAGATTACAATGTGGGCCTACGGACCATGTGGTTTCCTGTGAGGGCCCGTGAATGGAAGGTTCAGACTGAATATAAATGATCCCCATCAAGGATGTCACAGAAGAGCATCTGCGTGGAGCGGGAGGAGAGGCCCTGAGATGATTCACGTTTGTGGCCTTTCTCCCACACCCAGGACAGTCCATGGTGGTCGAATGTCAGACCCGTTGAGGCAAAATCATAATCTCTTGGCTGGAACATCAGGGCTCCAGAGAGAAAACATGGGACAGCTTGGAGTCAGCACAGACCTGCAGGCCAGGAGGTCGGGCAGGAGAACCCTTATGTGTTCTGTGCCTGTCGTGCTGGGAGGGTTCCCATTTCTCATCTGCTGTGCCTTAGGGCCACTGGAGAGAGGCGTGGGCACCTCCTTAGTTCAGAGCTGAGGACCTGCCCAGGCTCACTTAGCAGCTGGGGGGGTGAAAGGCCCAGCTCTGGGCTCGCCCCAGCACAGCCCAAGGCAGAATTCGGGTACTTGGGTTCCTCCTGATGTGGGCCCCAGGCATTCCCTCAGGCACACACCCCTCCGCGGCCCCTCCCCCTTGGCTCTTCCCAGGGGCAGGTACCAGAATGGGAGTGAGGGCCAGGTTCCCACCCAAACTCTGCCTTCAGTACCCTGCAGGTTCCTAGGAGAGGTGCTTTCCACCCCTGCCTCGGTTACGTTCTCTACAGATGGCCGATGGGGTGCCTTGGGGGTAGGGCACATCCCCTGCATGGCTCTGATCTGAGCACCTGTCATCTCTTCAATTTTGTCGAAGGAGCAACTCGTTCCTTTTGGGCCAGGCTATCTTTGTGCATGGTGGAGTGGGGAGAGCCAGGCTCGGAGTCTGACACACACACGGGCATGGCTCTGTGACTTCCGGGTCCCTTTCCCTGCCACTCGAGCGTCTGGTAAGACTGTGCCTGTGGGAGGTGCCCTGAGCCGGAAGCTTCCCTTTACCCACCTGTAGAATGGGAAAAACCAGCCCTCGCACACGGGTTCTGTGAAAGGTCTAGCCCAGGCCTGCACAGTGTAGGCGGGCGTCCCATGGCATCTGTGCCATCTCCTCACCCTCACGGCGAAAGTCTGACTGCCCGCCCGTCTTGGGCCGCCTTCTGGGGTTTCATCCTTGAGACAGCCTGCTGCAAAAAGTCAGTCTGTTCACTGTGAGCTTCAAGGTGCTCCCCCAGGAGTGTGGTGGCAGGTGGGGTTAGCACGGGCATTTGCGGTCGTCTCTTCTGGAAACCAGTGGCAAGTGCTGGCTTCTGAGCCTCTGAGACCTAAAGAAGTGGGAACAACTCACTCGGAGTCCTGCTGTGATGGCCCCAGGGCTTCAGCCCAGCTTTGTCATATCTCAGGCCCGGACTGTTCTCCACACCAGTCTAGTTCTGCACGTGCACATTTACTAGGTAGCCTCAGGAAGGATGGAGGGCATGCCTTTGGAGCCACTCAGCAGCTCTGGACAGACAGCCACCATGCCAAGGAGTGTGGTGGTCACGGCAGGCAGCAGAGTCCACACCCAGCTGGTAATCCGATGCTTGGGCTCCAGTCCTGGCACAGCTATTTGCTGGGTGGCTTTGGGCAAGTCGCTTTACCTCTAGGCAGCAGAGGCCACCTATAAAATGGGGGTTGGACCAGAACAAATCTCAATAAACTTTTTCTCTAAAGATAGTGAATATTTTAGGCTCTGCAGCCCCTATAGTCGCTGTTTAAACTACTCGACTCTGCCGTTGTAGCCCAAAAGCAGCCACTGACAATGCAGAAACAAATCATGAGTGTGGCTGTGTTCCAATAAAACTTTACTTACAAAATCAGGTGGCAGGCCGGGTTTGAGTGATGGGTTGCCAACCCCCAAACCAGAGG
Source organism: Prionailurus bengalensis (assembly GCF_016509475.1). Taxonomy (NCBI): domain Eukaryota; kingdom Metazoa; phylum Chordata; class Mammalia; order Carnivora; family Felidae; genus Prionailurus; species Prionailurus bengalensis. The sequence goes on along the minus strand of NC_057348.1, from coordinate 58,893,201 downwards.
ACCCATTGGTCCTTCCAGCCTTTGCTACTCTGGGATTCTGTAGCCGTGGTTGGCCTACCGTGGTGGGAGCCAGAGCCAAGCTGTGGATCAATCACCAATCTGCTTTGATGCTGGTCAAGAAATCAGCATCTGTCGATCTTTAGCGCCGTCTCTCCCATGCGGGAGCCAGAGGGAAATTTCAGTCTTTGGTAATCAGTTCTGTTTTTCTCTTTGTAGAATGCCGAGATGTACAAACTGTCTTCACAGCAGTTCCATGAGGCAGCTTCAAAAATGGAGGGCACGATAAAGTAAGAACGCGTTTATGATGTTTCGTAAACTTAGCCTGTATTTGTAAGAATCAGCACACGGGGCTTAGAACCTACCGCCACCTGCCTAACTTCAAGTCTCTGTAATAACATGGACAACCATGTGCTACTCAGTCTCTCACCCGGCTGTGGGGCAGCCACCGGTCATCTGTCATGGGCCAGACGAGCACTCAGCTCCTCCCTGGCTCCCTGGCTGTGGGAATGGGGCCACAGCGGACTGGCAGACTTGTTTCAGAGACTATGTAGGCGGGCCACGCCACAGGCTGGCCGTCGGGCTCCCGAGGGAGTCAGGGAAGGGATGTTGCTACGGGCACCTGCCCCTCATTTGTGGAGGTGGTATTCAGACCAGCCTGTTCCCTGAGCATACCTCCGTGTGCCTGGTTGCGGGCCATGTATCTCTTGCATGCTCACGTGCTCAGGGTGGCTCCCTTTTTATTCCCCGAAGGACTGGGGCTCAGGGACACTCACTGATGGCTGGCTCAGGTTGCACAGTGCTGAGTACCAGCATCCTGTCCCCTGTCTGCGTGCTCCTGCACCGTGAGGGAGGCCTCAGAGCCAGAACGTTAAGGAATGGGAGGCGCATGCGGTGTGTTCATTACAGCTGCACCCTCCTTCAGGGTGAGGTCACAGGAGGGTCTGTAAGGGTTGCTGTGGGAAGGAGAGCTGGGCCTTGAACTGTGGGTCCTTTGTATGAAGGTGGCCTCTGTGGACCAGGCCAACTCCCTCCTCTTCCCTCAAGGAAGGGCCTTTCCCTTCCAGGCTTCAGTCAGGGTGATTCCCCAGGCAAACTGGTCCCAGTGCAGATTGGTGAGGGGTGGGATGTGGCGCCTTAAGAAGGAACCATCAGAGAGAGGCTTGGGTGGCTAGGAGGTGTCAAAGTGCTTGTAAATACGGCTGCTGACAAAAACTGTGCAAGGAACCAGGAAGGGGCAGTGGGAACGGGTGGCCTCAGTACAGGTCCAGGGTGTAGCAGGGGGCACCTGAAGCCAGGGGGACATAGTGCTGGAGCTGACCACTGAGTAGCTTTCGGGACGAGCATACAGTTAGTTATCTTGGGATTTCAAGTCCTAGAGCAGTAATAGGGGACTCAGAGAAAGAGCTTTCCAGTAGGCAGGTAGAGACTGGAAAGCTCTTGCACCTGCCCGTTGGGATCCCACAGGGGGTTCTGGGTATAAGCAAGTGCCATGAGCTGCACAGACCCCTCAGGAATGGAATGTTCCATCTGGATCTCAGACAAGCGCCCCGATGGCCCATCCAGGGCTGAGAAATACTCAGAATCGCGATCCGTGAGAGGGAGAGGTTGGGAAGCAGTCACACCCCAGAGGCTGTGGGGTGATGGCCACCTAGGTAATGTGATCCCGGAAATGAGCAAAAACCACAGCACAGCCCCTGGCCCGTCCCGTCCCCTGGAACTGCCTGTGGGGCAGTGATGCTGGATCCGTAGCCCCTCCCTCTTTCCCTGGATCATGGAACAGCCCGCCTCATGGAACAGCCTGCTAAGGGAAGACACTCTGGGGAGAAGCCAGGCAGCTTTACTGTCAGGGACCACACCATTTTTTCACCTGCCATGTGGCCCACTGTCCTGAGAGTGGGGACTCCTGGGCTCCTGGTGCCCTGGATTAGTGCATTTGACTTTGCTGTCATATCCTTTATCATCCTCAATGTCTTCTGAAGGCAAAGGGGAGATGGCATGTGAGTATCATCTTAATCCGAGCAAAGTAAAAGGTTTTTTCAAAGGTTTGCAACATCCCTTGATAATTACTACTATTTACTAAGCAGAATACTAAATAGTAGGTGGTCTGTAAGATGGGTGTTGGGATGGAGCTGAGAGAATGCTTGAGCGTGAGCGTCCAGCAGACCTGGAGTGCACCCTTGCCCTGCCTCTTACTGGCTGCTCCTATGACCCTGGGCAAATCACGTCACCTCTCTGATGTCCTCACATGCAGAAGAGAGCTGATACCCCCTCCAGTGCTTTGAGTGAGATAGCACATAGGAAATCCGCCTCAGATGTCAGCAGTGGGTGGCAGTGGCAGGGTGACTGTTACTAATAACGGCAGTCATCTGGATTACTCGCAGAGCGTGGCACAGATTTAATAAATAAATTGAGTTTACAAAAAAAATTGTTTTTTCTTTACCCAACCAGAGTACACAGGAAGCGGTGTGGAGTTGGAAATTATTTTACTTAAACATTGGGCTGGAGGGCGGAATCCTTGATTGGGAGCGTTCTTGGATTAGCAGATGATTGTAAATTGCCTCGTAAATGCCACAGAAATAAATGCCAATGCTGACAGCAGTGATAGTTCTCTTCCAAGACAGTGAGCATCTTTTAACAACTTTGAGTAAACTGAGTGGTTACTTAGGTGACTAATTAGATGTCCGTGTAGTCATGTATTCATTTAACATACATGCATAGTGTACCTACTGTTTGCCAGGTACCATGCTAGGCACTGGTGATAAAACGATCAACGTGACAGCTTCGGTTTCTTTCAGCAAGGAGCTTAGGGCATTTGGGGAATGACAAACAATATTTTTAAATTAATTGCACAAAAAGCAATTGCCCAAATAATGATTGATTATAGTAATGAGCCGTGAAACAAAATGTTTGAATTAAAAAGCATGTGTCTGAGGACCCTAACGCAAACTTCATATGTTTGGGAAGCCTTTTCAAAGGAAGTGACTTTTGAACTGACTCCCGTGGTATGAGGGGGCTTTGGCCAGAGAAAGAAGGGGAAAAAAAGAGCACTTCCGACAGCAGATTTGGCATGTGCAAAGGCCCCGGGGCAGGAAGTAATACAGCATATTCAAGGAATTGAAAGGCCAGTGTGACTAGAGAGGAATGAATTAGAAGAGACAGACTAGGATGAAGCTCTAAGAAGTCAGCAGAGGCCAGACCACATAGGACTTTGTAACCATGTTAGAGATTTCAGTCGTATCCTAAAAGCAGTGAAGCACCAGGTCAGCTTGCTTTCTTTCCTAATATATTCATTTAAGGCATTGACTTCTCTATAAACACAGCTTCAGTTACACCATAAAGTTTTGATATATTACATTTCATTATAATTCAGTTCAAAAATTTTCTAATTTTCTTTCTAGTTTCTTCTTCAACTCATGGGTTATTTCAAAATGTATTGCTTAATTTTCAAATATCTGGTAATTTCCTACTTACTTTTTTCCCAAAAAACCCTTTTATTTATTAAGTAATCTCTACCCCCAACCAGGGCTCAAACTCATGACTCCAAAATCAAGAGTTGTATGCCATACCAACTGAACCAGCCAGGTGCCCCTCTAGTTATTTTCTTAATAATTGATATTCAGCTTAATTCTGGGGGCAAAGAACATACTGTAAATCCTCTAAAATTTTTGGACCTTGCTTTATGACTATGTATATGATCTGTTTTGGGAAGCCTTCTATGTACATTTGAAAAGAATGTGTATTCTGCCAGCAGGTATAGTAATCTGTGTTTGTTAGGTTAAGTTAGGCGGTCCTGTTCAGATTTTCTGTATCATTACTGATTTATGGATTTATGGTTTCTTTCTGAGATCAGTTTCCTTCTAACTAAAGAACTTGTATAATATTTCTTTTCGTGTAGTTTGGCTGATTATAAATTCTGTATTTTTTTTGTTTATTTTTGAGGGGGGGATAGGGGCAGAGAGGGAGAGAGACACAGAATCTGAAGCAGGTTCCAGGCTCTGAGCCGTTAGCATAGAGCCCGACGCGGGGCTCAAACTCATGAACCATGAGATCATGACCTGAGCCGAAGCTGGACGCTAAACCAACTGAGCCACCCAGGTGCCTCTAAATTCTCTATTTTTAATTGGAAATATATTTCAGTTTGAAAGAATCTAGCAATCCTTTCGTTGAGTTCCTTCAAGGTATCTTTACATTCTAATTTGATACCTGTTTTTTCCTGGAGAAGTCAGCTGTTGATACTCTTATTACCCCTTTTTGGTAATTACTTTTTTTTTCTCTGATTTTTAGCTTTTCCTTGTCTTTAGTTTTTTTGCAATTTGACTATCATGTGCCTAAGGAGTCAGTTGTCTTTCTTTTTTCCTGCTTGGGGTTCATGTGTTCGGGTTTGATGTCCTTTTGTTTTAGAAATTTCTCAGCCATTATCTCTTCAAATAAAACTCTGCCCTGGTTTATCTTTCCTCCTTTCTGGAATTTAAGTTACATGTATTACTGTGCCTCCCTTGTCTCTGTGTCTTTTTTTTTTTCAGTTTTTCATCAATTTTTTAAAATTTTCATGTTGTCACCTGAGTTTTTACTATTGACCTATCACTTCACTAATCTTTTTAATGTGTCAAGTCTCTCTTACACCTATTTATTGATTTCTGAATTTCAATTATTGCATGTTTTTCAATTCTAGAAGTTCAATTACTTTTTTTTTTTTGATTCCCAGTCTCTGGTGAGATTCTGGGTTTTGCCATCTGTTTTCTTGAACCTGTTAGGTATGGTTATTTTGAAGTCATCTGAGGGTCTGTTTCTATTGCCTTTTCCAAAAACCTCTTGGTCCTATTTATTTGTGTGGCTGGTAATTCTTGATTGCCATGCCAGGCATTGTGCCGAGACTACAGACGCTCTGGAGTGTGTCGTCACCCCCAGAGTGCTCTACCCTGTTCCCTGGTGGCCACCTGAGGGACTGAGCTGACTGGAGGCTTGCTGCAGTTTTGGTGAAACTCAGACCACCTCTGATTTACCCTTCTTCCTAGGGCATGGCTTTCCAGGGCTCCAGTACACCTCCTTTCTTGGTGAGCTTGAAACCCTTGTTTTTGCTTCCTCAGCTCTGTGAGACTTCTGAAAATTCCACTTTGCCTTTTAGTAGCTTTCACTTGGCACCTTAGCCTCTTGCCTTGAGTAGCTCAAGAATGTGACAAATGCCTTAAAAGAGGAAAGTCACTGAGTGTCGGTTCACTGTATTTTAGCTCCTTGTTCTCCCGAATCCTGGTCCCTCAAAGCCTAGCTGCCTTGGCAGCCTTGAACTCCAAAGGAATGTTGTCTGTCTGTAGTCCTATGAGATTGCCAGAAGCTGGCTTCTTTGCACTTTAGCTGAAGCTGTTTGCCCAACTTTCAGCCTCCCTTCCTGCACCAAGAATTGCCAAAAACTCACCGGGGACAAGTGGCTCCAAGAATGAGCACTTACCTCTCTACAGTTCCCTTCCCTTCATAATCTTGGCCCTCAGGCTTACTTTGTCTTGCTCCTCAGATGCCTTAAACAGATTTTTTTTTTTTTTAATTTTAGAGAGTGTGTGCGAGCAGGGGAGAGGGGCAGAGGGAGGGGGAGAGAGAGAGCGAGAATCTTAAGCAGACTCCGTGCTCAGTGCAGAGCCTGACATGGGGCTCCACCTCACAACCCCAGTATCATGACCTGAGCCCAAATCAAGTGTTGGATGCTCAACTGACTGAGCCACCCAGGTGCCCCTTAATAGATTTTCTAAATTTCAACTTTTAAAATTTCTTTCTCAGAGTTGAGTGTAGTTCTTCCCCAAGCTACTCCACTATAGATGGGAGCAGAGGTCCTGACTTAACTTCTGAGGAATGATTAGTTTGCCAAGTAGAAAGTGGCCACACCAGCTAGAGGAAAGAGTGAGAACGCGATGTCACTCCAACACTGGTTAGCAACATCAGACACCGATGGCACGGGTGGCCCTCCCAACTTTTCTTGGGCCTGCCACGCTTTCCTGAGGCCTGCTAAGCCTGTCATATGTGCAAGGCCTCAGAAGATGCCTGTCAGAGGGCCAATGGGGAACTCAGAACTAAAGAGGAATGTCGTTGGTGAGGCCGGCATTCACGGTCTGGGAACTCTTGTTTCAGAAGAATGCTATTGTTGGGGTAGCAGTAAATACCCGAAGTGCATTTGCATGCACAGACACACACACGTGCACACACACGCGCACACACAGACACATGCACCTCTACCTTACAACAGCACAGCAGGCAGAAATCTTCAGATTTTCTGAAGGAAGAGATTAAGACCCCAGGGAACATCCTGCATTTATCGTGTCCCATCTATTTTTTTATGACAACCTTCACTCCTCTTCCCGTGGGATTCATTCAGAGCCTGTCTCGACTTCTCCCTGTCAGGAAACTTGTACAGTGCCCCCTGGCCTCACAGAGAGCCACCCCTCAAAGAGGTTAGAACAATTGAGTTGAAGGAAGAAGGTTATTAACTGTTTCCTGAAACTGAGTCATTGTGCTGCAAGGACTTTGATCCGGAGAGGTCTAAGTAACATGGACGAGGGGACTTGGACCTTGCTGGGGCTAAGCTGCTATGGTAGGGCTCACTCTCACCTGGAATCCAGAGCTTCTTAAATAACCTGTGGGGGTGGGGGGGTGGGCTCACCTGAGCGAGTGTGTTCTCAGGTGCTCTATTTAGTGAGCCAATGACAGACTGATCACCTATTTTTTTTTCCAACGTTTATTTATTTTGGGGACAGAGAGAGACAGAGCATGAACGGGGGAGGGGCAGAGAGAGAGGGAGACACAGAATCGGAAACAGGCTCCAGGCTCTGAGCCATCAGCCCAGAGCCTGACGCGGGGCTCGAACTCTCGGACCGCGAGATCGTGACCTGGCTGAAGTCGGACGCTTAACCGACTGCACCACACAGGCGCCCCCTGATCACCTATTAAAACAGCAGTTATTTATTTGAACCCCCAATAAGATAGCTTTCTATCTTAATTCATCCGGATAATGTTCACATTAGTCTGATTTCAAAAGCTGTTTCTCTCTCTCTCTCTCACTTCTCTTATGTAACTTTTTAAAAAGAGCACTTTCTATTCAGAAATTTACCAACGTACGCGGCTTAAACTGGCAAACATGGCTCTTTGAGAGGTTAACGAATCAAAACCCATTTGAGCGTGGATTTTGCAGATCAAAATGCAGTTAATACATTTCTTTAAAAACCTGCATCCCGGGGGGCGCCCAGGTGGCTCAGTCGGTTGGGCGTCTGACTTTGGCTCAGGTCATGATCTCATAGTTCGTGAGTTCAAGCCCCGCGTCAGGCTCTGTGCTGACAGCTCGGAGCCTGGAGCCTGCTTCGGATTCTGTGTCTCCCTCTCTCCTGCTCCTTCTCTGCCTCTCAAAAATAAATGAATATTAAGAAAAAACTTTTTTTTAAAAACCTCTATGCAGCTATTCTGCTAGGCACTTAGGCAGCCCCTGGGGTCTTCCCTTCACAGGAAGTTCTTATGGCAGATGCCATTATTGTCCCATACTGCAGGTCTGGAAACTAAGTCAGCTTACCTCTCAGGCTCAGTGTGCTGGTCAATAAGGCAAGGACAATGATGGTGCCTCTTTGTCAATGAAATGTGATCATGCACAGAAGTACTTCAGGACACACAGCCAGCGTGGCCGAGTGGGATTTGAATGCAGGCCTGTATGAATCTAGCTCTTTTCTACCCTACCCAGATACTTGCTTCTCAGGAATTTGCAGGACAAGGGGATTAGCTGCTTGCTGATTAGCTGATTCACTGACTTCCCCCAGGGCTGGTGCAGTATATTTCTGCACGTGCACACGTGTGCACGTGGGGGGGTGTGTGGGGGTGTGTGTCCCCCTCCTTCCCCTGGGCTGTTTGCAGGCATTTACTCCCATACCGATGTTGAACAGAGTTCTGCCTCCTCTGTAGCAAGAGAAAGATGCATGCAGAGAGAATTCATCAACAGAGGTAGTGCTCCCTAAGGCCAATGCTCTGGGCTGGTTCTGGAAGTGAGTGTGGGCCACCTTTGGAAAGGCTCAGTGGCTTCATTGGGAAGCTTGGCTTCTTGCCTGTGCCCCATCCTTCGCCCATGGCAAACATCACCGGAGGATTCCAGCAATCTCCCCCTGAACCTGGACGTGCTCTCGAGACTCCTTGGTTTCCAGACTCTGGCAGCTGGTATCACCTCTTCCAGATTGGCATTCAAGGTGAACTCCTTTGCCACCCTTGGATCAGATGACTTCTAAAGACTGAGTTTTCCAGCCTGAGACTGCTGGGTTCCTGATTTCAGAATGCAGAATCTACTGAGTTATCTTTATAGATCCTGTTTTCTGTTTAGAATGCCCCTCTTTTCTCCTTACGGATTATGCTCAGTTTTCAAAATCCAACTTAAGCATCTTTTCTGTTTACGGTGTGTCTTCCCCAGAGGTCAATCCGTAATCTTATTTTTCTCTGCATCTCCACTGCCCAGCCCAGGACTTAGCCATGGTAGATGCATGGGTGGGAGGATGAGCTGATACCCCTTGTATAGACTTCTAGGGTGGGATTTAACAGTGAATAGTTGGCTGTCTAAGCACCTTCTCTGTGGAGGCTTCTGCAGTGTGCAGCAGGGCCCCACGGTGGGGTGAGGGTGTGTGGGGCTCGCATAGAGCAGGGCCTTGAGGTCAGACAGGTGAGTGCATTCCCAGCCATGCTGCCTGGTGTGTGGCCTGCACCAGATGACATAACTGCTCTGAGACACATGTCCCTTGCTGCTGAAGGTTGTTTTGAGGGCATCGTGAGGCAATTTGTTAAGCACATAATGAGCACTCAAATAACAGCCGGTATCACTATATAGAAACTCACGTTTTAGTGAGAGAGAGATTGGAGTGCAGTAGCCAAAGGGGGTACAGACCCTCGGTATGTAGAGTGATTCGACGGCTGTCTGGCTATGGAACCACAAAGGAAGGGGAGACTCCGGATCCCCAGCTCTCCTTTTGGAGACGTGCCCTCCAGAGACCCTGGTGTGTGTGGACAAGCAGCCCCGGGCGAGGGGACATGGAGGCCCCATTCCCCAAAGTGACAGATTGGAAGCAGCCTTGCTGCCTGCGAATAGGGCAGTGACAAGCATAATCTTTCTGACTCGAAGAGCAAGCAGTGGGTAAAAAACGAGACGCGTATGCACTAGCTTGGGAGGATGCTTGGGAGATCTTGTTGGCTGAAAAAGCAGGTTGTGGTGTACTATGTGTGTGTGCACTTGACACAGGTACGCCGGCACCCTCTCTGCTCTGTAGGTGCGTGCAACTTATGTGGATACAGAGAAGAAAGTCTGAAAGGATACAGTCCAAACAGAAAACAGTAGTTACTCCTGGGCAGTTCAAGGGCATTCGGCATTACAATGTTTATTTATTTTGGAGGGAGAAAGAGGAAGACAGAGCATGAGTGGGGGAGGGCCAGAGAGAGAGGGAGACACAGAATCGGAAGCAGGTTCCAGGCTCTGAGCCATCAGCCCAGAGCCTGACGCGGGGCTCAAACTCACAAACCGCGAGATCATGACCTGAGCCAAAGTCGGTTGCTTAACCCACTGAGCCACCCAGGCACCCCAAGGGCATTCAGTATTATCAAAAGAGCCAAAGAGGACCGTAGCTTTATCTGCTGTGTTTTTAATTTTGTAAAAACAAAACAAATATATATTGGTACATAAGTGTATATATATATGTACAGCTTGTATAATTAAAAATTAATAACAATATAGAGATATCGCGAGAGAAGAATCGATGATTTGGGCGAAAGGAGAGGGAGGTTCCGAGTACAGTTGGGAACCAGATCCCAAGCTGACAGCTGATAGGGACCACACACAGAGACCAGAGCTGACCCTGGAACTGGGTTCCTAGTTGCACTTTTGTGTGTGTGCATGCACACACGCACATGTGTGTCTGTGTGTGTGTGAGTATATGGGAGGGCTTATATATATACGTGAGCATGAGTACCTGTATGTGAATGAGTGTGTGTCTGTGTGTGCACATGTGTGGGTGTGGGTGTCTGTGTGTGCGTGCATATGTGTATGTAGTCTTCTGATCAGGGCTTGGCCTCTAACTTGCCTGGTACCCTTTCCTTGAACTTCCCCCTTCCATCAAAGACTGAGGCTGTTGGACGAGATCTGTGGTTTTAAATGCCCTTCAGCTGTGGCTCCTGTCAAGAAATCCAATGTGACCTGTGAACATGTGAGGTGTAGCTCAGCTGCCATTCTGGGTAAGTCAGAATGGACGTGCTGGGACTCTGGGGTCAGAAGCCCCATTCCTAGAAGGCCAGGGGTCCAGGGGAAAATGGGTTCCCTCCCTTCCAGGCCCCCTTCACTGTCTTCATGAGGGCTCAGCCTGCTCCCCTGGGATCCTGCCGGTGCTGCTGACGGGTTTGGGCCAATGTACCATCCCACGTGTTAGCAAGGAGATGACAAAGGTGAATCCTGAAGAAGGCAGCTTAGCTTTTTGCTGGCAGGTGTAGCCAAAGTTTCGATCCGGAGCGAAATTGAAATGTTACCGAGCAAAGGGAACCTAGGAATCAACCTGCGGTTTTCTACTGTGCATTGTCTGTGTGCCGTAAACCCTCAAGCACTGGGGCCCCGCTGATTCCTGCTGTGCCCTGCAGGCCTGCAGCAGAGAGGCTTGGGGAGGCCCCAGAGGGAGGAGGTCGCAGTGGTTGAAGGACAGGGAGGGAGAAGCCAGTCCAGAGGATGCACCTGTATTCCTCTGGGGAGGAGGCACTAGAGCCTTGAACTACAGCTTGAAAATTTAAGTTAGATCTAGGGAAGGACTTCCTGACTTGCAGTGAGTGATTATAACATAATGATTGAGGGAAGGAAGCTGTACAGACTTTATCTTCCTCTGGAGATGTTTAAGGAAAAGCAAGTATCACTCTATACCCAGAGTGTGGTATATGCCAGCCCTCTTCCCTGTCTGTTCACAGACAACAGAAGGGCCACTTCCTCTGCATCAGCGTTCTGTCTCAACCTCCCCTGGCTGGCTGGCAGGTAGCCGGCCACCGGGTTTCTCCCAGGGAGAGTTTCCTAGCAGTTTGCTCTTGACCCCTCTTAGGGCAGGGAGGCCATCCCCACTTCTAGTGACTCATTCCGTAGCCCCTGCTCTGGTTCTGTGGGCCACGATCCACAGAAGGGAATCGGAGAGGGCCTGGTTATATTTGCCCATAATCTCTGGTTATGAAAAGTTTGATAACCACTTCTCTTTAGAGAGAGGATGAGGTTGGAGTGATCTGAAGCTTCTGCTGAGGCTGCTACTGGCTACGATTTGTGCGTGATAGATGAGATGTGGTCTTCACCTCCAATGAGATCACAGACACCACCCTGCTTGCAGCCTGCCCACCCCAAGATCAGTTGGGTGTGTCTCTGATGGGCCCGTGGGACCTGGGAGCCCCTGGGACACCTCCTGGGGGGGCCCTGGGAGCATCGTTGGACGCTTGTGTGTAAGCATGTTCAAGCGTGGCATTCTACTAGACTACAGACTTTTTGCGGGCAGGAAGTTTGTTTATTCCTCTTCGTAGCCCCAGGGTCACTGTGTATTGAGTGAGTGGAAACTCACTGTAACAAATGATAACTGCTACAGCAGTATATGAGGATAGCACCCCGGGAGCAGAGGCAATGGAGCAGTTAATCCTGCTGGAGCACAGTGGGGCTTCGGAGATGAATTCACGTTTGTGCTCTGTGGTCAAGGGTCAGTGTGAGCAGACTCAGAGCGGGCCCTTTCCTCGTGGGGTGTTAGAGGAAGGTAGGGCATTGGCAAAGGGGGAGAGGCAGATACTGAGGGGGCAGGGATGAGGCTCGGATGCGGCTAGCAGGGCGGCTGGTCCGGATGTAAAGGGCCTTCCGTGCACACGAAAGAATTTGGAATTCACCCTACAGGCAGTGGCAAGCCATAAAAAGCTTTTAAGCGGGGAATTGATAGGATCGAATTTGTGTTTCAGAAAGATAACTGGCAGTGTCTGGGAGATGAAGCGGTAATGGTGTTGAGGTGGGAGGCAGGAAGCCTACTTAGGAAGCCGCTGCAGCGCCACTAGCCAGGATGACTCACCCATTCAGCAGACACGTGCTGAGGGTCCCCGTGCGGGCACGGCCAGGGCACAGCCCTGAGTCAGGCAGAGAGGGTTCCCTCGCTTGGACCGCGAGATGGAGAGACTGATCGGCAGTGACGTTCAATGGTTCTACAAAGTGCCATGAGGAGGATGAAGGGGGATGATGTGACAGAGGCACCTGGGACTTCGAGACAAAGGATCGGGGACGGACTGACTGACACTGGAGCCGCACTGAGCCGCAACAAGGGGCCATGCAGATACCCAGGCGTGGGCGTGGGCACGATTGCTCCCTGGGAGACTCTGAGTGCCAGGCAGGAAGACCTGAGCCTGTGGAAGTGGATGAGGAGCAGGGAGGCAGGGAGGCTCCTGCCCAGGGCTGGGCGTGAGCATGAGCTCCCTGGGGGCAGGGGGTTGCTTACTGTCTCTGGGGCGGTAGGCAGGTGAGGGGCTCCCTAGCTACCCCAGCACCAGAGCAAAGAGGGGCAAGGGAGTCTGTCAGAGAGCCACGGAGGGCGGGGGATGGGGGGGTCAGCAATGGTCCTGTTGGGTTCGAAGCGTCTAGAACCAGTTCCCCGGGCCGACCCCACTAGGCGGGTTCTGAGCAGTAGCCTGGGGAAGGACAGCCTCAAGGGGCAGCCAGTCTCTGCCCAGTGCTTTCTTACTGCTCAGAGATCCATGACTCAGGAAACTGGACTTACAGGCGACAGTTTGTTAATCCCCTCCCCTGGACAAAGACAAAAATGGCATTTCATTCCCAGCTCTATTAGCAGACTTGCCTTGGGAATAAAGCCCGTATCCCCCAAGGCCCGGCTGGGGCTCTTTTCCTTTGTGGCACTTTTGTTTTCTTTTGAGTGTTACATTTAGATTAGCTTCTGGGGATTAAATGTTATTACAGTAGAGGAATCGGTGTGTGTGTGTGTGTGTGTGTGTGTGTGTGTGTGTGTGTGTGTTTTAATCGGTAAAGAGGTTAGGGCTTAGCATTCTTGTCATTAGATTTATTTTTGCGAGTATTATTGCCTCCCCTGCTCCCGTTCTTAGGAGAAAGCTTTTGCTTGGGTTTCTTCGTGGTCATTTCTGCCTTGGAAGGAGCAGCCTCATCGGAAGCAGGGCCTTTCTGTCCATCTTGAGGATGGGCCTTGGCAGGATGGCACCTACCTTGCCTTGGACCCACTGTGGGCATGCAGCACTTGGGCGTGTACACTCATTCCTCCCAAGGGGGGAACCCTGGCAAAGGGTCAGGAAATTGTCAAGCAGTGACATGGTAGCAGAACTAAAGAGTTCCCCTGAGATCTGATCACCATCAACCACCCTACCCCGCCTTCCGCAAGCCACAAGGGCTCCGGGCTCCGCCGACTGCACAGGAGGCTGCCAGCACGACCCACTGTGGTGGAGGCTGAATACCGTCTCCCGGGAGCCAGTTCTTCCAGGACCAGGGTGGATGTTCCAGAAAGATTTATTTTCCCTGCAGCACTCTACAAGAGCATACTCATTTTAACAGACCTTAAAGTTTAGTGCAGGCTGCTGTCTCAGGTGGTTAGGTTCCAAGATCCCGACCGCCTCCAGGCCATATGCAGAAAGTGTCTGGCAGGGATGGTGCAGGCTCTGAATGGCCGGGGTCTCCACCCGCTGCCATCAGAGCTCTCTGACTCTGCACACACCAACAGGAGGGCCTGCCCTGAAGGGCTCCCCTTCAGAGAAATGGTGTATATGGTATGGCTGGCCTTTACTCATGCTCACCCCGATGTGATAGACCCAGGCTGGAGCGGGCCCTGAGAGACCCAACTTGACCTGTGGCCATTGGCTGCTGGTTTTAGTGTACAAAAACGGCCTTTGTTTCTGGAACAGTCAGATCCAAGGAAGTTGAGACCCATGATGCAAAGCCTTCGCTGTAACATCCGGTCTGTCTGAGAAGTTGAGGGTATCTACACTGGGCCATGATACCTAGGAGCTCTCTAAAGTGTTCCAACCAACACTCGCTTTGTCACCTCCTCTCCCCCACCCCTGCCACACAGATGAGATAAGGTTCAGAGTCAGTCTTGCTGGTGGCATCCATGAAACCGCAGGCCCTCAGGGGCATCTAGTCCAATCCCAGATACAGGTGGATTCTTCCTGGGGTGCTCGCCCGAGGAGTTCTGCTGCCTCCATGAACACGAGCTCCGTTGCCAGCACATGACCTTACTAAGCTTCCTGTTTCGTCTGTCATGGCCCCGACAGTTAGAGAAGTGCTCTCTCATGGAGCTCGGGGCTGTCTGGGGAGCTTCCTTCCTAGCTCTGTCCCTGGGACTTTCTGGGGCTTGGTGAAGAAGCCGGCCCTACAGACATTCAAAGAGAACTTTCACATCCCCTCCGCTTCCCTTCTCCTTCATCTCTGTCCTTCTAGCACTAATGCCTGATTCCTAAAACCACCCAATGGGGCACATGCCTGGCTTCCAGTCTCTGTCTCCACTCCCTGTGCTCTCAGTTAGCAGCAGTCTCTGGGAGCCAGAGCAAACTGACCAGCCCGAATGCAGTGCAGCCATCACCATCTTTGTCTGGAAACCAGGCTCTGCCCACACTGCACTCACTGGGCTGCAGCACCCTGTTAGCTTGGTTGTCCACTGCCCTGTTAGCTGGACCTCACTGACCATTCACTCGAAGCTTCAGGCAAACTCATGTCCATGCACGGTTACCAAGTGCTCTGGACTTGGGCTCCAGACCTCCTATTTATCCCGGATAAACTTCATTTTGGGTAGATTTAGTCTAGGCTATACGTTGATTATTTGAATAGGTGGATTCTGTCATCCGATGTACTCATCATCCCAGCTAACTCCGTCTTCCATAAACTTGCTAAGTCTTCTTCCCTTTGGCTGAGTCATTGATGAAGATGTTGAGTTGTGCAAGGCTCGAGACACAATGCCCTTAGAAACCTCCTTCATAGCTGCCCTTGCCCGTGTGGGTCGAGTGATTTCAACCAATTCCTAACATAGTTCCTGGGATCTGGCCCACACTGTTTCTCCTTTACCACCAGATTGAACCACATGGGTAGAGGCTGGGGCAGGCAGGCCACTGTATGGCCCTGGTCTCCCAGCTCAGATCCCTGTGACAGGGAAGAGAAGAGAGTATGGAATGGTAAGTTTCTGATTACCTTGTCTGTCCCTACTGATCACCTCGCCATTTTCTAAATGCTCTGAAACCAGCTTCTTTAGTGCTCTTCTAGAATCTTAACTGGGCTCGCCTACATTTTATGGAATGCACCTTTTTGAAAACCACGAAACGGAAGACGATTCCTTTCCAGTGTTGCAATATTCCTCATTCTCCAGGATTCTCTAAAGGTCACCGCAGTAGCCTAGTAGTCCAGACCTCAAGTTCTCTTGGTGCAGAAGGAGCTTGGTCCTCGCCAGTCGCCTTCCCGCCCAAGAAGACTTTGTATACTTTTTGGCTAGGATCTGTTCTGTCTTCTGGGAGGTGGCTGGAAATAAGAAAAAGGGGCTTTGAAGCAGAGAAACCGGAGTTAAATCCTGGTCATGCTTCTCACTTGGTGGTTGAAGCTTGGCCAGTAGTCCCCTCTCTAAGGCATAGTCCTCTCCTCTGTAAAAGAGGTGGCCGTCCAGAGAGCCCACAGGGCTGTTGTGAAGACCGAGGAAGCAAACCTCTGTCTGTCCCTGCTCCTTCCTTCTTTCCCTCCGTCATCCACAGCTCTGTCTCCTCTGAAAGCAAGACAAAAATCAGCCCACAGCCTACCTCTTCCCACCTGGTCCTGCCCCTCACTGTACCCTCTACTGCCACCTGGTTAGTCTCATCTGCCCAGACTGGGCCACCTTGTCATCAGGAAGCCGTGGGGAGCAGGCTCCATTCTTGCTGCGTGGGGCAGGTCCCCATGGGGCAGGGCACAGGGAAACATGTTGGGCTGCTTCTCACTGCCTGTGCCCAAGACCCAAGGCCCTGCCTGTCCTCACCCCTGCTGGACTGGGGCCCCTATCTGCCCCTTCCCATGGAAAGGCCCTCTGCTCCTTGTAAAGTCACCCTGGGATTTCCCACTTCCTGGAGCAGTAAATGCCCTTTTTGCTTAAACCAGTTTGAGGTTTTGCATATGGAAGTGAAAATTCTAAATGTGCCTTTCATTTTCATCTTGGACCCACTCCCAGATCCTCAGGACCCACTTATTCAGTTGGCTTTGTTTTTCAGAGCTGACCCCCTGGCCTTGTTGTCAGGCCCCCTCTGGTCTTGGTTAGTTAGGTTGGTGCACGGAGGTCAACTCATTGTTGGGATCCTTTTAGGAGGACTGGTCACAGGGACACATGCACCTCACTTGAGTGGCCCTTATGGCCACTCCGAGGCTGCCCTGAGCCTGTGGAGCAGGTGAACTTTGGTCACAAGTCCCCCTCAGTGTGTCCCCCAGAACATTTCATGCCTGATGCTCTCTGCTCTTCTTATGGTCGTATCCCTGCTGCCCCCAACCTCATTCCCGCCTTCAGGGCCCTCAGAGCTCCTGTTCTTGGTAGTCTGCTCCAAGATAAAGGCCAGAAGAAAGAGGATCTGGTCAATACCAACTTACCAGCCCCTGGGGTTATCTGCAGGGGGAGGGAGAGGCTGGAACACACCACCACTGGAAGGATGGAAACTCCCCCCCTCCCCCCCCCCCCCCCCCCCCAGTCTCTAGAGCGCCGATTCCTGCCTTGCCCAGGGAGACACTCTTACGCTGTTTTTGTGATGCGGAAACAGGACCAGCCTGGCTCATCTGCCCGAGGTTGTTGGGTGAGAAAGTAGCAGGGCCGGGATTCAGGGCCCAGCCTTCCTGCCCACAGCCCGGGTACGCTGGTGTTATCCTGCAGCAACCCACAGCTCAGGACCGCGGAGGTGCATGTTTACAGGATGACAGAGGCTCTGGGGGGATGCCCTGTGCTATTGCTGTCCCAAGGAGGGCGCTGCTTCGAGGGTCTTTGCTGAGCCTTCCTGTCCGCACAGCCCTTCAGTAGCCCTGATGACGCGGTGCCCTGCAGATCTCTGCCAGTGCTGATATGCGGTCTTTGGAGGCTGGAGTTGTCCCTACGTCACCTGCCTCAGAATCCGTGGAATGCTGCCGGGGGCCGTGGAATCTGCATTTTAAACAAGCTCCATATGATTGGTATGAGCCCTGCAGTTGAGAGCCACTGCCAAAGTGAATGTACTCCAGCCAACAAACTAATCGCTTCTCCAGAAGAGCCCCCAGGGAGCCCCAGTAAATCCATCCCAGCTTCTGAATTGCTCCGGTGGCCCTTCTCTCAACGCTGGGAGTCCTCTCCTTACCCGGACCCCTCCCCAGGGTCAGGCCTGAGTCGGGAGAGCCTGTAGTGACCTGTGGCCCCGTGGGAGAGAACACAGCACTCGGAGCCCTGTGGGCCTGGCATTGGCTCTTTGGGTGGACACAGACCTTGTAGCCCGTGCTCCCTATGGCCAGGTGACACCAGGTTGTCACAGTAAGCACACGCAGACCTGGAGCAGGAAGGCACACAGAGTGACTTTGGCCATGATGAGCTGCCCATCTGGGCATTAATTCAGCAGCCACCTTGTTATGGGGCTCCTGCCCCCTAGGGAGCCCGGGGTCCCCCTGTTTGAAGGGTCACCTTTCACACCACCTCTGAAAGGAGCGCCATCTGGGTGGGATGGGGTCAGCGTCTAGGTGACTGCTGAGTAAGCAGGATGTCAGGCCGGGACACTGTCAGGAGACTGGGTTCACACCTGTGCTGTCTCCTGGGTGCACCCGTGACCCCAAGAAGTCGCCTCCCCATCAGGGCCTCAGTTCCTCATCTGTGGCAGGACATCGGGGGACCCACAATCTCTGCAAGGCCCCTCCAGAATTTATGCCCTGCCCTCCACCCAGGCGCAGCCTCTTCCTGTGCTCCTGCTGTAGGGGCTGTTACTTCTTGGCCTCTCTGGTTGCATTTGTGGGACGACACCCTGTGCCCAGCAGGACCAAGGCAAAAGCGTTCAGGGAGCTTTGGGGGGCAAAGTATATTTTCTCCTGGTGGTGATAGCAGTTGAGAAGGGTCCCACATTGTGAGCTAAAAGTCCCTTAAAACCTAGGCACTGGTTTCGTCTGTCCCTAAAATACCCCCAAGAATAATAATATTCTTTATTCACAGTCCATGCTTTTTAAAAGTGAATAGAATCATCTTTTAGAAAACTCAGCTGTTCTATTGATCTTTAACGCACAAGCCAAGTAAAACTGATTGTAGCATCAAAATACTCCCTCTCCCTACACATACACTTGCTCACATACACGTTCACACACACTCGTGCACACACACATGTGTGCTAACACACTCAGACATGCATACGTGCTAACAGACTCATGTACCCAAACACTCGCTCACATACATGCTAACGCACTCCTGTGCCAACACACTCACATGCTAACACACACACTCACTTGCTCACATACATGCGAACACACTAACTCATGCGTGCCACACGCATACAAACATTTCTCAAACTCATTCACATACATGCTAACACTCACGCTCATGCTCACACACACTAACATACAGCCATGTAACAGTCATACGTGAACACACTAACACATACCTTATATACAGTCACACACTCAGCTCACGTGCACGGTAACACACACTCACTCGTACGCTCACACAGCCCCTAACCAGTTTGCTACATTCTGTGTTGGGATTCCAGAGCTATTCTCCTGTCAGTGGCATTAGCTGTGGCTGTTTCCCTCGGCTCAAAGTGTGAGAGAAATTGGATTGAACCCACAGAAATCAGACCACTGGAATGCAAACGTGGAAATGTGCCTGTGTCTGTACATGCGCATATTTATTTGCTGCTAAAAAGGATCTATTAGGAGCCAAAGCAGGAAATTCCTACCAGCAAATTCCTTAAGGAGGGTATGTTCACTTTTGTGTTGTCAAAGATGACTCTGGCTTTCTAGATTCTTTCTTTGAATTTCACAGGGATAGATGAATTGCCTTCCAGACTTTTCCATGATGACAGTTGTCAGGAATGCCCGGGAGTTTTACTTAAGCTAACAAATGATTACCCTTCCCATTAGCTCTACAAACAGGCCCCTAATTAGTGAATTGGCTAATAGCAGTCGCCTCTGGGGTCATTAGCCCTGACAGTGCTGGCACTGCTCCGTGCACAGTGTCACTGTCACGACGCGTGCCGTCAGGCTCTGTTGGGAGTCAGGGCTGGGGAGCCGCTGTAACGTTGCTCTCCCCTTCTTTATCTTCTACGTGATCTCCTTGGGCCAAGTGAATTATTTCCTACCTCAAACAGGTAGGAATTTCTAAATATGGATTAGGAACAGAGATCGTTTAAGTAAAAAGACTGAAAAAGTGGTCACGTCGGTCTCAGATGACAAAGCAGTTTTTACGACACACAGTTCCAGGTTTTAAAGACACACCTAGTCAGATTTGTGGAGCATTTTGGAAAGAGCATGTGTCTCGCTTTAGCTCTGGGGCTCACATATGACTGCCGATCACCTGCTCTGCCTTGTGTTGTACAGGACACTCAACCAATGCCTTCAGCAAACTTTGCACCCTACGTCTTGGTTTCTGGTCAGCAGGATGGCAGTGTTGACCCGAAAGAGAAGGGGTCAGTTGTCTCAGGTGTGGTTCCTCCCTCTGTGCCTCTCCTGGCTTTTGAGAGCCTTCCTCCCTCCAGAGAATGGGCCTTAAGGCTGCATAGTCTGTCTGTCTTGACCGCTTGGGTGATCTTGAACCGGGAACACTCCTAGGGTGTGCAGCCTCACCTGATCTAACGCAGCCTCATGGCGACTTGTCCTTGAATCCCAGACCCATATGGTGACTGGTCATACCCTGACTGGTCTATGGTTGTAGGGCTCACACAGTAACTAGTCCTCATGTCCTAGGCTCACACCCTGATGGGTCTGTGGGTCTAGGGCTCGCACAGTGACCAGTCCATGAGTCCCTAGCTCACACAATGACTAGTCCTTAAGTTCCAGGCTCACAGGATGACTAGTCTCAAAGTCCCAGGCTGATGTTCCAGAGATGGGGACAGCAGCACATGGGTGAGGCACCTGGGCTGGTTGCCACAGTGGGAGAGCGTAGGGCAGTAACAGTTGTGACTAAAGTGTCTTTGCATTCAGGTTTTGTTACCATACAGATTCTTGCTACATCAGCTCAAAGTCATGTGCAGCTTAGTCTAAATGCCTATTTAAGCAAAGGCCAAAAGTCTGTTTGAAGATGTAAGGGGAAAAATAGGATGTTCATAATACAAAGCTTGCAGCTAGTCATGGCTGTAAAATTTATGATGCTTTCCATACGGTAAAAACAAGAACTGAAGCTGCATTTATTTGTTCAAAGGTAGAAATGCATCTTGAAGAATTAGGAAAAATTACAAAAAGGTGATTATATGGCATGGCAAATCTCTAACATGGATTAAACTGAATCGTTTAGGAGGTAAAATGCCAGCATCAACAGGCGATTGAAAAAAAAAAAGGGAAGAACAATGCTGGGTTGGGTGGGGAGAGCTGAGCTCCTGCTTTTGCTCGGTGCTGACGTGGCAAGAAGTTGCTGGTTCGTGGCCCAGGAATCCACAGAGATGGAAGGCCTTGGCCACTCCTGTACAGGTGTTTGTGTACCTGACCTATATAAGGTGGTTTACACAAGACACTCCCAAACCAAACGGCTGCCCGCATCTGGGAACCCAGCTAGGGCTGTGTGGCTCCCACACCCCTGGATCGTCCTCTCCTGTCTCCTCTGGTCGCAGAGTCCCCAGAATGTTCCCAGACAGCCCACGGCCAGGCGAAGCAGGGTTCAGATCCTCCTCCTGTGACTCCCTAGCCCTGGTTCCTGGGACAGGTAGCTCACCGGCTCTGAATCCCCATTTCTTCATCTGTATGGAGGGGTGGCGATGCTGCCCTTGCGAGCCAGAGGGGGAGAAGAATATGAGATGATGTTTATAGAACGCCTAGACAGAGCTCGGCACAAAACAAGACCCCCAACATTGCTAGTCCTAGACTGTCGCATATTGCAAACAGTGTGTGAGCGTGTGTCTCCGTATGTGGCTAGTATATTGAATTTCAAAGACCTAGTTCAAAAAAGAGGAGCATGAGATATCTCAACATGCTGCTTACATGTTGGCGTGATAATATTTGGTAAAACAAACTAGCATTAAAATTAATTTTACCTGTTTTGGGGCACCTGGGTGGCTCAGTCGGTTGAGCATCCGACTTTGGCTCAGGTCATGATCTCGCGGTCTGTGAGTTCGAGCCCCGTGTCGGGCTCTGGGCTGCAGCTCAGAGCCTGGAGCCTGTTTCAGATTCTGTGTCTCCCTCTCTCTCTGACCCTCCCCCGTTCATGCTCTGTCTCTTTCTGTCTCAAAAATAAATAAACGTTAATTAATAAATAAATAAATAAATAAAAATTAATTTTACCTGTTTCGTTCTACCTTTTCAGTATGGCTACTGGGAGATTTTGAATCCCACACGCGGCCCATGTTCCGTTTGTGTCACACGTCACTTTTGGTCTCTGTCTTTCCTCACCACTTGTCTGCCTCCCTCCCTTCTTAGTGTCCTTGCCACCCACCACTATGCAGGTGCCCAGCTCCCTACACACTGGCCCCGTGCCTCCACATGTAACCCCCTCCTCAAACACGAGACAGCCTGGCGTGGGTAGTTTCAGCCCATTTCAGTTAACCCTGACGGTTATCTAAACTGAGGAATTTGTCCCAGGTCATGCAGATCGAGAACGGGGAAACCAGTGTTCTTGCAAAACGCCCTGTTCTTCCCCCACTTCAAACATGAGGGAGCCATAAGTGAAATTAAGTGCCTTTGCCAAGTTCAGAAACCAGTTAGTTGATTAGGGACCAACCTAAGTCTTCTGGCTCTGGTCCCCTAGGATTACTCGCACACCGTGCAGCCCTCTGTTTTATTGGCTGAGGTACAACAGGGTCTAAGCTGGCACCGAATTCAACTTGCTTGCAGAATTTGAGAGACCGGGCTTCTAAGCACCAGAAAGGAGAGGCCTGGACAGGGCCACGTGGTGGTGGCTTTGGATGAGAGGCGGAGCTAGGTGTGGGGCGACCCTGCGGCCCAGGGCGCATCTGCGGCTCATCTCAGAGGGAGTAGAGGAAGATGGCACCTTACAGCTCTGTCTTGGGAGCTGCTTGGGCTTCGGAGCCTGATCCAGATGGCCTCAGGCAAGCCACTCTGTCTGCTTTAGCTCGGGGTCTTCCCTGGTGTGATGGGTGAATTGCACTCTGAGCAGGTGCTCCGTACGTGGCAGCGGGTCCTACCTTGCCACGTCCCTCCGTAAAGGTTCAAAATTGGCACACGGGCTGTGCTGTGAATCTGTGGTCTCTCATCACAGTTCTGTCACAGAGCAAGTTGGGTGGCTCTGTAGGCTTTGCCTCCTCAGGTGACAACTGTGGGCAGAAGATGAGGCATATAAGCCTTAAAGGGGTTGAGGCAGGTTGCGGTGGGGGGGGGGGTCTGGGTGGCTCAGTCGATTGGGCGTCTGACTTCGGCTCAGGTCATGATCTCGCGGTTTGTGGGTTCGAGCCCCGTGTCGGGCTGTGTGCTGACAGCTCGGAGCCTGGAGCCTGCTTCGGATTCCGTGTCTCCCTCTCTCTCTGCCCCCCACACCCCCCGCCACTGGTGCTCTCTCAAAAATGAATTAAATGAAAAAAAAAAAATTAAAAAGGGGTTGAGGGTGGCACGTAAGGAGACGGTATTGCGGGGGCTTTTCTCAGTCCCTGGCTACGGTAGCTGGGATTACAATAACTCTTGGTGCCTGGGCCCACGTTAGGATCCCAAATGCTAAGGGTGTCCTCTCTCAGAGCCATGTGACTGAGAAAATGAGGGACTCCCAAGCTATTGAGAAGAGGCAGGCTGCAGATTGTCTTGCTGTTCAGACAGCCAGCAGCAAGTCATGACCCCAAAAACCCAGAGAAACAGCTCTTCTTACCCGGGTCGCTGTATCCCCACTCTCCTGATTTGTGAAAGTGCAGGCTGCAACAGAATCCATTTCCATCAAGGGGAGTTGGCAAGGGGCCATCAGCTTGTGACTGTTGGCCTGGGGGCGAGGAAGCTGATTAACAAATGACCTTCTTGACGGCCAGCACCGTAGAGAAGGGAGTCCAGGCACCAGCCTGAAAGCAAAGCCCCCTTAGTTCCGATACCAGTTCTGCATGCCTGCGCATCAGGCGGTCTCCCCACATCTGTCTCCTCGACCGTAGAATGGGGATAAGAGAACAACCCAGCGAGCTGGCATTTAGATCACATGAGAGTGTGTATATAAAGTAGTAGACAGAGGGCCTGGCACGTAATGAGGATTCAGTCAATGCTAGTTCATCTTATTTATTACTGCTGCCGACGGTTAGAATCCAGCATCCAGCTCAGACTTCCAAGTTGCAGTTTTTTTTTTGTGCCATCAGCTACATTAAAAGACCCATGCCAATAAGGTTTTTAGATGAAATGCCTCGCATAACAGATAAAATCCCAGTACCCAAGACACCCGGTGCTTACTCAGGAGAATTCTTGCGCCCGGGGCCGTGACACTTGGTAACCATGGCTGGGCTCAGAAGGAAAGGTCAGCCCTGCTGCCTTGTCTGCGGGCTCCTCAGGGCCCTCTTCCCTTAGGACTGCCTGCATGTTAGCCCCCTCTGGTCCCCACGCGGGAGGTCTCCCCCGCAAGCTCTGTGTGCACGTCACCGCGGGGGGGGGGGGGGCACTCGCCGCCTCCCGGCTCCAGCTGTCAAGAAGCTGTTCTGATTGTCCCTGTCCTCCCGCAATCCTATTGTCTCATTCTTTCCTTTGCTCCTCTTGCTCCTTGGCGCCCCTCTAAATATTTCCGTGCACAGAAGAGGACGACGGCTTGTGGGAGGGCACTTGCATTTGTCAGACCCTTCCCGTGGTCCAGGCAAACCATGAGGCACTTTGAATGTATTATCTCATTTCTTATCCCTCTTCTGTAGACAATAAAATGGAGAGTCCTTGAAGTGAATGGGCTTGCCCAAGGTGATAGAGCTGATGAGCAGGGGAGTCGGATGGCAGACCACGCCAGCTGCCTCCAGAACCTACCCCTTCAGAGGGAGGTGTGGCTGGGGCACACAGCTGGGGCCAGACGGTAGGGTTTTGAGTGCCAGGGGTTCGGGCTTTATTTTGATGCCTCGGGAAGCCATCAGAAGTGCCTGAGCTTTGAAACAGCATGATCAGATGCGTGTTTTAGGCAGATAACTCTAGAGGTAGTGCCTTCAGTCTGTTAAACCACAACTCTCCCATATCCTATCCTTGTTCAGTTGATAATTCTTAAACCCAAGTGCAGGAAATTACATCCATCTCTACCTGATTTCATGCTCATTTCAGCCTTTTGTTCCAGCCCGCCTCACAGTCTGTGCATACATGTGTGTGCATATGTGTGTGCATGGTGGGGGTGGGGTCTGGGGGAGATGTGCACACAGCAGGAGAAGAGAAGGAAAATGCCTTGAGATGGCTTCTTGCCACGCAGCCACTGGCTTGTGACAGCTGTGACTTGTGACAGTGTAGGAAGCATGAATTTTATCTCTCTCACATACCTGGGCAGTGATGGAACAAGATGGGGAGCTGAAATAACATGACTGATCTTTTAACAAATGCAGCAGAATATACACATATTCCATGGACTGTATCTCTGAGCAAATCAATTTGGAGCTTCTACTTTAGAATTTCAGACATAAGTACAGCCTTTATTCGCGCCTTCTCATTCAATATTTAGCTTCTATTGTGTGCGGGCACTCCTTTACTCTGCATGCCCACCCATGTTGATCCCCTATGATTTGTGGGTGTGTACATATGTACATACATGTAATAACACATGAGAAATAAACAGGCACTGCACTTAATACTTACGTATAGATTTTGTGCCTCCACATTGTTTGAAATGTTTTTTCTTGTAGCATCTTAAAATGGTCTGTGATAAAAAAAAATATTCGATGAGTATATATCTTGACAGTTTTTCAAAATGAAAAACAGTTACGTTTTCTGATGAGAAAAATAATACCTGACTACTGGAAAATAATCAAACAATGCAGGGCAATATAGAAGTTTTAAAACATCCAAAATCTCCCCATGCTTCTGTTCTGGTGACATCGCTGTGACTTCTAAGAACAGAGACCCACTCTTGCACATAAATAGGATCATGAGCTCTTGAGAACACCCCATTCCAGCACCTTCCATTTCTCCTCATCCACATGCCATGAACCTACCTCTGTGTCGTGCAGTGTAGTTTTAAATGTTCATTTTTTAAAATACTTGTTTATTTTTGAAAGAGAGAGAGCACAAGCAGTGGAGGGGCAGACAGAGAGACAGAGAGAGACAGGATCCAAAAGCAGGCTCCACGCTGACAGAAACGTGAAATCATGACCTGAGCCAAAGTCATATGCTCAACCGACTGAGCCACCCAGATGCCCCTAGATCTTTATTTTTAATTACCATCTTCTTCTTCTTCTGTGTGTCGTACCAGAACTAAAGTAACCAGTCTCTTATTGATGGATCCTCGGGTGTTTTCCTGTTTTTTCCCTGTGGTAATGACTACCATGACCCACAGCCTTTTCTGTCTTTGTGCCCTTGTTTAAATCCTTCTAGAGAGTGGTGCCTGGGTGACTCAGTTGGTTAAGCATCCGACTCTTGATTTTGGCTCAGGTCATGATCTTGCCATTCGTGGGATTGAGTCCTGCCTCTGGCTCTGTGCTGACAGTCTGGAGCCTTCTGGGATTCTCTCTCTCCCTCTTTCTATCTGCTCCTCCCCCAATCATGTGCGCACGCTCTCTCTCTCTCTCCCTCTCTCTCTCTCTCTCTCTCAAAATAAATAAATAAACATTTAACAATTTTTAAAATAAATCCTGCTGGAGATAATTATTGGGTCAAAAGATGCACACACAAAAACCTATATATTTATATATATTTATGTATAGACATTTTACCACCTGGTCTCCAGAGCAATGGAGGTTTTATACCAGTTTTCACTCTAGTGATGCTGGAGGATATACGTTCTCCTGAGACTTCGCAAGCACTGGATTATAGCAGTGTTTCTAAAAAACACTTTGCCAATCTCAAAACCAAAACCAAGCAAAGCCTCTCACTTTTAAAGCTCCTTGTGGGGTGCCTGGGTGGCTCAGTCAGTTGGGCTCAGGTCATGATCTCGCAGTTTGTGGGTTCGAGCCCCACGTCGGGCTCTGTGCTGACAGCTCAGAGCCTGGAACCTGCTTCAGATTCTGTCTCTTTCTCTGTCCCTCCCCTGCTCATGTTCTGTCTCTCATAAATGAATGAACATTAAAAAAAAATTAAAGTTCCTCCTGTCTTCAACTATTAGGTTAAACCCTTTTTTATATGTTACTGGCCATTTTTGTTCTTTTGTTGGGTGCTCATGTGTGGCCTTTGCCCATTTTCTCCCTATTATTCCTTCTTAAAAGGTCTCTGTCTGATAGTGTTAATAATCTTGTTCATTTTTGTTATGGCTGTTTTCCTGTTTAATATTCTGCCCTTCGAAAGCTGATTTGGGGATAGGGATCCAGTGTGTTTATTGTTCATTTTTCTATCTGTGACTTGCATTACAAAGGCCTTTCTCCCCCAATACCTATGTTTTTAGGACTAGTACCTCTAGGCTTTTATTCCTGTCATTAAATTGTTGCCCCAAATGACCCCCCCCCCCGCCGTGATTTATTTATGTGTAAAATGTGAAGTACAGTCCACCTTTTTTCCCCCCCAGAAAGGGAGTCCTTTGTCCCCAGAATTTAAAATTCTGTCCAATCATATGCTAAAGTCCTTGGGTCTAGACTCTTTTGCAAGGCCAGTCCTGCACATTTTAAATATATTTAAAGCACATGATGCAGCGCTGTTATTTAAAACAAATAGGGGCGCCTGGGTGGCTCAGTCGGTTAAGCGGCCGACTTTGGCTCAGGTCACGATCTCGCGGTCCGTGAGTTCGAGCCCCGCGTCGGGCTCTGTGCTGTCAGCTCAGAGCCTGGAGCCTGTTTCAGATTCTGTCTCCCTCTCTCTGACCCTCCCCCGTTCATGCTCTGTCTCTCTCTGTCTCAAAAATAAATAAACATTAAAAAAAAATTTTTTTTAAACAAATATCCAGCAGAACAAGTTCTTCTACCTTGATGATCTTTT
Source organism: Prionailurus bengalensis (assembly GCF_016509475.1). Lineage (NCBI taxonomy): Eukaryota > Metazoa > Chordata > Mammalia > Carnivora > Felidae > Prionailurus > Prionailurus bengalensis. The sequence goes on along the minus strand of NC_057348.1, from coordinate 58,866,050 downwards.
TCCAGTTTGTTTTTTCAGATGAATTTAGAATCCTTTTGCCAAACTTCCCCTACCACCCCCCTCCCCCAACTAGGGGGAAAGGAAGAAAACAAGAAAGTCTGGTGGGGCGCTTTTTGGGGACAAGTACATCCTTTTGAATGCATTCAGCCCTCCCAAATCACCATCCTTATTGTGTCTGTTTTATTTTAAAATCATTGTAAATGATTGTTCTCAAGAACAGTACAAAGAATTCCTATGTCTCCTTAACCCAGTTTGCCCAACTGTTCACACGTTAGAGTTTGTGTCATTACTTTTCTCTCTAGATAACAATATTGCCTTCCTCTGACCTGGTGACCTGTTGGCCCCAAGTATCCTCGTCCTTCAGGTGCCCCCCAAGGACACATCCTCTGTGACCCCCACACACCCCTTCCGATCAGGATGCTGAACCAACTCAGTCCCAGACCACATGCACATCTCGCCTGCTGCCCAGCTGCCCCTTTTTCTTTCTGGTCCAGGATCCCGCCCAGGGGTTTGTACTGCACCTACTTGTCACGTGTCATCGGTGACCTTCAGCATCGAACATTTCCTTACTCTTTCCCTGTCATTCATGACCTCGGCGGTCTTAAATACAGGCCTTTTGTTCTGTAGGGTGACCCCAACCTGGGTCTACCCGGGACTTCCTCATGACCAGACTCAAGCTGTGCTTTCTTCACAGGAAGACCTCAAAATGGTGCCTCTCCTCCTGTCACTAGTGATGTTGACCTTGACTCAGTCACAGTGGCCTCTGCCTGGTCCCTCTGCTGCAAAGGCTGCACTTTTTTCCCTTTGTATTTGATCAGTATCTTGTGGGGAGATGCCCCATAGTACGCCAGTATCCAAATCCTCATCAGACCCTGCAAACTTAGTTGCCAAAGACGACTCTCATCGGAATCAGCCACCACGGTAACAGTTGCCAAATGGTGATTATTTGTTTCCATTGTTTCTCCTACACTGATGAATTGACACTCTGTTAAAGGAAGGTTTCCCTTCTCCCCCACTTAGATACTCACTCACTTATTTGTTTATATTAGTGAAGAATCCAGGATTCACAATTACTCATTATGTTGTAATGAATATTCTTATTAACCTGATGCTCAAAACATCTTAGATTTGGCCCTTCAAACAGATTCTTCTGTCATTTCGACACATCTCTTCATTCTCTAAGCCTTTCTTGACTTTGTGGCACAAGGTATTCCAGGACTGTTGTTCTTTCTCGGTCCCGGCCCTGGAATCAGCTACTTCTCTCAGGAGCCCTGTTGCTTTTACTGGAGAATGGTATTTAGAAACCAGGATGTGGGCACTGGGTATGCCCATTCTTACTGGGGTGTCAGTGCTTCTGGGTGCTCTCAGTAGATAGAAGTAGGAATACATGTATTATGCACAAGCTCCTGTAGGTACTTGTATGTATGTTAGTAAGTATACATACACATATGCATACACCTGTAAGATGTACTTACCTGTCTCTGTATATAAAGTTTGTGTTGATATCTCTAATTCCAGTACCTAGGGTTCTTCGTAGCCTCTCCATGTTTAGAGGTCCTTTCTCAGAGCACAAGAGGCCAGGCTCCTGTTTTCCTAAACATGTATACTTCTTTGCTTGATCACTGAACTTTGTGCTCCGTTCTACCAACCTCCCAACCGTTCTGGCTGCCTTTCTGCCCACCACCTCTGCGTTCCCACCCACTGCCCCAGTGGCACACTGCCACCACTATTGCCCAATGACTCCTCCTCGCCAGCCCTTCCTCCAACTTCTGCTGGGTGGGCAAAGGAAGGCTGAAGGAAAAGGTGCCCATTGTTTGTTTTTTGAGAACAGCTGCAGTCCTTCAGCATCCTTGCGGTGATAGGAGTTAGGACACAGAGGCATAGCCCCCCTCCCACCGCACCTCTCCCCCTTGCTTGTTTTGGCTTCCTCACCCTGGATCAGCTTCTTTCCGAGGTCTCACCGGATTCCAGTAACCCAGGGCCGACTCTGTGTTCACACCAAAAGAAGTGAGCCCTGGCCCAAAGCCAAGAGGTGGCTTTAGAGAATGAGGCTACTGATTTTTCTGGGTGCATGAAAAACATACTGCCAACAGTACCCTTCTTGTCCATGGCGACATTTGAGGTGCAGGGAAAGGTGACCCCTTGAGGGACCCCTTTGCCTCCTCTGCTGTCACTGGCAGAGGTGGGGCCGCCATCCTTCTTGTCTCCCTCACAGTGAAGCAGGCCCAGTGTCTGGGGGTCCCTGCTCAGAATACCCAGAGTTGGCTATAGGAGGCCCTCGTGATTATCTGTGCCATTTAGTTTCTGACTGTGCTTGAGGAGACCCTGGGGGGAGAGAAAGGACTCGCGGGGAGCACCGCCTATTAATTTGCATATTCACCTAGATGATGTGTAAGAGTTCAGCTGATAAAACATTTCTACTGTTTAAAGGACAACCCTGAAAAGAACTGTGTGCGAGTGGGTGAAGGAAATTAGGTTCCGAGTTATCACTTACCTTTACAGGTACCGTATGGCCTACCTGTGGGACTGTTCTGGAGGGGGAGGGGAGCAGGAGTGAGGAGGCCCCCCTGGTGGGAGGCACTTCCAGTGGTGGTAGGAGGGAGAATGTGGCCTGTGCAGGCTGAACACGAGGCAAGGCAAGAAAAGACCCGGAGGGTGTTTCTGAGGCCCAGGCCAGGTGTGTGGGGATAGAGGCGGCCGGTGACAGTAAGTAGCCCAGACGCATGTTGGGGGCTGGGGTAGGCTCAATAATTCAGTTCGGGTTTCATGTGGAGGGGGAATACAGGAAACCAATGGGGAAAGGATTGGCCAGACCCTGAGGGGCACCTGCAGGGAAGGGCCCCAGGGAGGAGCAGGTGTGGCCAGAGTGTTGCCCCAGGCTTGCTTACTGTCTGAGACTCACGTGACAGGTCTAGGTTCAGTTCTCCCCTCCCTGTCCCTGTGTCACCTGTGGAGGGTCAGCCCTCTCACCAGAGCACACAACACTGCAAACCCTATTCGTACACTCAGGTGACAGGCTGAAGGGGAAAGTGCTGGCATTCCCACGTGGCACCCTACTTCTACTGGTGGCTGTGGAAGGTGGCCATGGTCAAGGCCTAGACAGGCAGGAATGCAATGTGTGGTCCCTCCAAGCCCCCAAAGGGAAGCTGTCTGGCTTGTTCATTTGCAGTCAGTGTCGAGCACCTGACCTCTACAAAGATGTCCTGGGGCCGCGCAGATCCCACTCATAGGGCCAGGACTCCAGCCTCAAAGAGCAGCGAGGGCCAGGCCCTTGGAAGGTTTCCCCCAAGCCTGTGGTGGTTAAGAAGGAGTCATTGAGGACAGGCGGGTGGCAAGCTGTGGCCCAGGCTGGACCTGAGGGAGGCTAGCAATGGAAAACGAACTGTGTTCGTGAGCAGCAAAGATGAGGGGACAGCCGGAAAGCGACGCAGCCTGGCCCAGGACAGGTACACACGTCTTTAAAGAAGTTCAGAATAGATGGTCCAGGGCCTGCCTGCCAGGTTATGGAGCACCAAGCCAGACCGGGCAGACATCTAGCAGGTCAGGAGGATATGGTCTCTGCCCCGAGAACCTAGGAGATGGAGCTCCAGAGACTTCATTATTGATGCTCTGGCTATCTCAACTGATTTATGGATTATCTGCTTCCCACTCAGCATTAGACGAGGACCCATGCAAACAAAGGTAATAAGCTGTGGTTCCTGCCCTAAGGCACTCCCAGCCCCATGGGGAGACAGCTCTGCACAGGTCTGACCACAGCTGTTCAGCTCCCTCATGGGCGCTTGTCACAGGTGAGCAGGGCCACGGAACAGAGGCCACACTGGATTGGGAATGCTTTCTTCCAGGCAGAGGGGATGGCGGGGAAGAAGGGGGCAGGCAGCATGCCGGCAGAGGACCTCGGTTGATATGGGCACCCACGCAAGCAGGAAGTGCACCATGGGTCTGCTGGGGATTAGTGGGTGCCTTGGCCGGGTCCCTGCAGAAGTGGTGTTTGTATGGTGCCTTGAGGGACAAGGGTGTTCCAGAGAAGGAAGGGTGGGAGCCAAGGTACAGACTGGGGACACATGGCCCAGAGGGCATTCTCTCACCTCTTATGTATTTAGCACCTGCTGTATGCAGCATCAGCAAGGACTGGGAATAAATGAGCAATGAGAAGAGTTTACAGGCCAGAGAAGAAACAGAAGCGTGTGCCATGACAGCTCTGCGTCCTGTGGATCACGCGGACAGGCTCCAGACAGGCTGCAGGTGGCACGGACACACAGTAGGCCCCCAACTGGTATTTATAGCACTGCCATTCCCACATAGAAGAACCTCGGTCTTCCTGATGGGCAGGGGGCTTTGCGGCAAATAGGGATGGGGCTGGGCCATGCAGATGGATGGATCTGCCAGGCAGCCTGGTGACCAGGGACCTGATGTTGACAGCAGGGGTGTGGAGGCAGAGCGAGTCATGTGTGCTCAGACCCAGAGGCCCAAGAGAACCAGCGTGTTCCAGAGACAGCAGCAGGCCCCCCGTGTTAGAGCAGAGACGGTGGCCAAAGGGTGTTGCAAGAGTCCCCATAGGGAAGCAGGCAGATCATGGAGGGCTTTGGGCACCATAGGAAAGGCGCTGGATTCCATCAGTAGGAGCCAGGCTGGGGACTGGCTCACCGTCCAGGTACTTGTCTGTCACCCTGGGCAGAGTGGAAGGTGCAGCAGAGGGGCTGGGGAAGGGCTTGGAAGCCAGCGTAGTCTTAGGACAGAGGACACAGAGAAGTGAGAACAGATTCCCATGAGATTGGGAAGCCAGGGTAAGCAGGACGCCACCCTCCACTTTTGTGGACCCAAGTGGGAGGCCCATTGGCCTCCAGGCCGCCTCTCTTTCCTTTGGTCCCCTTAACTCACCAGGCTGACCCCCCGCCAGTTTTTATAACTCTCTGATTATTGTTCCAGGTGTTTCTGCTCTGCTGTGTTAGGGGCTGCATGAGAGCAGCACCCCCCCCCACCCCCAGCACACACACACTGCCCTTGATAGTACATGCCTCCTAGAAACTGTGCCCAGGCTGATGCATGCATGGATGGATGATGGGTGTGCAGCCAGACAAGCAAACTCATGACAGTGACAGCTGTGACAAAGACAGAGTCGAGGGACTGGAGTGAAACCAAAAAGGGGACGGGGTGGGAAGGGGCCTGAGAAGAGGGGGTTCACATCCTTCAGCGACTAGTCAGGAAAACAAGCACTACGTGTGTTCTGGGCATAGAGGGTTCCATACAGGATCCAGAGGCTCACCAGCTTTGGAAGAAGATGTAGGAGGTCAGCACTACTGCTGGAGGTCAGAGGACAGCCTCGGAAGATCTCAACCTCAAGCAGGAGCTGTGGGGAAGCTTTGGAATTCTCGGGACTCTCCGAGAGACTCCACCGGGCCGTCTCCACCTCCGTGGGCCCAGTGGGTGGCGGTAGGAGCTGGCCAGGAGCTGCTGCAGGTCCCCTACCCCCCCATACCCCCACCACAGGAGCTCTGCCTCTTCTCTGCTCTTGCAAATGCCACGTGGTTCCCCTGGTCAGTACACGGTAGCCTGGAACTCTTCTGGAAGGGGCTCAGGTCTCGGAATCAGGCAGGGCTGTGACTTGCCTGTGCTCTCTTAGGGTAATTGCAGTCAAATCTGTCTTCATCAGACTGAGGGTCTTCTTACTTGTGCGAACCAAATAAGACTTGACCAGACTGCCCAGTGTCTCGGTCCCAGGGACGCCTCAGCCAGTTGGCCACCACCAGAGATGCCTACCACCTCTTTGTGGCTGGCTCCCCTGGGCTCTGTGGTCAAAGACACTGCCTGGACCCCTCCCGTGGGCTCAGGGAGCCCATCTCCGTGGTGGCACCTCCCACAGGCCTGGCCTGCGAAAAATAGCCACCCCAGATGTTCCCAGGTGCTGGCATCCCCTCACCGCAGTGACTTGGGGACAGACTGCCAGGGACGGGTGAGCAGGCCATGCATCCTCCGTCCAGACCCTGGGTCCCTTTCTCTGCAGCACACCCTGTGCCGATGCAGCATGACAGCCTCCACCAGCTGTCCCAGCTGACTGGCGATCAGCACCCTCCCCTCCCCAGGTCCCATTCCTCCCTTCCTGGCATGTCCCCACTTCACCCTGCAGTTCTGTGTGTGTCCCCTCCAGTGGCCGGTGGTAGTCTCATCTCCCAAGGGGCAAGGGCCATTGTGGGTCTGGAAGCAACCAGAAGTGGGGGGGGTCTTGATGTGACTCAGTGTTCCCCGGAAGGGGCCTGTCTCAGGGTCTTCAGGCAGCAGGAGGCTGACCTCCTCTCAAGGCTGTGCCATTAGGAGGGCGCTGGTGGCTTAGGTGCCACAGGGAGGGGCTGGTCCTGCCTCTGGGCCTTATAGATGTAGGCAAGTGGGGGTCTCTGGGGGTAGGGCTGTGGCTTGGTCCCTTGAGGGTCTGGTGCACTGCAGGCCCTCGGCAAATAGTTGCTCCTTGACTGAAGGAAGTGCCGTTTGTTTACTGGGTCAGCCGGAGGGGTTTTGTGAGAGGAGAGAGAGGTGGGGGCAGTAGGGGCAGATGGCCAATGAAGGCTGGTGGCTCTTGGACCCTCGTGTGAGGGGGATCTTGGTTCCCAGTGAAGCGTTGCTGTGAGGTTGGTCTGCGTAGGTTCTGGGAGCCTCGATCGTGGGTACATAAGGCAGGGCTGAGCACAGAGGGCAGGCCTGGCCTCCCTTCCATGGGAATTCCTAGGCCTCCCACTGGTGTTGGCAAGGAGGTGGGCTGGAGGGGCAGACCTGAGGGAGGGAGGGAGGTCAGCCAGGACACCTCTGAAGTTGCCCAGGGGCGAGGTAGCAAGGGCTCAGAGAGGTGTGGGAAGGGAGGGGCTGCTCGGGACCAGGGGTCCCGGGGGCCCTCCACCCACTCCTCGATGCCGTCTCCCCCTCTGGTGAGTGCCGGGCTGGCACAGTGTGTGTCCTGAAAGCCTCCAGCAGCCCTGAGCGCCGACGACTGTGTATTCCGCCCCAGGCAGAAGCCCCACGCCAGGGCCATGGCCACTGAAGGACCATGCTATGGGCCTCTCTCGTGGGCAGAAGCGGTGCCAGAAAGCTCTTCAGCCCCAGGTGGTCTTGATGTGGCCCTCCTCAGACACTGCGAGCCTGCTGGATCCTCCCTGATCGCAGACACCCAGAGGGCACCCGCCCATGTCCATCCCACACGTCCAGAGACTCAGGAGGGATCCCAGGGGGGAAGTGGGCACAAAGCCAGGCACGGCCCTTTCCCCACTGCTGTGTGTGTGTGTGTGTGTGTGTGTGTGTGTGTGTGTGAGTGAAGTGATAGTCCTGGGAAGAATCCTGTCACGGGCAGCCTCTCCTTCATGGACTGAAAGGCAGCCAGGGGCCAATTTGTGTTTCCTTTCCTCTTGGGAGCAGAGCTCTCCCTCTGCTCTCCGCGGAAGGGCCATCTCGCTAGGCCTGGCTCCCGGAAGAGCTGCCTCCCGCCTGAGGGATGGGGGCAGCTGGAGGCCAGCTTCGAGCAGCTGATAGTGATCCCGCGTGGCAGGCTGATCGATGGCAGGATCTTTGGGCTCCACTTCCCCGGGCTGAATGGCACATCGTCAATAGCAGCCGGTTAACCAAGTCCTTGGTCACCAGCTGGTCTCGTCAGCACCTCAGCCCCAGCCACGGTTAAAACAAAACCCTCTCCTGAACAGCTAGATTGGACCTGACGAAGATGAATGTCTAATTCACTTGGAATCTCCTTACTGCTGCCTGTAATAAAAAGCCTGCTCCATATATTCACCCCCTGCCGATGTTTCTCTGAAATTAAATATCAGGAGGACATATAATAGCCCAATTCCACACCAGGCCAATATTATCAGATTGATGTCAGCGGTGATAATGGAAGAAGGATAAGTTGATGAGATTTCATTTATTAAATAAGAGTACACAGAGGCTTGGGACTGCGCATGTGAGGACACTGCATGCGCTCAGGCCTAAGAGCCTGCTGGGTTTGTTCATGGGACCTTCCCTGCCAGCTTCCAGGTGGAGGTGACTCTGCTCAGGTCACCCACGAAGGGAGATGCTGGCCCCGCCCTGCCTGAAGCTGGCTTCTCTGGTGGGGCTATTCCTTTCCTTTCCTCTCCTCTCCTCTCCTCTCCTCTCCTCTCCTCTCCTCTCCTCTCCTCTCCTCTCCTCTCCTCTCCTCTCCTCTCCTCTCCTCTCCTCCTCCCCTCCCCTCCCCTCCCCTCCCCTCCCCTCCCCTCCCCTCCTCTCCTCTCCTCTCCTCTCTCCTTGCCACCTTTCCAGTTGACTCTGCTCTTTGTCATCAGCTTTGTGGAGCCTCACATTCGTCATCCCCCCCTTCTTCTTCCTGTGGGCGTGGCATGCCTCGTAGCCCTCCCCCCTTGCCAGCCCTCCCCCACTCCCTGCTTTGAGCCGCCAGCTTCCGGCTCCATTCCACAACCCTGCCATCCCTGTAGTTTGGGGCAAGTGTCTGGTGTTTCATTTTGGACACTTGGTTGTTTCTTCTTTGGGAAGTTTTGGGAATTTTCCACAGGCAGAATAGAGCTAAAATGAACACAGCTGTGGAGCCAAACACCCCAGGCTCTTGCCCTGGCTCCCTCTCACCACTGTGTGACCTTGGGCAAATCACCTCACCTCCCTGGTCCCATCTATGGAATGGGACAGCAACGCCCAGCTCGCAGGTTTGTGGTGGCTTTGCTTAGGACCTGGCACGTGGTGGGCTCTGGCAGGTATTGGTTTCAGAATGATGGTTTCAGAATGACCAGGACCGCAGGCCTGCCCAGATGTCATCTCAGAGGAAGCTGAATTTTCCACCTGTGCTGTTTACTGAGCTAGAAACCTACCCTTTGTCACCGCTGTCCCTACCTGCTACCTCCCCCCCCCCCCCCCAAATAGCCTGATCCTCCACCCAGGAGCATGGGGAAGAGCTCTGCAGACCTGGTCATGAATTACGGCCTCTCTACTTGTCAATTAGATGAAGCAAGGCAGAGGAGCCCGGTTCTCTGACTGGAGGTGACCTCACAGGGTGAGAGGCACTGTGCGGACCGGAGAGCCTGGCACTTGGTAGATACTCATCAGAGTGGGCTGCTGTGGTCCAGGAGCCGTCTGTTGCAGAGGAGCTCACGTTGCTCTTGGTTAGAAGGTAACTAGCGATTCACCTGCCTCCCACCAACTGCCCCTGCCGTTCGGCACTCCCAGCTCTGCCTCCAGAGACTAGGTCAGACCCTTTCCTGCAGGACTGACAGCGTGCATTTCCTGGAGCTGCTGTGACAAAGAACCCAAATTGGGAGTCTTTAAACAGGACCAGCTTTTGTGCCTGTCTCGAGGCTTCTGGCACCGCCAGCAGGCCTTGGAGCTCCTTGGCTTGTAGGCACATCACTCCAGTCTGTGCCTCTGTCGTCACATGGCCTTCTTTCTCCCTGTGTGTCTGTGTCTCTCTTTATGGGGACACCAGCCATATGGATTAGGGGTCCTCCCTAGATCCCAGAATGACCGCATCCTAACTAACTATATCTGCCACAACACTGTTGCCAATTAATGTTGCATTCTGAGGTTCCTTCTGAGAAGGACGTGACTTCTGGCAGGAGGCCCTCCAATCCACTGGCCCACACGTGTGTACACAGAGTTCTCAGGAGCCCGTGACCCCACATTCCATCCACATTGTCTTCTCTAGACAGCATCCTGGTCTGCAAGTGACAGACACTCAATCCTAGCTAACCTAAGCCAAAGCTTGTGCTACAGGAAAGCTAAAACCAATCCCTCGCTGTGAATCGAGAAATTCAGATGACGTGAGGGTCTGTTTCCCCCGGGCCATGGCCATGGCCATCCATGGCTGTTGGAGGCCCAGGGCTTTTTTTCTCCCTGCAGAGGCACAGTTTCAGCCCTAGACCTTTCACTCAGCCTTGTTCCATGAGGCTGAGGGGCTTGTGCTTGCCCAGGCTCAATCCTGTGCCCAAACCCCACCTCCCTGGCCAGCGAGGGCCTGGACTGAAGTGGAGGGTGCTAGAAGCTGCAGTGGTGCATCGCTTCATCCGTGTCATCTGAGGTGGCATCTGGGCAGGCCCCGTCATAGCTCTGGACCTGCCTTGGGGTCTCCAGCCCCTGTGTGGAGACAGACAGGTAGACGTGTCAGAATCCAGTGGGGATATCGAGGAAGTTCCTGAAGACAGGGAAGGCCACTAAAGGTTTGCCCCGTGGATGGGGGGAACAAGACCAGAGAGAAGGAACAGGCACAGACAGGAGCCACGAGGTCCCCAAGCCATGTTCTGGGTACTTCCAACTGGTTCCCCTGTGTCTTGGGGGAAACGAGAGCAAGGCCGAGAGGCTGAGGTCTGAGACTGATACCCGCATTCAGCTTGTGAGGTGCTGGGGACACAGCCTGCCTTCTTAGGGCGTTCAGGCTAGTGGCATGGTAATATCAACTGCACGGCTTAACACGGATGACAGATGGCGGTACCAGGGCACATGGGGGTTGCGCAAGGACCACGGGAACACAGTGAGCCAGCGGGCCTAGAGTAAGGCTCAAACCCGATTGCTGCTCCTGCTTATTACACGTGAAGCATGAGCAAGCTGCTGGGTCTCTCTGCGCCGCTGTTTCTTCATTTAAGATAAAGTAAGTAAACAGGCGCCTGGGGGGCTCAGTCGGTTGAGCGTCCGAATTCAGCTCAGGTCATGATCTCACAGTTCGTGGGTCCGAGCCCCCGCATCGGGCTCTGTGCTGACAGCTCAGAGCCTGGAGCCTGCTTCCGATTCTGTGTCTCCCGCTCTCTCTGCCCCTCCCCCGCTCGTGCTCTGTCTCTCTTTCTCTCTCTCAAAAGTAAATAAACATTTAACAAAAATTAAAAAAATAAGTAACGTTCCCACCTTATAAGTTTCTTCTGGTGATTAAATGAAATAATGATTAGCACAGATTCCTTTCTGGTAATCACCCAAGAAATGGGTTTTTAAACTGGCTTGGCGTTTTAGAAATCTGGGCTGCTTTGTGTTCTAGAAAAATCACCAATTGCAGTAGAGAAGATGGGCCAGAGGTAAGGAGGAGTTTAAGTAGCTGTTTAAATAATGATGGGGACTTGGGACTGGATGAGGAGCTTCTGGGAGATAAAGCCTAGGGCAGCTTGGCGTGGTGGGGAGGTGGGAGTGAGCTCTGGCAGGGGTGACTTTCCTTTCCTGGGCGTCCAGCTAGTCTCGTCAGTGCTGATGCCGTCTCCCAAGGTAAGCGTGCAGGAGGAGGAGGGCGCAGGAGCAAGCAGCAGGCCCGCTTGGGCCCTGTGACCTGCTGAGCTCTGGCGTGGAGCGTGGCCTGTGAGCCGAGTGCTGTGGGGAGAGCAGGGGTCACGGGTGGAGCTTCCAGGGAGCAGAGGGAGAGGGCCTCAGGGAATGAACAGTGTTGCTGGCCGTAGCCGGGCTATCGTGACCACCCTGAGTAAGACGAGCCTGATGAGGCTGACCTGGGGGCCAGGGGTGAGGGGTAGGAGGGGGAGTCCTGGGCAGTGCTTCTTGGAAAGGAGGGTGGGCTGAGAGGGACATAAGGGGCATAGGTGGTTTGGGTCTGAAATGGTGTTCAACTTCTTAGAAAAATGAGTGTATTGGTGGACAGAGTGGAATAGTGAAGGTATAAGGGAGAAAGGCCAGTAGGAGAGGCCGCTCAGGCACTGGGGTTGAGCAGGAATTGCTGATGGAGGGCCCTGTGGAAAGGTGTGTGAAGCTGGCAGTGCCCTTGGGGCACTGATGGACTATGTGACTCGAGGGGGTGGCATGGGGGAGGGAAGCCGGTGAGGCAAAGAAGAGGCTGTGGGAGCTCAGGGAGACCCTCTAGAAGGATCATGATGGCCAACGAGAAGGCCTACGGGAGTCTGTTATGGGCACCGCTCAGAATTGGAGCAGGGGAGGGGTGGGGGAGGCAGGAGATGGGCAGGCAGGTAGGGCTTCTGTAAACAGGAGCCAGAGGCCCAATGCCACATCTGAGGGGAATGAAAAACCTCTGACCGTGGAGGGTGGTTGGGGGCAGGGAGAGCAGCAAGTGGCATCTAGATGTGCCCAGGTAAGAGTAGGTTAGGTCACCAGAAGTGGGAGAATGGGTTTCTGAGCCCTTTGGGATGGCGAATGGAGGCATCTTCGGTTTTCAGTTTGAATGGAGAAAGGCAGGGCTGGTTTACTTAGAGGCAAAAGGGATACATTAAGGAATGAAGGTGGGAAGAGATATTTACAACAAGGGTGAAGGTGGGGGAAACATCTAGAAAGAAAGCAGGGGAGAAGTCTCAAACGAAGGCAGGGAGACATCTAGAATGAAAGTGGGAGAGATATCTAGAGTGAAGGTGGGAGGAATATCTAGAATGAGAGTAGGAGGAGATCAGTAGAGTGAAGGGAGATATTTGGAAAGACGGGGGGAGACATCTAGAATGGAGGCAGGAGGAAACATCTAGAACGAATCCAGGTTTTCCACCAAGGTGGGTGCCCGGAGGGATAGCCACTCACCAAGGCAGGAAACCAGGGAAGGGGAGTGTGTTCCTTGGTGCTAGATGGTGAATCCCATCAAGGAAATGGCGAGTCAGGGCAACCTGGGATGCCTGCAGCGAAGGCTCCAGGGGCCTGTTGGATTCAGAAGTCTTGAGCTCTTAGGGAAAACTGTGGAATAGACCTGGGGATTGGCAGTGGGTGGAGGAGAAGTTCCGGGTTTGGTAGGGGTGATTGATGGGCTAGCTCGCAGGTTTGCAGGGCAGAGGTTAAGGAGTAAGGAACCTGTGTGCCCAGAGTGGGAAGGGAGGGGAGCAGGCGGCCCAGAGGTAGAGGGTTCCCAGTGTGTGGTGCCCGGTGGTGAGAGCCGCTCTGCTTCTCAGAGAGCTGGGCAGCGGTGGGGAGCACACAAGGGCCTTGTGGGCCTGACCGTGGTGCCATGGGATGGGAGGGGGGCAGAGCGTGTTCTTATTCCTGGCTAATACTTTGCCTTTTTCTAACGTTCTTTTTCACTGCTCTTACGGAAACATGTTATTACCATCAAGGAGGTAGAACTCTGGTTCGTGGGCGGCATGGGGGGCGGGGGCTGCCTGATCCTGAATGCCCAGAGGTCATCGTGGCATTGTTGGCCTTTCTGAGGTCCTCACTCCCAGACATCTGTGTGGTGCCCCTGGTGATTGGTTGGTTCCACGGGCCTGTTGTCCAAGTGAACAGGGCAGGTCTTAGAGTCCATTGGTCTCTGCCTCCTGCTCATTGTGCACCCTGCCTGTGGCCATTGCTCCAGCCCTCAGGGCAGGGAGGGTGTGGAAGCCCTTTGTGCAGAGGAAGCAACATTCAGCCTGTTTCCTCAGTGTTCGGGACACTGGGGTTGAGGACTGACCCCCACGTGCTGAGTCTCGAGCAGGTCTGCACAGTGGGGGGCCCTCTTCCCCATCTGACCCCTGACCACACAGTGGGAAATGGTACAGCCAGAGCCTGGCCCCAGGTTTGGGGCAAAAGCTGTGTTTTCCCCACTGGTCTATAGGTGCCACGCTCATGGGTCTGCTGGATCCTTGGAGAAGATGCACTGTGATTGGTACCTCAAGATTCCTGGGGAGGGGCGCCTGGGTGGCTCAGCTGGTTAAGCATCTGACTCTTGATTTTGGCTTAGGTCATGATCTCACAGTTGTGGAGCCTGCTTAAGGTTTTCTCTCTCCCTCTCCTTTTCCCCTTCCCCTGCTTGAGAGCACGGTCTCTTGCTCTCTCTCAAAAAACAAAAACAAAAAAAAAGAAGAAGAAAGAAAAGAGAAGAGAAGAAAAGAAAAAGATTGCTGGGGAAATAGGCACCAGCAAGACCTGGACAAGATCTGAGCAAGGTCTGGAAGACACTAGAGCTTAGGTTACAGGGAGAGGGACATGTTCAGACAAGGCCCCACCTTCGAGCCGACATCTAGAGTCCCAGCCCCAAAGCCTCCTGTCTTCACTCTTTACCAAGTGCCACCAGTAACACTGGCCTCTCTTCCTCAGCTCTCCTCCCTCCCCAGCCTTACCCCTGCCCCACTGACAGCCAGGCTGCTGGTGAGAGCGGCCCTTCACGACACACACTGTCATGCACATGCCTGTCGAGCCTTCGTTAGCCCAGGGCGGGCAGTGTTCCAGTTTACAGCTGAGGACAGTAAGGTCCAGAGAGGAGAGCTGCCTTCCTTAGCAATGCACTCTTAGCCTTCTGCCCTGGGTGACGTTAACCCCTTCAAAGCCACGTGGACCATTAGATCTAAATGTGCAAAGGGCATATTTGTGGCAGTGAACACCTCTTAGGGCAGCTGGACTTCTCTCAATCCCTGGAAAGTTGTGGATACATTTTTTATGCATTCAAAAAGCAGCTGTTTATAAGCCTGAATGTTTCTTAGCCTCTGTGCTGATTTGTATGCAGTGTAAATAGGGTTGGTGTGGCCCAGGGCAGGGTGGGGCTGTGCTTGGATAGAACGCAGCGGATTTCATGAATGGTCGGACCCCAGGCCCTGCCCCACCTTGCTTCAGAGAGAGCCTTTTATTTGGAGAGCTGTGCTCTCCCTGTCTGCCTTCCCATTCAGAGCCATTTTGTAGGCAAACGGGTGAAATTTCTTCCAGTTGACATTTGCCTGCTATCCTGTCTCCTCATATTGTTCCTGATAAGTCCCAGAGGAGAGAAGCCTCTGCAGTTGCAGAGGTGATCCTGGTTTCGAGGGAATGGATTTCTCTGTGGCCCACTTTCTCCTGAACTTGAAGCCTACTGGGGGGTTCTGTGATGTTTGCCCTCAAAATGCACGGGGGCCTCCATCCAGGGATCTGAAACCGAAGGAAGCGGGGGCAGAAGGAGAGGGACAAGATAGGAGACAACCGCTCTACCCTTTTACAGCCTGCAGAGTGAAAGCCAGTGTCCCTGTGGCAGATCTGGAGAGGGTGAGGCCTCATGGGGTCGGTGCTGTGGCTCCAGGACAGCTCGGCCCAACCAGCCGGCCCGGGTGGCTCTGACCCCACCTGTCTTGTTTCCCTGTAGACCTGGAGGCCTCATACAGCCTTACAGCTACACCTCTGCCTCTACTCAGCTCGGTGCTTCCCCCAACTACAGATGCCCCCCGAGTACCTGCCGGCCGGCTGGGCTGCAGCTGGGAGCAGGCACTCATGGGCTCACGTGATGGGGAGTACTGCCTCAGAGGGTCCAAAAGTGGGTACAATAAAGCCTGTGCCTTTGGGAGCTACAGCAACAGAGACACCAGGAAGGAGCCACAAAAAAGATGTGGTCTCATGGGCTTCACCCTGCCAAGGGCAGGTCTGGAATGGGGAAGGAATAAGCTGTGTTCCCCCAGGACGGAGAACAAGAGAGTAAAACAAAGAAGGGAAGATAGTTGAGATGGAGGGCACAAAGCAAAGCTCTGTGTGTTCCCGGCATCCTAAGGGAGAACATCAGAACAATTGGGAGTGAAGCAATTAGCATAGTTGTAGAGAGAATTTGCCCAAGATGAAATGTCCAGCAAAAGGCTGAGAATCCATTTTATTTTTTTAATATATATTTTTTAAATTTTTTTGTGGGGGGGGGGGGGAGAGAGAGAGAGACAGATCATGAGTGGGGGAGGGGCAGAAAGAGGTGGAGACACAGAATCCAAAGCAGGCTCCAGGCTCTGAGCTGTCAGCACAGAGCCTGACACGGGGCTCGAACCCACGGACCGTGAGATCATGACCTGAGCCGAATTGGGACGCTCAACCGACTGAGCCACCCAGGCGCCCCTGAAAATCCATTTTAAGAGGCCCACAATGTCAAAGAGTTTTAAATACAAGCATGGAGAGACCTTCGGCAAGAATTGGGAAGAGGCAGGTGCCCCACCTGTGCCCCAGTTGTGGGCGGTGGCGGACAGAATCCAGTGGCAGGGGTCCCAGGGTTCCGAGAGGAAAGAGCTGAATCCTAGGAGCCCATCTTCCTGCCCTGTGTGACGATGGGAGGCTAGTGCTGAGACGAGACCCCATGTGTCCTCAGTAGGAAATCCCTAAGATCTCGCCCATGCCATGGACACGAACCGGGGCGGTGATATCAAGGACTGGAATGGAATGGCGGTAGAGGGCCGGCCTCGGGTCTATGCCTGCATCCTCAGAACCCAATGGAACTGCACATTGTTGGGGCAGAGCCAGGCCAGTGCGGCCTCCTGAGCTGTCCCCTCTGCTCTCCGCCCCCCCCACCCCCACCCCAGGAACGGGCGGGCTGCTTCTTCCATCATATAATCACATCACAGCAGGCCTGAGGATGATAGCCAACACACGGGGACGGTGCAGGGGAAGGCAGGGGCACCCAGCCCCGGCGTGGCATCGTTGGTGGCACAGCGGTAGCGAAAGTGCCACCTCCGGGCTGGTAAAGTGAGACTGTTCAATACTGGGTGTCTGACCTGCTAAGCCACTGAGCATTCATTCCACTGCTTGCTGTTCTTTACCGACGAACTCGGTTTGTTTGAGTTCTCTTAAAATAATAATGGTGCTGCCCCGTTCCATACCCACTGCATGGCTGGATTTCTAAAATATCGAGACACCGGGCCGGGAGAATTATTAACCTGCAAGTCTCCCTGCCGGGTGATGGGGGCAGAGCTGTGTCAAGCGCCAGAGTGATCCTCTCACTGCTGAGAGCCTTGAAGAGGGGCTTTCTGCATTTTTACAACTCCCGTCAAGTGCCCTGACCACAGGTGGTGTTTATGCCGAAAGGCCACGTCAGGTGCCTTCTACGGTTCCTTCTATGGCAGCAAAGGTTCCGGCGTGGACCTGGCCTGAAAACCATCTGTGAAAACAGTGCAGCCAAACCCTCGTAAATATCTGCCCCCCTTCCCACTTCTCAGCGGGTGACCTTGGGCAGGTTACTTCATCCTCTGTACCTCGGTTTCCTGACTTGTAGCAGGAGGTGAGAGATCACAGCACGTACTGCACAGAGGTGTTACAAGGATGAGTAGGGTGGTGCCTGGCGTGCAGCGTGAGTGTGTGTGTGCACGTGAGTGAGACCTTGCCTGCGCATGTTCCTGCCGGAGAGAGACGGAGGGGAGAGGGGGCGATAGAAGGCGTCGGGAAGGAGACAGACTGGTCAGAGCGGCCCAGGGATGCCACCGATCCACTTCAGCACAATCTCTATTTCCTTTGGGTTTCGTTTCATGTTTGAGAAAAGAAAACAGACTCGTTTTTTGATAGGTTCTGAACCTTCTCTGATAAAGAAAGAAAAAAGAAGAAAGTGTCCCCCCAAACGCTGCAGAGGTTATCTCCAGGAAGTGAGGTTCTAAAAATGTTATGTATGTTTTTAGACACTTCTGTGGTTTTTCCTGTTCTCTTCGTTGTGCATATATTAGTTCTGAGATCAGATTAACCACCTCTGTATGAGAAAGCTGCAGTGTGTGCAATGGCACAGTCACAGTCAGGTGTGCCCGTTAGGCAGGAAGAGCCCTACGAGGCAGCAAGTGGGGGTGGGCACGGGGGTCTTCCAGCCGGCCACCTCGGCCCCTCTCCTGCGGGGCTGGAGCCCTTGTGGAGCCCGCAGCCCTAGCCCGGTCCCCTCGGCGTCTGCCGCTGTGGACAGCCCTTGACCCCCTGTGTTCTTGGTTCTCTCTGAGGAGTAACCCGATGCTGATGGCTGCCAGGTGCCCAGCCGGTGGTGCTGAGTGAGGGAGTGGATCCCCTCTGTGCCCACTGGGGCCGAACCCCAGGCCCAGCTGCTCTCTGTCCCTGCAGGCCCCGCCGGACAGAGCCTGTGTGCTCAGGGCTGCAGGCCCAGATTCTCCGCTGCTACCGTGACCACCTACAAGAAGTACTCCTGTGCTCGGACCTGGTCAAGGCTTACCAGCACTGCGTGAGCGCTGCTCACAAGGTAAGGCCTCACCCTGCACCTGGCCTGGGCTGCTGGGCGCACGGGAGCCGGGTGCCGACGCCGGACTCTCTAGGCCCGTCTTTGCGAAGTCAGACATGCCGACCTCGAGGCCTCTGCCTTGTGCACAGGGACGGAGTCAGGAACTTTGATTTCCTCTGCCACTTCCTGGTTCGGACGTTATGTCTAGCTGATCCCATGACTGCCCTCGGATAGCCGGGTTAGGAAAAGAGGGCCCAGGGGCCCTGGACCCCACCAGGCTAGGTCTGGGAGTGGCTCTGAGTAAGCTCTGGGTCCGGGAGCGGGTCTGGGAGCAGCTCTGGGTCCCACCACCTAGTAAAGGGTATGCCTGTGCCACCCACTTCTTACCTTTGAGCAGTTGGAAGTAGGAGCTCACGGGAAGGGCCCATGGTGCAGGGTCAGGGTCACGGAAAGGGCAGGGGCAGTCCTGGGAAGGAGAAGAGCCTCTGGGTTCAGGGAGGTAGAAAAGTAGGTGCAGCCTGCCCGACAGGATGAGGGAGCGAAGGGTACCTCTTGGCCCACCCTTCTGTGCGGGTCTGAAGGGGCAGGCTAGCACCCAGCGTCTGGTGAGTGGGAGGGGGTCACGGTGGTCCCAGGTTTTCTACACCCCCCAGCCCTCCTGCAGGGCAGTGGTGAGGTGTCCTGGATGTGTGAGGATGGCAGTGGGCCTCCCCTGAGAGCTGGCCCCAAGGTCTTGCCCTCTTTCCCTAACCCTCCCAGCCAGCTCCCAACCCTGTCCTCCCACCTCCCCCCATTGCCGTTCCTCTTCTAGACAATTCCATCGCCCTTCCCAAGCCCAGCAGTAACTGCCCCAGGCTGGACCCAGGCCCTCTCTGGTGTTCACTTAGGGGCGCCTGACTTGGACCTCCCCAGAGGGCCGGAATGTTTGCTAGACGGGCTGTAGGATGGGGCTTTCTTCCTGTGGAAGAGCCCCTTGTGCCCGGTAGGAGACAAACTGCTGTGGGTACTGGTGGCGGGAAGGCTGAGGCCGGAGGTCCGGTCTGGCTAGGTCCGGCGGAGTGTCTCTCCTGCTCAAAAGCGCGGCCTCGCCAGAGCCCTCCTCACTCTTCTGTCAGCTCGGGCCCCGTGCGGCGCAGTGTGCGCGTCTGGGCTCTGAGGCCCAGCCGCAGCGCCCGCTGCCCAGAGTGGGCTCTGGGACAGCCCGGGGCCCAGCAGCAGCTCCGCGCGGCACCAGGCGTGAAGCCTGCTCGGGAGATCACATTTCCTCCCCGCCGTAGAGCATGCAAAGCTGTTTGCTCAATTTCAAGTTGAGCAGCAAAGACCCTGCCGGCGGTCCCTGCAGCGCAGAGCGGAGCCGGGCCAGTGGCCCTGCACCACGAAATGTGGGCCACGGGAACAGGTGACCCTCTTGGGCCCCTTCACTTCTACCAAGGTGTTTGTGAAGGCGAGCACGAGAACCCTTGCCCAGGTGGGATCGGAGGACCATGGCACGGGCTTGCACACCGTGCACCTAACTTTCTACTGAGGGAGAGGCCTAGGGTCCTGCTGTGGCCTCCTTGATTCCCCGCAGAGCCCTCTGGCCGCCCCCCCCCGCCCCCCGACTACCCTCCATCTTTCCCTTCGGGCCCCACGGCCACAGAATTTTCCGCCCCGCCCCCAGCAGAATGTATCTTTAACAAACACATCTCACCAATATATCTTCATTGCACTGAGGCAAAAATGTGATTACGAAGGAAGACAGATTGCATTTATCTCCAGTGTGTTCTCTGTAGCTCTAGCACGCCTGAGAGAGGCTCTGGGGCACTGCCAGGCCTGGCTCCCTCCTCCCCGGCCCCCACCCCCTGGCGTTATTAAAGCCTAAATTGGAGCCCAGGCAACTGGCAGCAGCGGAGGCCAGCCCTGCTCCGACTGCGTGGCATGTGCAGCGTTCCTTTGGGAGAAGCATGTTCCACCAACTCCTGAGGCCCTCGGTGCCCACAGCGTACCCTGTTGCTGCCCTCTGCCCACCTCTGCCCACCTCTGCCTCAGAAGGCTCCTGGTGGAGCCGGGATGGGGCCGGGGGGATCTCTGATAGCGATTTGCTTCTCGAAATACCAGCTGGCAGGAGCCCTCATCTCTGGCAGTCAGGGAGTGGGTATCAGAGGCCCACCACCAGGAGGTGCCTCCCCAGAGCTCCTGCCGGCACCTGCGTGGTCCCTTCCAAGCCCGGGGATGTGTGCGTGTGTGTGGATGTGGACAGCACCTTGGAGGCAGGTTTCAGCAAGACGCAGCCTGATGGTGAAGGCTCTCATACAGCAGAGCCTGCTCTCTGACCGGTTTCACTTAGAAAACTCAGAGTGGTTAGGTAAGAAGGCAGGGGAGACCTTGGCAGGGTGAAGCAGCCTTGGGCTGGGGCCTGCCTGCCTGTCTGTAAGGGCGGTCAGATGAGCACAGGCTCCTTGTTAATGGGCCACCGGAGGCATGTGCTGAGTGGGCATGGAGACGAAGAGGCACAGTCCCAGGTTGCAGGGACCAGCTGGGGGGCACCCTTTCCATCGAACAGTCACACTCATGGGGCATCCCGAGGGCCGGGGGCCCTCTTAGAGCCGAGGCTCTGGGGATGAGCGGGGTTCCCAAAAGAGAGGGCCATGACTGAACTGTGACCTGTTCTCCTTTACAGGGTTGAGGAGCAGGCCTCCATCCTGGCCCTGGCGGTGACTTGGAGCTCTGAAGAAGGAAGCAGTGATGGGACCACAGTCCGCAGACCCCTGGGCCACAGCCATTTTCTCCTGGGTGCCTATGGATGTCTCTCTGCTTGGGGCTGCCGTGTGTTTGGGAAGTAGAGGATGTGCTACTGTCCGAAAACAAATAAAGCAAATGTCTTTGTTTTCAGTCATTCTCTCGGCTGGCACACAGCTGCTGCTGCCTCCTCTCTGTCCATACCTGTGCTGGACCACAGCGATGCAGGCTGAATGAAACAGGCTGTTCCCCCTTGGGGAGCACCCAGCCTAGCAGGGGAGACAGATGTGGAAGCCCCCAATTATGCTGCAGCAGCAAAAGGCCGCCCAGAAGCAGGTAGGAGATGAAATGGGGGGAATGCAGTTCTTTCTGGGGACGGAGTGGAGAGAGCAGGCCAGCTTCCTGACAGAGGCTCTGTCTGAACTCCAATGTAGAAGCTGAATGGATGACCGCTGGGCAAGCCAGAGGCTGGGTGAGTGGGACCCCAGATGCAGGGCTCAGGGAGCCCAGAGCTGGGCTTTGCAGAAAGCAGATCGGGGGCTGGGTGGTATAGGGGGATGCCAGGCCACGACGTTAGGGCTGAGTGACACCTCCGTGGCTCTCGGGGGAGGGTGGGCTCAAGTGGGGCAGGACTGAGTGCCAAGGAGAGCCCTGCAGGCACTTGAGGGCATGATAAGTGGGAGGCTGGTGGGCCAGGTCGGGGGACAGACCGAGGCGAGGCTTAGCAGCCGAGGTTAGCGTGCCTCTGGATTTGAGTGGTATAGGGGAGAATCAAGGATGATTTCTAGACCTCTGGCTTGGGTGCTGGTGATTCTGGGGGCTGCAGTGAAGGACACAGGGATTGAGAAGTGCAGAGGACAACGATGTTTGGGACGTGCTCTGCTTAGTTGGGGTCCACACACTGGTCTGCCGGTCCTTGGCTTCTGGAGGGATCCCAGCTGAGGTGTCTTGACCACACCTGGGCTGCACCGAGCCTGGCCCAGGGCTGTGTGAGGGACGCAGCAGGAGCCTGAGATGGGGCTTCTGATTCACCAGCTGCTCTTGCTGGTGACCTTGGATTTCCTGCGAAAGTTCCTTTGGAGAGCCCCTCGCCATCTGGAGCTGAGAGCCTGCATCTCGACTCCGGCTTTGCAGCCCAGGCATCTCTGCTCATCCCCGAACTCTCACACACAAAGCTCAAGTGGGGGTTGAGGCTCGGCAGTGTCCAGCTGTCCGGGCAGGTAGCACAAGGCAGCTTTATTCGGCCAAGCTACATATTGGCTGAGAGGAAAAGAGCTTTGGGAGATGCCCTGTCTCCATGTTCTGGGTCAGCTTGCCAAAACACACAAGGAGGCATTCGGGGTGCATGCGGAGGTGAGCAGCCCTGGTGGGTGGCAGGGTGCCCTGGCCTGAGCCTCCTCCCGGCCTCCCCCAGCAGCCCAAGAAGCCACTGGCCCTTTGTCAGGCCAGCACGGTGGGGTCACAGGTCACCTGGATTATTGAGCTTAAGCAAAATCGGAGCCATCCTTCAGCTGGAAGTTGCTGAGGCCCTTTCAGGACTCCCTCAGAAGCCTCTGGTGTCCAGGGCTTTGTCCCACTTCCCAATCTGCCAGGAATCTCTCTCAGACTCTACTTTTCTACCCAAGAGTCCGTCGAGGGCAGCTGTGTGTACGCCTCTCCATCTGGGCGTGTATGTGCGTACATAGGTGCCTTTGTGTGTGCACATGTGGATGCGTATATATATATATATAGATACCTTTGTGTGTGTGTACCTATGCATCTCTGCATGTGTATAGAGGGTGCTTTTTTGTGTGTGCACATGCGTGTGCATAGGTCTGTGGACATCTGCCCATCTGTGTATGTGTGTCCACGGGTGCCTTTGGGTCTGTGCACACGTATGTGCGTGCACCCATCTGTACGTATGAACTGTGTTTGTGCAGGCAGCCAGCCACGCTCACCACCTGCTAATGCTCCCAGGCTCTCTCCTCCTGGATCTCAGCCCATTTTCCTGATTCCCCTCAATTCAGAACCAGCCTTCCCCCTTCCAATCTCCACCTCTTTCCTACTACTGGGGGGGGGGGGGGGGGGGGTGGTAATTGCTCAGAGCCATTGTCTCATTGTATTGGAACGTGGAGGGGAGGCGTGTGTGCTCAAGGTGCAGGCTCCGTGCGCCTGTGTGTATGCATTTATTGCATTTCTGTGTCACCTTTGTGGACCTCCAGTCCCTCCACGTGGCCATATGTGGTAGGAAGTCTGGCTTGAGAGAGCATTCATGGGTGAGGGGTGTGTCCAACATCGTGTGCACCTGGAGGCAGACATTCCTGGGCTCAGGTTCCCAGCCACATGACTGTTGAAAGGGAGTGTTGATACCCATCCTACCTGGTTGCTAGGGGATTAAATCCGATGTTGGCTGTGACATCCAGGGTCCAACCAGGAAACCCGAAAGCACTCACGGTTATTTTTTTATATTTTTTTTTAGTGTCTATTTATTATTGAGAGACACAGAGAGACAGAGCATGAGCATGGGAGGAGCAGAGAGAGAGGGGGAGACGTAGAACCCGAAGCAGGCTCCAGGCTCCGAGCTGTCAGCCCAGAGCCCGAAGTGGGGCTGAAACTCACGAACCGTGAGATCATGACCTGAGCCGAAGTCAGACGCTCGACCGACCGAGCCACCCAGGTGCCCCAGCACTCACGATTATTTTTAAACACAGGGGACCGAATATAGGGAATTAACTCCGAAGACGGAGGAGCCAAAACCCAAATGGATGGCCTGACAGCCCAGAAATTAGCGACGGTGGGAAACTTGCATCACCCTGGGGCTGCAGGCACAGATGGAAGAGGCAGGGCCCCCCAGTGGAAGCTGATACCATGGGGGCTCTACTCAGTAGAGCTGGAGCCACTGAGGGGACACAGCTGCTGTGAGAAGTACCCACTTGTGGCCGAGAAGGTAGAGGTGCCCAGGCCTCTCCCCTCCTGCCATCCTCAGCCTCGGGCGTGCCTCCCATTAGCTGAACCCAGCCAGAGCCAGAGGGCAAGGCCACCTGCTACAAGGAGCAGATCTGAGGCGCAGGCACACAGGAAGGACTTCAGCAGGACTGGGAGGTGCCAAGCAAGCATGTGGGCCTTTGTGCTTGTGCCTGTGCTTGGGTGGGTGTGAGAAGTGGGTGCAAACAGGCGTGTGCACACCCCTGTGTGCATTTCTAGCTTGTGTTGGCACATGATGGACAGCTTCCAGAGTAGTCCCATCAGACATCCACCACGTGCTGGGTCCTCTCCCACTCCCTTTGTAAATGCTAACTCATTTAGAGTCCCAGAGCTCTGTGGGGGGTAGGGCCATTACTGTCCCTGCTTTCCAGGGGTGGAAACCATGGCACAGACGGTGTGAGTAACTTGCTCAAGATTGCACACAGCTGACACTACCTTTTTCTGGAGCCGGGGTCCTGGCTGTCTAGAGGCTTGACTCTACCCACTCCAGGGACCCAGCTGGGGGGGGGGGGGGGGCAGTCCTGCACCTTTCCCCTCATCCCTCACCCCCAGATGGAGAGTGTGGACCCTGGCAAAAGAAACGGCTAGAGTTCCTTCCTGCCAGCATCATTACTGACCTGGAGAGGCCCAGCAATGCCGAGACAGGGTCTGAGCTGGTATCACCGCCAAGGTTCCCGTGAGCCCTGGGGCAGGATCTCTTGTGAGGTGCTGGTTCACACACCTGCCTGCCTCGCCACGTACCAACACCTTATCCACCCGTGAGCGGGTACAGGTATGGCTGCAGACCTCCCAAGTCATTCTAGGTGGCTGAGCTGGGGGTGAGAGCAGGGCATGGAGGAAGAGTCCAACGTGCACTGGACACGGGAAGGGCAGAGTGTCACAGCAGATGGAGAGAGCGCCCGCCCTGAGGCCACTGTGGGAGGAGGCGAATCACATGACCTCTCAGAGGGACACGTTTTTAAGTGTGCAAACCCACACGCACACACATACACCCAAAAACAACACCCCCTCCCACCACACACACACACACACACACACACACACACACACACCACACACACAATCCACCCATGTGTTGTTTACAAAAGACCTCACCTTAATAATAAGGGCACAGGCTGGTTGAAAATAGAGGCATCGAGACTGATGGACCAGCAAACTCTGAGGAGGCTGGAGTGGTTATGTTACTGTCAGGCAAGGTAGACCTCCGGACACGGAGTGTCTGAGCAGCAGAGGTGGACAGTTTGAACCCGAACAGGGGCAGCATGTAGGAAGACTTAGAAACCCCAGATGTGCGTGCACCTGACCCAGGCAAGACAGGTGAGGCGAGAGCGACAGGACAGAAAGGGAACTAGCCAAATCCGCAGTCTTTCCTGACGACTGGGAGCGTGCACACATCAATGGCTCCCAGGATGAGTTGCCAGGAAACCAGCACGTAAGCAGGCACTGTGTCCCGGGGTGTTCGTCCTGGCCTTTGCACCGTCTCTGGAGCTCCTAGTCTGCAGTGTAATGGGGAGCCAGACAGCCCCAGCACCCGCCCCAAGCCCGGGGGCAGCAGCTCCTAAGCCGCTAGCCCTCTGTTTCCTCATCTGTAAAAGGGAGACGGTCATAGATGCCACCCCCTGCAGGGATTGGGGTGACAGGTGTCCCATGCTTGGTGCTCTATAAATGTGAAGGCAGAGGACCCACCACCCACATCCCCTTTAGGGCCAGCCGTCGGCAGCTAGCCCTCGCCCCCGAGGCCTCTCCCCCTGGGAAGTGCCTTTGCTGGGGAGCTGCCTCACCAAAGTCACACCCCAGCAGGCCAGGACTCACATCCGATTGCTGCTTGATGGGGTGGGGTGTAGAGGCCCAGCTCCCATGCCCCAAGTTAGAGCAACCTGGAAGAGTGTTCTGACTCCAGAGCTGGGCCTGGCCTCTGCCTCCTCCCCTTACCCACTAGTGCTGACCCCAAGGACACTCCCGCATAAATGTCCTGCAACCTCACCTCTACCCCAGAATGGCTTCTAGGGAAACCCAAGGAACCAATAACATTATTGTATCCTACACAGTACCTGGCCCATGCCCCCCTGGGCTTATCATCTAGCAGGAGGAGTTAGCAGGAATTGTGTCGTGTATAGAGTCCGGTAAGAGTTGTGTCATAATCACAAATGACATTGGAGGTCACTTGTGCTGAGGCCTCTAGGGAGAGGCCCCGGGAGCTCGGGGCCCAGGGTGCTCCGGCTGTGGGGTCAGGGAGGGCTTCTCTGAGGAGGTGAAGCTTAAGTCATAGTGAGAGGGCTGAACCAGAGTTGGCCAGGTGAAGCGATGACTTTGTTTACTGTAGTGTTTATAGCAATGACAAAATCCTGGAAACCACCTAGATGTCCAATAACAGGGGGTATGTGCATTAAGTAAAAGGTGGTATATCCATAAGATAGCTCTGTAGCTGGTGATAGTGGGGGTGTAGAGTATAGCCATCAGCACGGAGCAGTATGAACCCATTTGGGGATGAAAAAAATACCATCTATACACATGTAAAAAATATACACACACTCACAAAAAGAAAAGGACAGAAGGGTTATACACCGAAATGTTAGTGCTTTTTTCTGGGGGGGATCAGGATCATGGATATGTATTGTTTTGTTTATTAATAATCGACTTTGTTTTCTGTTGTTCCAAACTGACCTGAACATTTCCTTTCAGTAGTCCCCAGGCTCGAAGCTTTCCTGAATGCATGTGGCGGTGTGGCCCCCCACAGCCTGGGCCCTCCGGTCAGGGCGGCGCACGGCTGTCTCTTCCCGTGGGCTTTCGGGCCCAGTGGTTGACCCCTTGGCGAAGCCCGGTTCTCCTTGAATAAAGTGCTTTCCTTGCCTGCCAAGCAGGGGCAGGGATGGGGGTTGAAGCCTGCCAAAAAGGAGAATTCCTGAGTGGGGCAGGGTAGGGCCCACAGTGTGCTGGGACGGACACCCCCGGGAGCCCGTGGGGGATCACAGCAGGAGGAGTCTCCCTTAGTTATTTATACTTCGCACAGCCAGTGTTGGCATTGAATGCCTACTGTGTGCATTTGGCATTCTGGACGCAGGAGACGTAGCAGTGAGGGGGAGGGGTTTGAAACCCTGTCCCCCAAGAGCTTAGAGATCTGTGGGTGATGGGGGGACAGAGAAAATAAAATCAATGATTGCATGTTATGCAATGGAGAAAAGGTAGGGGGGTTGGGAGTCCCGGGAGCGGGTGCCCTCCTGTTTCCTGTGAGGACAGGACACACCTGTGTCCCCACTCCCTGGGGCTTCCCACACCCAGACAGGGCACCTGCCTGCATCTCCCCAGCCCAGGAACGGCCACCTCCAGGCTGCTCTTAAGGAAAAACACTTCCAGTCCATACCTGATAACCTGCCTCATTAAATTTAATGGGCCGGTTATTCCCATTAAATAAACATCACCTAATTATGAAAAACATATTTGCTGAAATTCGACTATGGAACAGATAAACCAATTACATGGTTATTCAGGCTCAAAACACACTCAATAATGAAGTGGGGTGCAGACCACAGCAGGGAGGGCCAGGGGAGCACCTGGAATTCAGAGCCCCCCCCCCACCCCTCCCCACTTCCGTTCCAAGCTTGGTGGGGCCTCAAGAATGTTGGTGTCCCTGGGAGCCGCGGGCTGGGCAGCCTGGAATCCAGACTGGGGTGTCTCAGTTAGGACCCCTTTCACACAAGTGACAGAACCCTAGCTCAAACGGGTTTAAACAAGAAGAGTATGTTGATCCATATGATTGAGAAAGTGTAGAAGGAAGCTTCAGGCATGGCTGGATCCGAGAGCTTAAACCTAGTGACTAGGACCTGGTCTGTCTCCTTCCACTTCTTACTATTCTCCTCCATGTCGCCTTCCTTCCTGGGCTTCACGATTTGCCCCAGCGAGTCTTGCCTTGTAAAGAGAGAACCTCTTTCCCTCCGGTTCCAGCTTAGGGTTTATGGGCAGATAATAAATTGCTCCAGAGCCGACAGAGTAGTATCAGGAATCTCTCAGGAGAGGCCAATACACACAGGAAAAACTGCCCCCCATCCCGATGACTCATCAGGGAAATGCAAGGCAAAACCACAAAGAAACACCTCTGCACACCCGTCTCGTGGTTGAAGTTACAAGGACAGACAATACCAGGTGTTGGTGAGCACAAGCAACCGCTGGGACCCACATGCACTGCTGCCAGGCGTGTAGAGTATTTAAACCACTTTGGAAAATGGTATGGCAGTTTCTCATAAAGTTAAACATCCACCTACACTGTGATGCAGCAAGTTTACTCCTGGGTCGGTATGCAGGAGAATGAATATGTATGTGGTCTAAATGGTACATGGAGGAATGTTCAGATGGCTTTATTTCATAGCAGCCGAGTTAAAACAGTCCAAATGTCCACGGGCAGTAGAACGGGCCGGTTGTAGTTTACTCGTGCAACAAGATACTGGCCCCCAATTGAAAAGAACAAACCAGAGCTCCCTGTAAGGACGGGGATGAGTTTCACAGACGTGTCATGGAGTGAGGAGCTGGGCAGAGAGGAGTGGACCCTGGTATTAGCTCCCGAGCAAATTGCCACCAACCCAGCAGCTTGCAGCTGGCTGCAGATACTACCTCACTCCTGGGGCAGGAGCCCTGGCAGAGCTGAGCTGCTCCCTGCTTGGTGGGGGGGGCGGGGGGTCTCCTGAGGCTGCCATCAAGGAGGGCTCAGGCTGGGTTCCTTGCAAGCTCACCTGGCCGTTGGCGGAACTCATTCCCTTGTGGCTGGAGTCTGGAGGCCACCGGCCGTCCCCTAGCATGTGACTGTCACAGGCCCTCTGTCAACAGAGGTCTCACTTATCAAAGCCAGCAAGGGAGTCACATATGCGACCTGATGGGATCACAAAAGAGAGAGCCCTTCACCTTTGCTGGACCCTATCCATCAGAAGCAGGTCACGTACTTAAGGGGAAAGAATATACAGAAGAGTGACTCCTTGCGGGGCACCCCAGGATGTGCGTGCCTCAGTACTAGATGATTCCATTTATATGAAGTTCAGGAGGGAGAGGAAGGTATCTCCAGATAGCCCTTGAGGAATAAGTTCCAAAAATCTGTTAGTAAGAGGACAGGAAAAAAAAGAAAAACAAGGACGGTTCAGAGCAGGGTGTGTAGTTTGTATCTCTTGAGAAAACAGGGTGGCAAGAATATCCACGGGTGTTTGCATTCTCTGGTAACAGTGTAAGACATTCTCTGCCAGGACGCAGGGAAACTGGTAACAGTTTTTCTCCCAGAGCCGGCAGCTGGGGCCCTCAAGAAGGAGACTGACTTTCATCATGTATCCTTCTGTGCACTTCTCGGATTTTCAATGTTTAATGAAATAATACTTTTTAATTATTAAAGAAAAAAAAGGCAAAGAGGCCAGACCTTGTGAAGGTAAAGGCTGCCGGAGGCATTAACAGCTGCTGCACGTTGCCCCCATCCAGCCCCCACCCTACCCCCTCCCTCCCCTGCTTGCAGTGTGTAGTGATGAGTGAGGGGCCGGTCATGTGACCCCAGTAGGTCCAGGAAGCTGCTGGGCCATCTTGGCCAACAGGTTGGGAGAGCATACCTGAGAATGCACACAGAGGAGGGCAGAGCCAAGAAACAGATGCCTGATGATGTTGGGCCTCTGGATGCAGCCATGCCTGAAGCTAGACCTTCATGGACCTTTCAGAGAAACAAGTCAGTGAACGTCCCTTTGGATGAAGCAAAGCTAGATTTTTGTCAAGTCTGATTCTATCCATTGTTTATGTCTGGTGACATCCAGTGCTGACGTTCGGGGCTTACAAGCCCAGGCCAGTGGGTGGTGGTTGCTTCAAGGTGGCCTTCCCAGAAGGGGAGGAGCCTGTGCTGGGGCTAGCCGGGTAGGCTCAGCAGGGTGACCTCATGGGGACAGAAGGAATAAGCATCATGTGCAAAGCTCATGGTAAGCTAGGGAAATCACAGAGATTCCCTATGACAAAGCATAGAGTGACAGGAAGAGAGAGGATGGAGGGGGCAAGCTGTGTGGCCAGGGCTGCTGCAGAGGCCTAGTGTGCAGGGGTCAAAAGCAGTGACTGCAGCAGGCTCAGCCTTTCTCCTGGGGTACATCACTTTCCTGTGCCTCAGTTTCCTCATCTGCAAAAAAGGGGCAGACACAGCCCCTCCCTGCCTAGTGGTGTTAAGGATTGAACAAGGTGTCTCAGGGAGAGCTTTCTTCCTGGGGATGCCTGTATGCTTTCTCTGATCCTCACAGTGGCCCTGGGAGCCACTGCCATTTGCCCCCCAGACCCACAAAAAGCACTGAGGGGGTAGACATGTGATGGGAACAGAGCCCTGGCATGGGGAGGGGGCCGGGACTCTCTGTTTGCCTCCAAAGCTTGCACTCTTTTGGATGGAGCCCCCCAGCTGTGAAGGGGCCATCCCCCCCCCCCACCTCCCTGAGGGGAGGGTTTTCCCAAGAGGGGTATCTCAGAGGGTTAGCCCGAACTCCGCGCCCTGAATTCCAACTCCCATTCCAGTTACATCTCCACCCCCTGCTATGACCCTGACCACATCCACGGGGCAGACAGTATACAGCCACAGAGGTGTGCATGGGGCTGGGCGTGGCCGGGAGGTTCTGAAAGAGCTCTCTGGAGACAAGTCTGGGATCCAAGGGCTGGGAGGGGATGTGTCCCCAGCAGAGGCCCTCAGACACCGTGAGGCAGAGACCAGCTCTCCCCACCACACCCTCTAAATTCCCCATAGTAAACCATGAAAGAGAAACCAAACGGTGGCTGTTTTAAGTCATTCGATTTTAGGGTGATTTGTCACGCAGCAACAGGTAGCGAATACATCCCACAAACCCTGACAGAATGCCTGCCTTGTATACTCATTATACATGGGATGAGGCTCCAGTCTTCACAGGGCTTCCATTCCGGGGGAATGGAAAACAAGCAGCTTAGAAAATGGCAGGGGAATCTGTGCTCTAATGAACCTCACCGAGGGGTTGTGACTGGGGTGCATTTTACATGAAGAATCGGGAATTTCTCCGAAGAGGCAACATGAGCTCTGGGGCCTGGAGAATGAGGAGAGAAGGTCAGGAGAGGGGTTGGCAGGGCAGCCCAGCATTCCCGCGGTGGCCTCTGCTGTGGGCCATGTCCAGGGCAAGCTCTGTATGGGGCCCTGCCGTGTGGCTTGGGGCCCCTGCCTGGTCCAACCTGCCCCGGGCACAGGGACCAAGGAGGCCACAGGGCGCAGGCTCTGCTCTACGAGATAGTGCCAGCAGCAGAGCTGGGCCCGGGGCGGGGGCGGGGGGGTGGGGGTTGTGGAAAGCAGCAGCCAAGAGATGTTGTGTTCTTTTTTACTTTTCTTTTGAAATACTTACGATCTATAATAATGATAGCTTCACAGGAAGTTGGAAAGATAGTACAGAGAGGTCCCATGTACCCTCTCCCAGCTTGTTTCAGGGTTGCGTCTTCTGTGACTATAGGACAATATCAAAAGCGGGCCCATTGATAACGATGTGTGTGTCCAGTTCTGTGTCCCTCATCCCGGGGAACCAAGGCCGCGACCAAGACACAGAACTTTCTTGCGCCACAAAGATCCCCTCCTACTTTCCCCCTCCCAGCCAGAGCTCCTCTCCCCAGCCCTCACCTCACCAAATGCTGACCAGTTCTCCATTTCTATAATTTTGTCATCTCAAAGTGTTGCTTAAGTGGAATTGTATTATATGCATTTTCTGTTACGGCTTAAGTCTGCCACTTTCATTTCGATGGTTCCTTTTTTTTTCCCCCCTGTTTTTTTTTTTTTTTCTTCCTTCCTGTGGGTTACTTGAACACATTTTAGAATTCCATTTTGGTTTATCTATAGTGTTTTTGAGTGTATGTGTTTACATAGATTTGCAGTGGTTGCTCTAAGGATTACATTCGATCTATGTACTTACCACAGCCTCCTGGTTTTTACCAGTTTGAGCGACGTGTAGAAATCTCTCCTCTCTTTCCATCCCTTTCCCCTCAGTCTTTTATAATGTATTTACTGAGATGTTCCCTCTAACTACTCTGAGTTAGGAGACACTGGTTAATTTTTGCTTCAACTGTCTAGCAGAATTTCAGAAGCTACAGCGGAGAAGGACAATGTCCTCTCTTCCTGCCTGATGCCCCGAGAAAACCCCTTTTAGCATTTGCCTTCTGTTCAGAGAGCTTCCTTTGGCCATGCTTTCAGGTTGGGTCTGCTGGTGCCACATTCCCACGCTTTTCCATCTGGGAATGTCTTCACGTCTCATTCCTATAGAATTCATGGATGGCTGTTCTTTCCTTTCGGCCCTTAAAAACGTCCCTCCGCTTCCTTCCAGCCTCCGTGGTTTCTGATGAGAAATACTCCATATTCACACAGTTTCGCCCCAACACTAAGGCATCGTGTTTCTCTGTTGCTGCTCTCAAGGATCCTTGTCTTCAGTTCTTGGAAGGTGGCTGATGATGGGTCTTGGCACAGGTTTCTTTGGGTTTATACCATTTGGGGTTTGTTCAGCTCCTTGAATCTGTAGGTTTATGTCTTCTGCCAAATTTGAGAGAGATTTTCAGCCGTGATCTCTTTAACTATTTTTTTCAGTCTCCCCACTCCACCTCCTGTCTCCTCTCCTTCTGGGACTTTAATGGCACAAATGTGAGATCTTTTGTGATATTGCACACGTTCCCCAGGCTCTGATCCCCCACCCCAGTCTATTCCCTCTCTGTTGTTTGAACGGGGTAATTTCTGTTGTTCTGTCTTCAAGTTCACTGAGTCTTTCCTCTTCCCTCCTTGTTCTGCTGTGGAGCCATCCATTATCCCTTGGAGTCCAATTATTGTATTTTTTCAAAAAAATTAAAAAATATCAATTTGGTTCTTTATGACTTTAATTTCAGTCCTTGTCAGATAAGTCCGATCTCCACTGTCACTTTGGTGTTGGCATCTATTGACTGTGTATGCTCAAGCAAGCCGGGGGGAGCTCCCTGGTCCTTGCTATGATGAGTGACTTTGGATTGGGTCCTGCACATATGGGGCACTGTGTGCTGAGACCCTGGGCCGTATCCCAATCCTGGGTTTCACAGCTGGCCTACTCTGAGGGCCCCACACAGGTAGGCAAAGAGGGCACTGCCCTGTTACTGTTGGGTGTGTGTGGTTGGGGGCAGGTCTCATTGTTTTTTAACGCAACGAGAAAACCTGGGCTGCTTCCCCGATCCCTGAGGGCCTGATTCTTAGGGCCGTGGGGTGCAAGGGCCTCTGGGCCCTACAGAGAGGATGGTGCGAATGGCTTTTCCAGAGAGAACCTCATGCTTAGGACATCATCAGCCACTTGGCCATGAGCCCCAGGGGTCAAGCACCCGCTCTGGGCCTCCTGGGGGTGGTTTGTGCTGTGGGATGCGGACCTAGTCAGAGATTGCAAGTTGAAGTCCTGCTGGCCAGGCTCTTCTTACTGGTGGGTGTAGTTCACTTAATACTTGCCCATTACTGTGGGCATACTTTCTGCAGAGCGGGGTGCCCTCCAGCTCACCACCCGCTTCAGCCCCCCACCAGCTCCCAGACTCAGCCTGCTCACTGTTTACACTCATCACCTACTCAGACCTCAAAATCCTCTGAGCCCAGAATGAGACAATGCTGAACCCTTCCCATGCTCTTGGGACATGTCTATAAAGTGGTGTGGGGGGGGGGGGCGGTCTGCAACTGTGTCTTCTGTGCAATGCAGTGTTGACAGTGACCTGGTTGCATCCCCAAAGCGGGGAGGGAGGGCTGGTGACAGACCTGAGCCCCACCTGGTCACAGCTGTCACAGAGGGACAGGAAGCCTGAGGAGGGCTCAAGGATGGGGAGGGGGTTTCCTGGAGGAGGGGGGTGGTGGGAGCTTGGGCCATGAAAGATGAAAGGTGGAGGTTGGGGCACTCTTGGTCAGGGGCACAGCATAGGGAACGGCCCGAGGCATCAAGAGGTCTTTGGAGCAAAAATGTCAGCGTGGCAAAACTGCAGGGCACACAGAGAGAAGCAGTTAGGGTTCTGAATGCCTGCCCTGAACCCTGACCTGCTTATTTTGATAATTGCACCTCGATTTCCCAATGCCATCCCCAGCTCTAGAGGGGTCCCCGATACCAGCCTGCCAATTGCACCTTCTACCTCAAGGCCACAGTGACTGGGTCAAGGGGGCCGCACGACGCAGCTCATGTCACTGAGGCTGGATTCGGGAAGTTTCTTGGACCTGTTGGGAAGGAAGCGCCTGGAGCTGCTGAGGCCACCGCTCAGAAGGCCTGTGTGGGTGTCAGCCAAGCCGCTGGCCAGCAGAGCCCACACGTGGGAAGAGAGCTCCACGGCCCAATGGCCATGCTGTGACTAAGATCCATACATGCTCACCTGATGCTCACCCCAGCCAATACGTATGCCTTGGAACCCATTGAGTCCCTGTCACCTGCTACCCACGGCCTAACTAGGAAAGGCAGGGCAGGAGGAGAGTGGGCTGGCACGCCCCGGGAGGTCGTGGTCGGGTCCTGGCAGCCTTCTCTTCAGAGTGCCTGCTCCTGGGCTGAACCCCTCTCTTGCCTGGGGGGACCAAAGACATGTAGTGTGAAGATGCCTCTGTGCTCACCCCTCCATTGGCATCATCTTGTGTCTAGCCCCTTGACAGATCTCCCCATGTCCACGCCGGGCCCCCAACCCCCTCTCTACCCAGTGGCCAGTGTCGGCTTCCCAGAATAAATACAACAGCAACCACTGCTCACCCCGAGCCCACAGCAGCTGCCAGTGGGCCAAGCCCGACAATACCCACCCGCGTCAAGACTACCCACAGTGCTGCACGCTCAGGGGCAGCCCAAGCTGCCCTCCAGCTGTCAAGGAACCTCCAGGGAGCATCTGTTCTGTGTCTGCTCCCACCGTGTGTGTGCGTGTGTGCATCTGCACCGACCATGGGGTGAGGGTGGAGGTGTCCTGTGTGTGGGAGGAAACCCCCTGCAGGTTCTGAGAAAGGTTCCTACCTTCTCCCCTCCCCCAGATCCCTCTGGGTCACATCATGGAGAGCCAAGTGGGGAGGGGCCGGATAGGAGCTGATGATCAAGGAGGGTCCCCATATGCCCGCGGCAGGAGTAGGGGAGGTAAGGAATGAATGGGCTAGAAATACTTGGTTTCTGATGTAGGGGGGAGGGACAGGCAGGAGTCAGGGTGACTCAGGGCTGGGGATCAGTGGCTCTACATCAGTGTGCTCCCCCTGAGACTCCTCTTCGCCCATCAGCAGTGGGGGCCTGTCTCGGGTAGGGCAGAAAGCACCCTTAAACCTACTTTGCACAAAGCTCTGAGTTGCCAAAATGCACAAATGGCCCCTGGAGCTGCTTGCTTCCAGGTGGTGGGAAACATCGGAAGGTATTGAAACAGGCTCCTGACCAGACACCCCCCGATCAGAAATGCATTCCTACAAATTGTTCCCCACCATCCAGCAACTCCCATGCCCTCTTGAACTGCACTGGCAAACAGATGCAAAACCCACAGAGGAAGCCCAAAGAGGAAGGGCTCCGGCAGCCCTGCTGACTCATTTCCCCCACCCCGTGTGATGTGGGATGCAGAGCAGCAGCCATGGACCCGGCTGCAGATCCCAGTTCTGCGTCCCCTCCTCTCCTTCTGCACCGGGGGTCCGGGCCTCAGCTCAGAGCAATGCTTAGGCAGGGGTGCCCCTGGGTCAGATGGGAGCCCCAGAGCACAGAACCTACTGCACCGGGCTCATCGCATCAACAATGACTTGCCATTTCCTCTCCAGCAAACCGCCTGCTGGGGTCCTCTCCCTGTGCTCCTGCTGGATTGTTGCCTTTTGCTTTATTGACTCTCGGAAGTTCCTTCCGTATCCTGGATCCACAGCTTTCGGCAAGTATATGTGTGTGTTGAAAATATCGTTTCCTAAATCCCAGCTTGCCTTGCCTTTTCCTCTCTTGTAACTTTGAATGAACAAAGTAACCAATTTTATTTATTTGCTTTGAGAGAGAGAAAGAGAGAGTGAGCGCATGCACACACACAGGAGGAGGGCAGAGAGAGAATCCCAAGCAGGCTCCACACACAGCCCGGAGCCCAATGTGGGGCTTGATCCTGTGAACCATGAGGTCATTACCTAAGCTGAAGTCAAGAGTCAGTTGCTCAACCGACTGAGCCACCCAGGTGTCCCCAAAATAACGAATTTTAAGGTAGTCAAATTGATTCATAGTTTTCTTTCTTTCCTCCTTTTTCTTTCTTTCTTTCTTTCTTTCTTTCTTTCTTTCTTTCTTTCTTTCTTTCTCTTTTTCTTTCCTTTATTTATTTTGCCATCTTGTTGAAGAACTCCTTCTCTAGCCCATGGTCATAAAGATACTTTGCTCTATTGTTTTCTGAAAGTGTTGTGGGTTTTGTTTTGTTTTTTTGTTTTGTTTTGTTTTGTTTTGTTTTTTGTTTTTTCCATCACTTTCATCGCTCTGAGGCCTAGGGTCCACTTGGAATTGTTGGTCCGGCATGATTTACGAGCATTACACACTCAGATTTCCATCTTGATCAGATCTTGTTGCCACTGTTTAGGGAGTAGACAGAAAGGTGACATGAGCAGGAACACGGGGTGGAGTGGGGATGGAGGGAAATGGTGTGACCCAGAATAGCATTTTAGAGAGGATCCACTGGGCTGCAGGATGCAGGGGACATGGGAGAAGGACGAAGTAGCCAGGAAAACACTGGGGTTCCTTTTTGGGCAACTGTGGGATTGGGGGGGGTGCCACATTGGATGCCACCCAGAGTCCAGTGGCCCTCTTGAGCTTGCTTCCCTGAACACAGTTGGAGATGGGGGTGGAGCAGCCATGGCTCTTGGGATGATGCAGCAGAATGAGAAGGGCCTCGAACAATGCCTGCCTCAGTGGCCCTAGGAAGGACAGGCTGGCAAAAGAGCAGGCAGAGAGGTGGGGACAATCCTGAAGCCAGCAGACAGAGGCAACACAGAGCCGGGATGGACATTTTCTCAGGACCACTACGACGTTCACACTCATGCCTCCTCACCGCAGCTCTGTGTGTGGGGGGGGGGGGGGCGGTTGACGGTGGGGGCCTCCTATAGCCATTTGGTGCATGAAGAAAGTGAGGCTCTGAGAGCAGACAGGACTTGCTGTGTGCTAACTAGTCTTGCCAGGAGCTGCACCCGTGTGTGTGTGCCTCAGAAGTCCACGAGGAAGGAAGATGCTTGGGTCTTGTTTGCTAGGATTACCCACCTATACACTAGGGCACCTGGGCAGGACACTTCGCCTCCCCCACCTCAGTTTACCCATCTGTAAAATGCAACAGAGCCCTGTGTTGAGTCACCACTAAATCAGTGCGTGCTAAATACAATAGTGAATAGGACTTTTGAAACAGATGCTCGCCCTTGTTTAGGGGGACGTAAATTAAAGCCACTGTGAAAAATCAGTGCGTATCACCAGGTATGCAAATCTCAACAGGACAGTAGCAAGTGTGGGTGAGGATGGGGGCTGCTGGGACACACCCACACTACTCCTGGGAGTGCACCCTGGGGCCATCCCTCCGGAAAGTTGTTTTTCTGGTATCTACCAAACTAAAAATACACCTACTGGGTGACCCTCAATCCACCCTGGGGTGTTAGTGTGCCACCGAGAGCCTGCACAGGATGTCCATCACAGCTTGAGGCACAGTGACCCACAAACGAGGACCCGTGTCCAACAGCAGGAGGGGGAAGCGCCACGAAGCAGAGCGAACCAAGTGCCTATCAGCAACACGGCTGGCCTGGGCCCTCATAGCGGGAAGACCAATTTTCCAAACTGTCCCAAGACGAGCACAGCAAAGCAGCACGCCGTCTGGGACACGCGCATAAAGGGTCGAACCCAAGGGAAAAGGAAGAAAAGATTAATTCAGGAGCAAGGATAGGGGCTGTGTGAGCGGAGGGAGGGAGGAGAGGGTCGAGCTGGGAGGGCCCCTCGGCCAGGTTTCAGCTCCTTGCCGCGTCCTCTTTCTCGACCGAGTGGAGCGAGGTGTCCTCTAGTCTAGGGATGACGCACGGTTCACACACAGCAAAGGCCCCTCCGGTGGCTCTCCTGCTGTCGGGCCGGATCCCCCAGCCGCTCGCCCTCCCCGCGCCAGGCTTCCCGGTCCTGGGTTCCGCCACTCGGCGCTCCTGCCACCGCGCCTCCTCTCGGCCTGGTGCCGGGCGCGGGGCAGCCTTTCCCGGGCCCCCGCCTTTGGGGGCTCTCGGAACGCGCCGCCACCCAGCGCTGTGCGAGCTCCGTCCGGGCGATCGCCCGCTTGCCGCCGGGCCAGTCCCGGCCCCCGCACAGCCCTGCCCTCCCGGCCGCGTCCCGGGAACCGCGGGTTCGCGTCCCGCCACGCCCCCACCTCAGGACCTCCGACTGAAAGTCCCCCGAGCCGGGCGGTCCTGCGGCCCCGTCAGCAGGGGACGCCGTTCCGCTCACCCGCGAGGGTGCCCATCCCACCCAACAGTTGTGGTTGCGGAAGGCCGAGGGTCGGGACCCACGGCCCTGCAGGTCCCGGGGCAAGGCGCGTTCCCTACGCGGGCCTCAGTTTACCCTTGTGTGAACGGAGGCTATAGTCCTAGGCCTGGCACACAGAGGCCGGGCACATCCCTGGGCACGCGGGCTCAGAACGGGCCGGGCACTTGGGGCTCCGGGGACGCTCCGCCGCGGACCCGGAGCCGAGCCGTTAAGGCGGACGACTGTATCGCCCTTTGAAGGCGCAAGGTGGGCCCCGGCGGGCGCGCGACGCGGGGAAGAGCGCCCTCTGGAGGCTGCCTGCGGCCCCGCCCCCGTGCGTCCGCCCCGCCCCCGCAGGCCCCGCCCCCCCCGGCCTCGGGCAGCGCATGCGCGCGGCGCGGCGCTCCGCGGGCGGCGAGAGCGAGGCCGGTCCGCAGCCGCGCGGCGCTCGGCGCCCCATTCATGCTGGGCAGCGGCGGCGCGGCCACGCAGCGGAGCCCGGGCGCGGCGGCGGCCTCGGCCTGGGCGGCCTGCGCGGCTTCGGCGGCCCTGCGGCGGGGCGGGCGGCGGCGGCGGCGCGGGCGGCGGGGCGCGGCGATGGCCGGCGGCGGGGCGCGCCCCGGGGCAGCCCGTGAGTAGGCGCGCAACTTTCCCCGCGGCGCGGAATGGGGTCGGGTGGGGGTCCCGGGCGGGGGGCGCGCCGGGGTGGGAGGCGCCCTCGGGCCGGAGCAGAGCGGCCTCCGGCCGGGGCGCGGGGCGTGCGGCCGCGCGAGCAGGGGGTGTGCGCGGAGGACTGCGGCGCGCGTGTCCGCGGGTCCGCGTGTCCCTGCGGCTCCGACCCGGCGCCCGCGTGTGTCCGGGCGCGGCCGTGGCGCCGGCGCTGAGCTCGTCCTGTCCCCGCCCGGCCGGGATCGGACCGCGGCCCCAGGCCCCGAGCCGCCGGCCTCTCCCTGCCCGCCCGGCCCGGCCCGGCCCGCCCCGGCCCGCCGAGCTCCGCCGGGCAGCGCTCCCGGCGGCGCGGCGGGGGCGGGGGCCGGCGCTGCCCCCTCCTCAAAGGCAGGAGAGAAAGTTTGCGGCGGCCCCGGCGGGAGGGCCCTGCGGGTGCCCAGGCCGAACCCGGGGCTGGACCGCGCACTCCGACCTACGGCCGCTAGCAGGGCCGGGCCGGGCTGGGCAGGCCCGGGCCGGGCTGCGCGGCCGCTTGGGCAGGGCCGCGGGAGCCGGAGGAGGTCTTGCGGGGCTCCATCCTCTGTTGGCCCTCAGGGCGCTGGGGTGGAAGTTGGAGCCGCTTCTTCGGGACCGACGCCCGCCCCCGCCCCCTCTGGCCCGAGGTGCCGGGAGACGGGCGCTGTGTCCGCCCCTGGCCCGCAGGGCCGCTCACTCGGGCTGGGAGGGGGCGGTGCGGGTGCCGCCCGGGCGGCCGCCCCGCTCGCTCGGGCCTCTTCAGCCTCCCCCTTCCAGGGCCTCTCCAGGGTCAGCCCGCTTTCCTCGGAGGCTTCCGATTGCTTCCTGGACAGTCCCGGGCCTGGTACGCCGCGTAGCTGGGGGCGGCGGGGCTGATTCGGGGCTGCCTTGGGGAAGGGGGAGCAGGGCTCCAAGGGAGGCCCGTGCCTGCTGTGAGATCCCAGGGGCAGTCCGAGAAAGGGGGGTGATAGGGGCGCCAGTGGCTGCTTATAGCCGAGAACTGCCCCTGACTCATCTGTGGGGTGCTGGGGCCACGCCCCTTGAAAGAAAGGGGTGTGTGTGTTGGGGGGGATGTGGACCGAGCCTCTGTCCCCCACGCCGGGGCATCAACGGCTTACTCTGCTTCACCTCTTTCCATGCCCAGGCGGTTCTCTGGGTCTGGGGAGAGGGGGGTGGGGCTCAGTCTTTGCTCTTCTGGCCCTTGGGGAGCAAGCCCTAGGTCTCCTCGGCTCCCTGCTGGTTTGGGGTGTGCCGGAGAGACCAGGTGCTGCACTAGGCAGCCGAGACTCTGCCCAGTCCTTGAGAAGCACCTAGTCCCATGCCGGAGGCAGATGAGAAAACCAGTGATTCCCCTTCAGAGCCAGGCTGCACATGAGCCTGGGAGGGTGGCACCGGGAGGCCCAGGAAGGGCGTTTCAGCAGAGGCGGAGGTCTGGCAAGCCTCTGTGTGGCTGAGGTGTGTGTTTGGGGGTGGGGGACAAATGAAATGCTGTGGACGAAGTGGGCAGCCCTTTTGCTGGGCTCCTGTGCCCCCAGGTTATTGCCTGCGTGTTCTGATCCCCCAGGAAGGTCCCTGTGTCAGTAGCAGCTGGCCAGGAGGGGAGGGCACCCCAAGAGAAGGTCTGAGTGGTGGGCACTTTTTGTAAGCAGGACTCCAGTGCTTCCAGATCCTGATCCCACAGGACTTGTCTGGTGGGAGAGCAGGACAGCTTGGGACAGCCTCCCAGGGCCTCTTTTGGGGGAAGGTAGGTGACAGTACAGCTCTCTGCTTTGGTTGCTAATGGGGTACCTCTGGGCAGGATGGCAGGGCAGTATCTTCCCCATCCCCCCATGCCCCAACCTGCCCAAGTCCCAGAATGATCCAGAGTGGGAGGGCATGGAGATTAGGCTCTCCCTCTGTGAAGAGGGCTGTGAAGGCCTTTGTTTCTCAGGGTAAGAAGGAGTGGTGGTGGCTGCCGGGCCCTGGAGAGGGAAAGGGGATGTTGCTCTCTCCATGCTCTGCTGTGCGGCCAAGCCCATCCTGTCCACGAGTGGAGCCCACTGTGCTGTGTTCCCATCTGCCTCTGTCCTGACCTCTGTCTCCCTGGCTAACCCCCAGTTGGCACACCCAACACCAGTCCAGCTTCTCCCTTCCCAGGGTGGTTTAGACTGGGCCCCCGGCACAGCCCACTGCCCCTGCCGGGAAGCTGCAGTCATTCTCACTGTCCCCTCTGCATGGTCCAGCAGGTTCCAGTCCCTGGCCTGGACTCTTTGCTGCTCTGCCACCCAAGATGCCTCCTCCCACCAGCTCTCAGTGTGCCTTGTTCTCTTAGAACAGGTGGAGAGGTCCCCCGGAGGAGCCTCCCCAGACCAGGGTGGCCAGTTCTGCTCCCCTCCCAGATGCCCTCCCGGCATCTGTCAGTGCTCCCCTCCCCCAGCCCAGCACAGTCCTCCCCAGTACCCAGACCCGGCTTTGGAATGAATGCGTTTTTTTCTGGGCAGACCAGAGGTCTGTGGGACATAAGCCCCAGCAGGTCAGCTGGCCATCTAGGTTTCTGTGGGAGCGTGGGATTTCATCTTGTCTTGCCAGGTGACCTTGGGACTGTCCAAACCCTGGACTCCCTAACTCTAAGATAAGGGAAGTGACCTAAATGTCCTCACTGGCCCTTGTGAGATGGTGGATGTGAGGGACCTAGCCCTGGACTTGGGATCCCCCTTTCCCAGCTGGCAGTCCCACCCACCCTAGCTAGTCCCTTGCTAGCAGCCCCTGTTGGGGAGGGGCGGGGGTGGGGGGTGGAAATGGGCCCAGGGCCAGTCTGGAGTTTGACTGGTGGCTTCTTCAGCCGGGTTTCTCCTGTTTAATATAAAAAGTAGGGCCCGTAATTGCATTAAGACGTGTATAATTATCCCGGAGGAGGGGAGAGCCCAGCCCCTGGTAATTGCAGGCCTGCTTTGAACTGATAAACGGTGAGTGATTCATGTTTTCTTTGGAGTTCACATGCACTCAGCTTTCAGCCCAGGCCCCGCTGACACTGTGAGGAGCTTGTTCTCTGACTCCCGACTCCTGTTCTGCTTGGGCTCCTGTGCTGGGGACAGGGGTCGGGCGTGGGGGAGGGGCTGGGGACTCCTCTCCTGGCTGCCAGCATAGGTGGCTATATGGTTCTTGGGGTGATGTCTGAGTGAAAATCCTCAAGGAAGGACAGGTGACAGCAAGCTGCGAGGGTCCTTCGAGGCAGCACGACCTGGTCCTCTTGCTGTGGGATCCTGGCTTAACCTCCTCACTTCCCTGAACCTCAGTTTCCCCACCCGAGTGGTGGGTGCGGGTGTTGACTCGGCACAGGAACATGTGGAGACTTGAGGCCAAGGTGAAGGAGCAGGCCTTGCTCTGCCCGGGACCTGTTCATTTACGCATTCATTCACAAGCATCGGGCCCTGGCACCGGCTCTGGGAGCATGCGGGGAGCCAGGCTCCGTCTTATGGAACTGCCATTCCTGTGGGAAGAGTGCAAGTTGGGGAACAATAAGTAACGACCGTGAGCGAGCCCTGCGCTGCAAACTAAAACGGAGTAACTGGCTGACAGGAAGAGGCTGCCGCCCTTGGCTGGCAGGTCAGGGCAGACAGCTGAGACCTGAGCCCGTGTATGGGCAGGGGAGGGAAGGACATCCCAGTAGAGGGGACAGCAAGTCCAAAGGCCTGGCTGAGAGCAGAGGGGCCCTGTGCTACAGGGGCAGCTGTGGGAGCCCCGGGCCCAACAGGCCTTGTCTGGTTTGTTGCCCTGGACTTGGCAGAGGACACCTATCTTTTGGGGGCCTCAGCTTCCCCACCTGTAAAATGGGGCTGCCGGTCTATACGAGCCAGGGCAGGGCCCCTCCTAACTAACGCCAGGAGGGTTCTCCTGCTGATGGCGCCTTTCTAGCATGCTCCAACCTTCCCGCTTTTGTCCGTGAGAGAGGATCTATTGTCATTTTAATTTGGGAAACTGAGGCTGGGAAAGAGGAGGGGCTCTGGTCAGGGCCACCTACCAGTGGCCAGGCCAGGAGGAGAGGAGACTTTTGTAGAGGAAGCGGGGGTCCATGGTAGGATTTGGGGGCCGGTGATCTCATGTGCACTTCAGAAATGGGGCCCAGGCTACTGTGTAGGGCCTGGGCTGTTGATGGGTGTTTCAGGTGAGGCCAAGGGCTGTGCTTGTCCAGGTGGGAGAGGGTTGGGCAGTTTGGGGGAGACTTTGGGGATGACGCTGATGGACCTTAGCAGAGAGTGTGACCTGGAAAGTGTAAGTGGGGATGCCTGAAGCCTGGTGTGGGGGTGGACGAAGTTGGGAACGCGATCTGATGGGAGGGAGGAGCCTCTGGCAGGTGGACGACAGCCTCTGGGCTTCTCAGACTGGGGAGATAGGACCACTGCTGAGGGGCAGGCTTGGGGAGCCACCCCCCTCCTCTTGGGAGGGCTTCCTATTTCCTGGGATTGAGGGTGTGGAGGAGGAGCTGAGAGGCAGGCAGAGGAAGCCTGGGAGGGGCAGGGCTGGGCTGGCAGCATGGGGGGCACCTCTTGGCTGGGGTATGGGGATGGTGGGTGGGAAGTGTAGCGCTTCTGGATTCTTTCTTGAAGTGCAGGGCTCAAGATCCAGCAAGGGGCTGGGCCAGGGTCAGCCAGCAAGTGGCTCCAGGGCCAAGGTGACCCAGACTGCCTCCCTCCCTCTCTGTGAACTGCCTTCTGTGTGGTGATGGGCCCGAGTATCTTTGTCTGCCGTGGGGGTGGTGCCTGTGACTGGGAGCCTCTGTGGCCTGCTAGGGAGCACGTATCCCCCAAGCCTCAGGCAGAGAGATGGTCACCCACCCTAGGAGCTTGGAGCTGGTGGCAAGAGGAGGGGGTGCTCCCTAGGGCACGGGGAAACTCCGAGTCAGGAGGTGATGGCCTCCAGGTTGAGGTGTCAGCCAGGCTCCCAGTCTGGACCCTCGACCCTCGTCGCTTGCTTCCCTGCTCTTGGGTCCATTTCTCTCCTCTGCCTGGTAACGGCAGGACCAGGCATTGATGGTACATGTCTGGACACCAGTGGGTGTCCCATGCTACTCGTGGTGCTCGCGGGCTTGGTCTTGGGGACCCCTTGGTGAACCTCTCCGTGCCTGCAGGGCCCAGTTTGCGGAGGGGCCCTGTCTGCACCTCTGGTGTCTCCTTGTGGGTTAAGTCATGCCCCCTGGAGGTGGAGCATGGGATGTCCGCACGTGGGCTGGGTGCACAGAGCTCATGGGATGCACGTGTGTACTTGGGTGTGTATGTGCTCTCCCATGCATCCGGGCTGTGCCCACACACTCGCACCCTCTCCCGCTTATTCTCCTTCACAGGGCTGAGGCTCCCGGCCCCATGATTCCCGCCTCTGCAGGACCTGAGCGCCTCGGCCCGCG
Source organism: Prionailurus bengalensis (assembly GCF_016509475.1). Classification (NCBI taxonomy): domain Eukaryota; kingdom Metazoa; phylum Chordata; class Mammalia; order Carnivora; family Felidae; genus Prionailurus; species Prionailurus bengalensis. The sequence goes on along the minus strand of NC_057348.1, from coordinate 58,822,114 downwards.
GCCCCGGCCTGCCATGTCACTGCCACGTCTGAGCCTGCGGGTCCTCCCGCTGCTGCTGCTGCTGCTGGGGGGCGCACGGGCGGCAGCGGGGGCACCCAGGGCTGGTGGGGGGCCGCAGCCCGCCTTCCGCACCTTCTCGGCCAGCGACTGGGGCCTTACCCACCTGGTGGTCCATGAGCAGACCGGCGAGGTGTACGTGGGCGCGGTGAACCGCATCTACAAGCTCTCGGGGAACCTGACGCTGCTGCGGGCCCACGTGACGGGGCCTGTGGAGGACAACGAGAAGTGCTACCCGCCCCCCAGCGTGCAGTCGTGCCCACACGGCCTGGGCAGCACCGACAACGTCAACAAGCTGCTGCTCCTGGACTACGCCGCCAACCGCCTGCTGGCCTGCGGCAGCGCCTCCCAGGGCATCTGCCAGTTCCTGCGGCTGGATGACCTCTTCAAGCTGGGCGAGCCCCACCACCGCAAGGAGCACTACCTGTCCAGCGTGCGGGAGGCGGGCAGCATGGCCGGCGTGCTGATCGCCGGGCCGCCGGGCCAGGGCCAGGCCAAGCTCTTCGTGGGCACGCCCATCGATGGCAAGTCCGAGTACTTCCCCACGCTGTCCAGCCGCCGGCTCATGGCCAACGAGGAGGACGCCGACATGTTCGGCTTCGTGTACCAGGACGAGTTCGTGTCGTCGCAGCTCAAGATCCCCTCGGACACGCTGTCCAAGTTCCCGGCCTTTGACATCTACTACGTGTACAGCTTCCGCAGCGAGCAGTTCGTCTACTACCTCACCCTGCAGCTGGACACGCAGCTGACCTCGCCCGACGCCGCCGGCGAGCACTTCTTCACCTCCAAGATCGTGCGCCTGTGCGTGGATGACCCCAAGTTCTACTCGTACGTCGAGTTCCCCATTGGCTGCGAGCAGGCGGGCGTGGAGTACCGCCTGGTGCAGGACGCCTATCTGAGCCGGCCCGGCCGCGCCCTGGCCCGCCAGCTGGGCCTGGCCGAGGACGAGGACGTGCTGTTCACCGTGTTCGCGCAGGGCCAGAAGAACCGCGTGAAGCCACCCAAGGAGTCCGTGCTGTGCCTGTTCACGCTCAGGGCCATCAAGGAGAAGATCAAGGAGCGCATCCAGTCCTGCTACCGCGGCGAGGGCAAGCTGTCGCTGCCCTGGCTGCTCAACAAGGAGCTGGGCTGCATCAACTCGGTGAGTAGGCGCCATCTCCATCTGTGGCGCCTGTGCAGGGCCGCCGTCGGCCCCGCGTCCCTCAGAGGGTCGGGGCTGCTCCTGGGGCGTCAGCCTCCCAGCTTGTGCCTGCCGCCATCTTGCTTCCTTGAAGACAGGGTGATGGGACTGTGTCCACCAGTCCAAGAGCCCCTGTAGGCAGTGGGCAGAGGACTGACCATGTGCTTCGCACTGCCCCAGATGCCTGCTGTCCTGGCTTGTCTCCCTTTTACAGATGAGGTCACTGAGGCTCAGTGACCAGGGCCACAGTGCCAGTAAGAGGCAGAGCTGGCTGGGTCCAGACTGGGGTGGTGTGGGTCCCAGACCCGTCTTCCCACTTAGTCTTCTGTCGAGAGGCCCTGCTCACCCTTGCTCTGGGGTGTGCGCTTGCTCTCTGGGCCTCTGGCTTCACCTGGTAGTGGCATTGAGGGCACCAGCCCTGACTCTGGGGCAACCTAAAGGCATGGGCTCTGGGTGCTTGGTGGTCAGCAGCCACGGCTCTTATCTCTAGGCCCCAAAGGGACCAGCCTGTGTCCAGCTGCGTAATGGGGAGCATCTTATGCACTCCCCTAGGCTGTAGGATCCATTGTTCAGGGGCACCCTGAGGTGGCCTCCCCAGGTGGGAGCCCTCTGCTCTGGCTCATTGGGCAGCCCAGGGAAAGCCTGGTACATGTGGCTTCAGTTGTCCCATCTCTATACTGGGAGTGACACTGGTTTGTTTTCAGGGCAGGATGGGAGGGCAAAGGTCCTTTCACCTCTTGTCTGTCACGTCTGCCCCTGGGTGGAGTGGGGCACCCATCAGGACGGGGCCGTCCTCCAGAGCGAGGCCCCCATGTGCCAGGCTGACGCGCTGTCCATCCTCCCCTGGCATCTCAGGGAAGGCATTTGACCTCTGTTATGCGTCTGGAGAAACTGAGGCCTGGAAGAGCAGCTCCTGCTGAGGTCACACTCAGTGCTCTTCACGGCCTGTGCCCGTGGCTGGGTCCATCCCCTCTCCCCCTGTCTGACAGCCGCCCTGTCTAGGTCTCTGCTCCTGGGACCACTTGGGGACCCTCGGCCCAGCTCCACCTCAGCGTTCCCTACTTCATCTGCGTTAGGCTGCAAACCTCAGACCCTGAGCCTTCTTCAGGGGAGCAAGCTGTCCCCCTGTTCCCCTGGAGCCTTCCCTCCCCCAGGCCCTTTCGATCTTCTCTGGAGCCTCACGAATTGATCGCTTCCTGTCCCTTCAGTAACCGCTTCATAGCCAACCTCCGCCTTTGCCTTTTGGGTGTGTTCCCTGTTCCCTGTCTCGAATAAGCCCTCCCTGTACCACACAGCCCCCTGGGGGCTGGCCCTTGCCCCGTGCCATGGGCCTGCTCCCCAGGGTGGCTGCTCTCCCTCCTTGGTCTCCTCTAGGCTCCTTCCTTTCTTGCTCTCCCCCTCCCACCCACAGGTTAACCAGGGGGCCTGTGTGCAGCAGCTGTGTGGGAGATGAGCCCCACCCTGGGCATGTGCACCAGGCCTCAGGGGCTGCTTTGCAAGCCTTGGCTTCTCTGTTTGTCCAATAGGTCCAGGAATCCCTGGTCTGCCACATCTGTGCGGCCTGGCTCAAGCCTGGCTCCTCTCAGGACCCTCCATGAGCCCCTGCCTCTTTCATACCCGCCCCTCACCCCAGTTAGTGGGGGCGCTGGCCAGCCTTGGCTGCAATGCCCGCTGCCCTCAGGCAGAAGACACCCGGACCCCTGAGACTGGCTGCACGGGGCCAGGGTCTCACCCTCTCCCTTCCCACAGCCCCTGCAGATCGACGACGATTTCTGTGGGCAGGACTTCAACCAGCCTCTGGGGGGCACAGTCACGATCGAGGGCACGCCCCTCTTCGTGGACAAGGACGACGGCCTGACCGCCGTGGCTGCCTATGACTACCGGGGCCGCACCGTGGTGTTCGCCGGCACGCGCAGTGGCCGCATCCGCAAGGTCAGGGCCTGGGATGGGGGTGATGGGGCGGGCAGAGCCCTGGGGATGTGAGACAGCCTTGCTCTGGGGCCCGGAAGCCCAGATCCAATGCCAGGCGTGGCAACCGAGAGGGTCCTCAGCAGGCCCCAGCTCCCCTGTATCTCCTCTTCCATGCCCCTCCTGTGGGGCTGCTTCGGTGTCCGGCAGGTGTAAAGGCTCTGGCTGGGCTTCAGGGGCTCTGAGGGTGGGTCAGGGCACATGAAGGTACTGGCCAAGCCCCAACCCCCTGCAGCCCCCCAGGACAGGGAGATGCTGGCCCTGCTCTCTGAGGGCGCACAGTGACCTCCTAGGAAGGCCATGGAGGGGGTGGGGGCAGGGCACGCCTGCACGGCCCCCTCCCCTCCGGGGGATCCAGTGTCTGCTGAGGCAGCACTCTGGAGCTGACGGGAGGCCCCCGCCCTGCGCGGAGACAGCAAGGCCAAGGGCAGGGCAAGGGTAGCACCCCTCTGCCCCTGCCTACCGCTGGTGGGTACAGGGGGAGCACTGTGACTCCAGAGCAATGAGGGCTCCTCAGGGTGAGGGGTGGGGTGCCGTGCCATGGGGCAGGGCCTGCGTGGTGCCTGCATCCCCTTCCCTCACCAGCAAGCCTTGAGCTGCACGAGGCCGCCAGGGAGCAGCCGCTGGAGGGCTTCCTGGAGGGGGGCTGAGAGCAGCTGCCTGTGGGTCAGTCCCAGCTTGCTGGGTGAGTGGGACCAGACCAGCACAGGGCTGGCCTGCTGGGGAGGAAGTTTCTGGGGTGACTGTAGGGTGGGGGCATCTGGGAGCCCCAGAGTCAGTCCAGGGGCGGGGCCTGGTAGATGAAATAACAGCTGTCCCCAGGCCTGGTGCTGACACAGCTCCCCGCCCAGCGTGTACCCGTGGGTGGGGGCTGGGCCTGGGACCAAGAAGGGCCTTGCCTGCTCTCGGCTTCTGCGCTGGGTTGTGCGGGAGGGGGTCTCCCTGTCTCCGCTACGACGGGTGCCCTAGGAATCATGTTCCACTGTTCACTGGGTCTGAGATTTTTATGAAGGGACACCCCCTGCCCCCTGCCCAACTGCTCACCTCAGCTTTCCCATCTGTGAAATGAACCCGGATGTGTGGGCTCTGGGCTGGGGTGGTCCTGAGGCAGTGGGAGCCCAGATGTGGACTGAAGGCCATCCCAGGATGGGGTGCCCTGGGGTACTGCGGGGTTCAGGCACCATACGAGCCAGTGAGGCTGGGTGGCAGGTCAGCTCAGCCCCCGCTGCTCTCTGGGCAAGCCCCCATGCCCTCAGAGCTGGTCCTCCAGTGTGACCCACTTTCTTTGCCCTAGTGTCGAGGGTGCTGTCTGCAGCCTGGGCATAGGCTCTTTCCCTTCCCAGGGGTGGGGCCCCCACCCAGCATGCACCCCCTTTTCCCACCCCAGGGAGGGTACATGGGGCTGGGGGAGGAAGCAGCAGAGCCCCTGGGGGGTGTGTGTGTGTCAGGTGGGTTGTGCTCTGGCAGGGCCAGTGTGGCTGCAGTGAGAACCGCCCCCAGCCCCCGCCCCCGCCCCCGCCCCCGCCCCCCCAGGCAGGGCTGTGGAGTGAAGCTTGCTTGGAGACACTCCTGCAGGGCGCCCTGGAGCCTGTCACCCAGTGGGAGGCTGGGCTCCTGGGGCTGGGAGTGGCACATTTGATGGTGGGTGGGCTGGCAGGCAGCTGGCTAAGGCACTGTCTGTGCCCACAGGCCACCCTGTAAGGTTGGGAGAACGGGTTAGTCTGGCCCGGCCTCCCCGGCTGCCTCACTGGCTCTGGCCTCACTCCCCTGCCCCAGGGCCGCTGTCTGGGTGGGAGTTCTGTGAGTCTAATTGGTCCTGCTCTCCTTCCTCTCTGCCCTGGTCCCACAGAGGGGAAACTGAGGCCCATTGTGTCGAGTGGGAGCTGGGCTTAGGCCCATTCATAAGAAAACCTCTGCTGCTCTCTCCCTTACCCACCCCTGCACCTGCGTCCCAGAGCCCCGTCTTTCCTGGACATTGGCTCCTTCCATCCCTGGACCCCTCTGGGCTGGGCACTGCACCATGAGTGTGTGGACTGCACCCTTTTAGGGGTATGTGGGACCCAGTGCCCAGGGGCTGCTGGCCTGGTGGTGGGAGAGCCCCATCATTGGGGAATTAGAGCCACGTTAGTTTCGAGGCTCCCCCATGAAGGCATGCCCTAGCCTTGCCCCATCCACCACTCACCTGCACCCACCCACCCAAGTTGAAGGGGGGTTTTGGGCAGCTCCACAGACAGTTGTTTGCACCTTAATCCCATACAAATGGCTGAGTTTAGGTGTGGTCTCCGCTCTCTCCCTCGCGAGCTCTGTGACCCTGGGGCTGGTTGTGTAGCCTCTCTGAGCCTGTCCCCCCAAGCATAGCGTGAAGAAGCCCAGAGCCTGGTGTGTGTGTGGTCCCATTCGGGCATGCAGCTAGCTCTCACTTGTGGTGCTGCCTCTCTGAGTCCTTGCAATAACCCTGCCATCCTTTTGACAGATGAGGAAACTGAGGCATATGGTGGCTGCAACATGTGCCCAGACTTACTGGCTCCAGGGTCCTTGCTCATGACTGTAGTCTCCTTCCTTGTTCTCTGGAAAGGAAACGGGGGCCCTGATTTCAGTGTCCCTTCTCTGAGGAAGCCCGGGGTCTAGGGCAGCCCCACCTCCAAGAGCCCCTCACTGCCCACTCCTGCCCTGAGCTGCCAGCCTTCAGGGCTCTTTCTTCCCACAGCCCAGCGCATCAGCCGGTGACTGCCTGGCCCTGCCTCGCCCTGGGAACAGGTCCGGCTCCATCCAGCTCCTGTGGGGAGCACGACCGTCCCGCTCTCTCTGCCTCCCTGTTGCCTAGGGCTCATGGTGCCTTTGAACACCATGTCACACCCTGGGGCCCCTCTGCGGGTGGAGGTCTGGAGCAGGGTGGGGGCTGGGGGAAGAGGTACCAGTCCCATTCTGCTTGCCCCAGCCCCATAACCTCCCCCAGGTCCCCTTGCCAGGCCTCCAGCCTTGACCCACTGTGAAGGGAGACCGTGCCTCTCCTCAGCTGGGGCCCAGCCTGTGTCACCAGTTCCCTCTCCCTCCTGACCACCCCCCCCCCCACCTCTCCCACCGTGTTGTTCTGACCCACCCTGGGGGCGGGAGTGGCTCTGGTCCAGGGGCCTGAGCCAGGACAGGGCAGGCCACGGGGTGCCCTCCAGTCCAGCTCAGCACTGCCTCCTCCCTGATTCTTGTCCTTTGTCCTCGTCACATGCTGGAGCCTGGGCCCCGGGGACCCCTGCCCACTGCTGACCTGGGGGCAGGCCTGCTGTACTGACAAAGCCCAAGACACCCTCAATTTCCCCAGGCCTGGGTCTTCTTGGGCTTTAAGAAGTAACTGGTGGGCCCCACCGAACGAGAACGAGCGAACATTGTGTGAAATTGTAGCTGATTAATTTAGGACCTGCCAACTTCAGCTGTTCAGGGCTGGCTGGGAGTGCTCCCTGACTCCCCTGGTCTTCCCCAGAGGCTCTGCCCGCCACCTGCCTCCCTCCCCGCCAACAGGGGCAGCCTGTCCTCCTGGGCTGATACCCCAGATCCCCAGTCCTGCGTGTTGCCTTCCCCCCAATGCCCCAAATGGCCACCAGGGACCCCTGGACCCTGGCAGGAGTTCCCCAGGGTGGCCCCTGGTTTGAGTTCTTTTGAGTCCGTCCAGGTGCTCACCGTGGGTGGGGAGAGGACCCGCCCCAGGCTCCTGCCAGTGGGTGCCCGCTCTGCCCCGCCGTAGTCTGGAGGCCCTCTTAGACTCCTTAGACTTCTTAGACTTCTTAGACTTCTGCAGAGCAGAAGTGGGGACAGTGCCTGCCTCCTGGGCCGGGGGAGGGGCACCGCCAGGCTAGCCCTGCACTGGCACCATCCCTGCTGCAGGGCTCGGGGCCTGGGCTGAGGAACACAGCCCTGCCACTCTGGTGGCTGTGCCAGGTGAGAAAGGGGGCCCCGTCTGCCTGAGCATCCGGTTTTTCAAGAGAATCTGGAAATCCGTATTTTGTGTGAGGTCTCTTATTGTTAAGCATTGGCAACTAATGACGGGCTTTTAGAAGGCACTGTGGGTCAACCTAAGGGTGCCGTGGGCCACCAGTTTATGACCATGGGGATCTGGGCTGTGGCATCACTGGCTTGCAGGGTGCCTGGCCTTGGGATGGGACCCGTGGGATGGCCGCCCAGCTGGGCTCCAGGGCTGGGCCGGGCCGTTTTGGAGTCTGGCTAGCAAGGGGGCCTGCCTGGCAAAGCTCCTTCCTGCTGGGGCCTTGGTTTTTATCCCTCAGCGCTGGGTGGGCTGTGCCTCCTGGGGGCATTTGGGAAGCCCAGGGGAGGCTGCCGTTCCTTCCTGTGTGCTGATCCTCGAGTGGAGGAGGAACACGGCTGTGGTGGCAGCACTCTGGGCCCCGGGGCTCCAGCTCTTCCCTGGCTCTGCAGCATCACAGCCGTGCTGGTAGCTGCTGAGCATCTGCGTGGGTTGCTCTGGGCCTGGGCTGCCAGTGACAGGGATACCTCTTAACCTCCAGTGGCCTCACAGCTCTAGAAGCTTCCCCTTGGATGCTTTTCCCATTCCCCTAGGACTCCCCTCCCCCCCACCCCCTGCCCCACTCTCCTTAGGATGCTGAAATTCAGAGATCCTGGGAGTCGGGTGGTGTTTCCAAGACCTGTATAGAGCAGCGTGGGCTTCTTCCCGGTCCTTGCACCAGGGACCTGTCCTGGGCCAGAGCCTGCTCTGCACGTCCAGCAGGGGTCCCTGCTCCCCCAGCCCAGGTCTGTGCGGGAGGCTGACTGGGGAGCCCCTGAGGGGCTGGGGGAAAGATGTTGGCCCCGAGAGAGATCCTGGGCAGGACCAGGCCCCCAGCCCCCGAACTCCTCAGCGGCAGGGAGTGGCACCACCTCCCTGGATTTGTATCTTGTGTGGCAGGGGGATGCCCTTGACTCCCAGTGACCTGACCTCTAGAGACCTACAGAAGCTCCAAGGGGCAGCCTGCACCGTTGGTGACCGTGCCTGCGGGTGTCCTCATCATGCTGGAACGTGAGCCCTGAGCACAAGCACGCGGCTGCCTGTAGCGTGGCGGGGGGGGTGGGGCAGGGAGGTCCGCGGCCTCCTGCATGTGCCTAGTGTATGACTGATGTCCACTCTCAGTTGTGATGTATCTGCAGGAAAGTACACAGCTGTGGGTGTGCGGCCTGGAGCGTGTCACTGGAAGCACGCCAGGCCCCCTGTCCCCAGGAAGGTCGCTCCCTCCCCCAAGGATCACTTTACTGGTTGACCTCCGTCCCTAGGGCTGTTGTGCCAGTTTGGGGTTTTCTGTGGGTCATGTAGCACGTCGTCTTTTGTCTTCCTTGCTCATTGCCGTTGGTGGGGCTCGCCCGTGCTGTCGTGGGCAGGCCTGCTCCGTTCTGTGTCGTGATGACATCGTGTACTGCAGACCTGCGTGCACGGGGCCCTCCCGCCTGGGGCAGGCCCAGCGTTGTTCCCTGTGGGTCTGCAGTGGTGGTGCTGCCACGTGAATTCTGTGGCACAGGCTCCGCGCGTGCAGGGCCGCGTTGCTGTTGAGTTTCCACCTGGGAGCAGGGCCGCTGGGCCTCTCTTCTCCTCCTGTCCTGAAGCTCTAGGACTGTCGGTGTTGCCATTTCCAGGATTAGGTGTGGTACTGCCTGGCCGAGTGGTTGATCTCATACAGCCATGCTTGGGGCAGGTTACTGGGTCCTGGTGGAGTTCTACCCTCCAGAGTGTTGTTAGCGGAGAATAGACGGGTCCCGGCCGCCTGCTTCCTGTATGTCTTAGTTGCTGTGCCTGTGGGGCCCCGTGGGTCACTGTGGGGCACTGCCCCTTCCTGCTAAGAAAGTGGTCCCTGGAACCTTTGGTGGTATTGCCTGGTACTCTGGGGGACGTGTGTGTGTCCTGGGGACGACATGCTATGCTCTTTCTGGTTCTCCGGTCCATAGCACCAGAGGGCGCAGGGGCCTCTCATTCCCGCCCTGGGTCTGTCTAGTGACTCCCCTGCCCTTTGTCCCAGAACCAGTGCCAGCACTGCTTTTCTGCCCCTCCGTCGGTGGTCAGCAGTCGCCCACAGGCATGCATGGAGGGTCCCGCCCCTGGCCCTACACTACAGGCCCACCTTCCTGCGGGGTCTGGCCAATCAGGCCTTAGCCACAGCAGGGGCGTCTAGGCATCTTTGACGAGCATGATGCTTTCGGCCACAGGCAGGCAGTGGCCACCCTGTGCCCAGCCCCATGTGCGCCTAGCTGTGGGCCTGGCTTGGTGGAGGTGGCCTCATGAAGGTCCAGGGTTACTGCCTGCAGTGTGTAGTTCCCCCGCCCATGGACAGATAGGTCCCTGACTTCCAGGACCTGTCCTCTAAGGGGTCAGGGCGTGGGAACCCATGGCATTGCAGCAAGGTGGGTGAAGAGACTAGAACAGCCCCACTGAGGGGTCTTCCAGGAAGGGCATTCTGGAAGGAGAGAACAGTAGGGCCAAAGCTCAGGCCATGTGATCTGTGTTGCCTTGTGGCCCAGCTTTGTGTGGCTTCCATGGCCGTGGGGCAGATTCCCCAGGGTGGTTGTGCACCTCGACCTCATGGCAGCATCTAGCCTTGGGGGCCCAGTTTCCAGGCAGCTTTCCAAGCAGTCTTTCCTCCCCTACTGTTGGAACCACGAGCTTCTGAACTCTAACACAGCCCTGTGAGGTGGATTTCTGCTGGCAGATGAGGAGACCAAGGGTCAAAGAGGACCACTGTTTATGTTGGTTGGTGTCCGCTTTCCTCTGTGTTGAGGGCTAGGGTTGAAAAAGACAAGATTCTTGGGACTCTCCCTCCCAATCTCGCCAGGTGTGTTTGGCCCAATTAGAGCCATTGGGCCTCCTGCAAATCATGTTTTAATTACCCAAGTACTGCCAAGAGGAAATTGTTAATTGCTTTTCCAATATCAAATTCCTCCTGGCCTTTGTGAGAATGGTCCCAGGAAGGGGCCTGGAACCTGCCCCCAGCTGGAGGGAGCGGGGGTGGTGGGGGGAATCCTGTGGCAGCTGGTGAGGGGATGAGAGGGGCCCAGGAGCTGGGTTCACCCACACGGCCGCACGGCCCTGACCAGGAGAAGGAAGATGGGCTCCTTCAAGGAGAGAGGGCAGCCCCACCCAGGACCACTCTGCTGCCCAGGGGGCTGGGAATAGGCTGGGCAGCTGTACGTACTAGAGGAGGAAGACACCCATGGGGTCCCAGCCCTGTAGCCGGTTCACTGGCTGCTGTCCTCCCATCTTTTGCCTGTCCCATCACCTGGGGTCCTGTTCACCTGCTCTCTGGTTTAGTCAGCGCACCGCTATTCCACAGATAGGGACACGAGGGCCGTTATCTCGGGATGGGCAGAGCAGGGAACTCTTTCTTTTCCCTGGTTGGGGCCAAGCTGGGCAGCCCCCTGCCTCCGGGCGGCTAGGGCGCGTGCCGGCCTTGGCAAGCGGCCTGCGTGGCCCAGACATCCTCCCAGTGCCCCCACCCGCCCTCAGCACAGAGAATGGGCTCTTTGTTGGATCTGGGCTGGACGGACAGCTGACCTGGCCAGGCCGCAGCAGTTGGCGAGAGCCACGCGGTGATGGGTGCGGGGGCAGCCGGCTGGGCCGGCCTGGGGTTTAGGCCCCAGGGCCAGGGGCTGCCCACCTGCCACTGGCTACCTCCCCTTGGCCCTGCACAGGGCTCTCTTTGCAGGACCCCCCCCTCACCCCCTACCATGTGTCCTGGGTCCCCAGGACCTGTTGGCCTGGGGTGAAGGTGAAATTGCATGCTGGCCTGTCTGTGGGAACAGGCAGTTGATGCCTCGTGGTGGTGGTGCGTGTGTGGCCCAGTGTTTTTTGGTCCTGGCACCAAGAGGTTGCTGGGGCCAGGCCCCTCTCTGGGGGCATTGACAGCCCTTGTGCCTCGGTTCAGAATGTAGGGGACTCCCCCACGTACAGAGGTTCAGGGGAAAAAAACCCAGGTTGGAGAAGTGGGTGAGCCAGAGGGCTGGGCCAGAGGCTGGACAGGGGTGGCTCTGGGTCAGAGCCAGGGGCAGGTGGGTGCCTGGGCGTGGTGTAGCCCAGCAGGCATGCCCTGGGAGGCTGGCCACCTCCTCTCCAGCCATCTAGGCAGGAGGAGGAGGCGTCCTTTCTCAGCAGGTGTGGGGAAGGGCACCAATGGCAGAGGGACAGAGCCGAGTTTGGACCCTGAGGTTCTTCTGTGGTGGGACATGGGAGGGAAGGTGGTCGTGGCTAGTTGTGGAAGGTTCTGGTAGTCTTGGGGAAGCATTTGCAGAGCACAGAGGTGGGAGGAAAGATCCCAGGGGATGCCGGAAGTCTCTCCTGTGTGTGCTGCGGGCTGGCTGCCCCAGGGTGGGCCATCCCCAGGTGGGTGGCCCTCGACTGGACAGCTGTGCGCAGGGGAGTGGCATTGGCACGTGCGCTCCCGGCGGCGTGGCATATGTCCTGCTGTCCTGCCAGCCGCCTGGCCCCGTGCCTGCCCTGCATGCCCCTTGTCCCTGGAATGCCTTCCTGGCGGCATACTGCATCCCTCCTCCTGCTTTTGGAGCAGACTCTATGTCCCCAGGTGCAAGTGGCAGTCCAGGGCCTCGCAAGTCTAGGTTCACCTGTCTGTGCTGCACGGGCCCTGCAGCCTGAAAACCAGCTGTGACACAGCAGGCATGTCCTGAGCACTGGTCTTTGCTGGGTTGGACACCTCCTGCCCATCCGACAGTCACACGTGTGCATGCAGGGGCCCTGCTGAGCCTGGACGGTGGCCACTCAGTATACAGTGTGGAGCCTGTCACCACGTCACATCCACCCACGGGCCTGCCAGCTGTGCCTCCCTGGCACCCCCACTTACTCTGCTTTCTCCAGAAATGTCCCGGCTCCTTGGGGCCTGCCTCTGCGTGTTTGAGGGCCGGGGCTGCCCCGTGCTGGGCAGATGGGTGGACAGATGGATGCGTGGCGGATGGACAGCTGGACATGCATGCTCCCCACTGCAGCTGTTGGGTACCACCTGTTGGAGTCGGCGTGCTGCCGGCCCAGGGGCGGGGTGTTTCAGAGTCTGGCTCTGGCCTGCCTCCTCTCTTATGTCCCCTAGGATCCTGCTCTCTGCCTGCCCCTTTCCATGGCCCCTGCTGGTGTGCTCCCTGGTTGTGCCCTTCCCTGTAATGTTTCCCTTGTCCCTGCTGGGTTGTGAGTGCCCCTGGATAGGACGTCCACGCCCCAGCCCATGCCCTCAGCCCTCAGTAGGGAGGGAAACGGCAGGCCTGGTAGAGGGGATTGGTCAGAGTCAGCACCATATAGACACTGGTGGTCCGTGTGTCTCGGTGAGGCAGGGCCCCTCCAGTTTCCCTGTTCAGCAGACACTTCTTGAGCGCCCCCTGCATGCAAGGGGCTGAGGTCTGGTCAGGCCAGGCTGTGAAGGCCTCCTGGGTAGCCGTCCCCCGTATCTGGTTGTGGGGGGGGCCAGGCTTGGGGCACTGGGGGAGGGGGCCTGGTGCTGGGAGGGCTGGGGTCTGGCCTGGGCTTCTGGGTGGCTGCAGGGGGCGCCTGCAGGGAGGGGGCACAGGTGTAAGGCAGGGCTCTGGGAGAAATCCAGAGTCCTGATTTGATCAGTTGGGCTGAGACTAGGGCTGGAGATCTGGGTCCCACGGGTGCACCGGCCTGCACACAGGCCCTGCCCTCCTGACCTCCTTGTCCCCTGCTTCCTGGCCACTGTCCAGGCTGGCCTTGCCAGGCCTGGGTTGTGGCTGCTGGGGTTTGGTGATTGCCTTGAGGTCCAGGCGCCTTCTGTCCCCTCTTCTTGGCACAGTGGCTTGGTCCTTATTTGATTCTCAGAGCAGCTCTGGCAGGGGGAGTGGTGCCTGTCGTCACCATCTCACAAGTAGGGGAATAGGCAGAGAGCGGGTCAGCGCGCCATGTCGCTTGCACAGCTGGGTGTCTGTGCTGGGCCTTGGGTCCAGGCAGTGTGGGTGTCCAGAGGTGGCACTGCTGGCCTCCCTGAGCTCTCCTGTGGCTGCAGACTCCCTGCCAGCAGCAACTGCCCACCCCCGAGGGCAGAAGGTTCGTGGGGCCGGCTGGGTCCAGGTTGGGGTCCCGTCACGCTCACCCGCAGGGGCGCTGAGGCTGGGCTGCCACGGCCCCTCACCCAGCACCCCTTCTTCCTGGAGGCCGTGGGCCGAAGCCACTTGGGCAGCTAGCTCCAGGCCTGGCCTGTGGCCGCCTCCCCCTGCCCAGCTCAGGGCTCAGATCTTCCGGGTCTGGTTTGACTTAAGCCTGCCTGCCTGGCTGGGAGGCAGCTGAGCGGATGTGGGGGGTGGCCTCGGGCTCTCAGGAATGCAGCCCTCCCCCTCTCCCTCAGCCAGCAGCCTCTGGCCCAGAGTCACAGCGCCCCACCCTGGCTGGCCGCCCTCGGCCAGCGCAGAGCGCAGGGGTGTTCGCCAGCTCCACGGGCCACCCCCACCAAGGAGACCTGCCCTGTCCTGTCAGTGTGGGGGTGCAGAGGAGGGATGCTGGGCTGAGCCTGGGGCGAGGCGGAGGTGGAGAGGTGGGCTGGCTGCTGGGTCACAGCCAGAGAGGGGCGGGCCTGAGCAGGGCCGGCCACCTTGTGCCCTGGGAGCCTGCCCGGGACTGGCGGAGCTGGGCAGACGCCGCCCCATGAGTCCCGTCTCTGGAAAGCCCCCTGGGTCTATCTGTTAATTAAATACATTTGTTTGGTAAAAGCAACTAAAAATACTTGCAGCATCGTAAGCTGCAGAGAAGAGCTGGCTAATTAGCGCCCGGTTTGTTTGGGATCTGGAATATATTTCCATGCCGATGAGACGCCCGCCCTCCTGCCTTCTTGCTGGGGTGCACCCTACTCCAGGACCTCACCGGGGCCCCCCACTCCCATGCCACCTCCCTGCCCTGGAGCCTCCTGGTGTCGCTTCTCAGCCACACTGGACACCTCACTGTTCCTGAAGGCCCCTGCTGCCTCTTCGTGCCTTTCTACCCCCTGCACAAATATGCCTTCCTCTGGGGCACCCAGCCTGGCCCCAAGGAAAGTGGGACCCCTGCCACTTTTGTGCAGGGCTTGGCTGTATAGCCAGTGACGGGTGGTGGGTTGTGGTTGTTCTTGTGGATGAAGGGGCTAGGTCAGGACTTGCCTACGGGGCTGAAGTTTGTCCCCCATGGCTGTGGTGTGGTTGGAAGCCTTAGACTTATCCTTGCGGGGCTTGGGGGGCAGCTGGAGGAGGGGCTCCAGACCCCTGACCTTAAGTAGGTGTGGGGCTGGGCCAGCGTTGGCCATTGCTGGCCTAGCCCCACTTAATCCCTCACTGCCACAGATCCTGGTAGACCTGGGAAACCCTGGCGGCCGGCCAGCCCTGGCCTATGAGAGTGTGGTGGCCCAAGAGAGCAGCCCTATCCTGCGTGACCTGGTCCTCAGCCCCGACCGCCAATACCTCTATGCGATGACTGAAAAGCAGGTGGGTGACCTACTGCAGGACACTCGGGGGGTGGATCTGCCCCCATCGTTGGTCTACTCTGTCCACCCTGGCTCCAGATTTTCCCCGGTCAGACTTGGAATTCTCCATTTCTCCCTGAACAGTTGCATATCCACAGGAACAGATACTTGAATAAGAGCTTTGTGGGAGTATTGGTGTCATTTGAGGACTGGGAGCATACATCTGGGGCCCCGAATTCTCGGGCTGCGGGCCCGCACAGCACCGGCCTCATCTGCCCATCTCCATGGGGTTGGCACCTGGCCTGGCCCACCTTATCGAGGCCGCGCATTTGTGTTCCCAGCCTAGCGCTTGGAGCCAGCCTCTGACCTTCTCAGCCTGGTGACCGCATGCCCCTCTCCCAGCTGTCATGTTATTCCACTTCTCTGAGGACCTCAGTGCCATCCAAGCTGGCGAGGTCGGGGTAAGAGGGGCCCAGCCTGCCTCTGTGCTTAGGACTGGAGTTGATGAGCCCAGGCTCCCTTGAGGAACTCAGAATCCGGACAGATGGGAGAGTGACTCTGGCTGGAGCGATCAATTCCTCCCTGGATGTCTCACCTGCACTGACTTGCTTGCTCCTTGACTGCTGCCTCCCAGCAGAGGGCCCTGGCCTATTTAGCCTGATTTGGCCAAGTCAGGGTCACCCAGGACTAGCCTTTGAATAGACCATGCTAGAGAGTGGCCTGAAACGGGGGCCCCGCTCGTGTGTGGGAACAGGACACACACACGCGACTGTGGTGAGGAGGTGAGGCTGGCAGGCGTTGCAGGGACGAGCCTCGCGGGGGCCTGACGCCAAGCTTCCCGTGCTGCCAGGTGACTCGTGTGCCCGTGGAGAGCTGTGTGCAGTATGCATCGTGCGAGCTGTGCCTGGGGTCTCGGGACCCCCACTGCGGCTGGTGTGTCCTGCACAGCATGTGAGTCTCAAGGGCCCGGACACCCCTGCCTGGCAGCCTCTGACCTGGGAGAGCCCCACGTGGCCGTCCCGGGCGCCTCGGGCAGTCACGGCTCCCTTTTGAGCACCTCTGGGTCTCTCCTGGGCAGGGTGTTTGGCAGTTGCCTGACTGGCTGAGTGATGGCACGCCCAGCGCCGCCCACGAAAGACGGGGTGCAGGGTACAGGTGGTGGGCTTCCCTTAGCGCGGGTGACGACAGCCCTGCTGAGCAGGGCCCGGAGGGTCGGGGTGCCCCTCTGGCCGCCTCCCCCACGCCCAGCCCCAGCACCCTCTGCCCGCAGCTGCTCACGGCAGGACGCCTGTGAGCGGGCGGACGAGCCCCAGCGCTTCGCCTCCGACCTGCTGCAGTGCGTGCAGCTGACGGTGCAGCCTCGAAACGTCTCCGTCACCATGTCTCAGGTTCCGGTGAGCGCGGCTGCCCTGGTGCGGGGTCGGGGTGACCAGTGGGGGGGCAAGAGCTCCTTGCTCACCGAAGCCTCCTATGGGGCCCAGCTTGTGCTGCAGGCCTGGAACGTGCCCGACCTCTCGGCTGGCGTCAACTGCTCCTTTGAGGACTTCACCGAGTCCGAGAGCATCCTGGAGGACGGCCGCATCCACTGCCGCTCGCCCTCTGCTCGGGAGGTGGCGCCCATCACACGAGGCCAGGGTGAGTGCCACCGTGGGCGGGGGTCAGAGTGGCACCTGGAGCTGTCCTGGTGGGGTCTGTGAATGGGTGTTGCGTGGTCACTGTAGGCTGGCAGGGGAAGGAGCAGGTGCCTGCTCTGGGAGATGGGGCCGCAGCTGCCTGTCCATGGGCTCGGAGGCTCCCTGGGTCCCAGGGCCTGAGGGGCAGGGGTGCAGCCAGGGGCTGTGCAGGTGGTGAGGGGGGAGGGTCCCTGGCAAGGCCTGTCCCTGTTCCGGGCTGGCCCTGGGAGAGGGTCCTGGGGCCGGCGGCCGCGGGTGGCCCCGATGACTCAGGCCCGTGCTGCTTCTGCAGGAGACCAGCGGGTGGTCAAGCTTTACCTGAAGTCTAAGGAGACAGGCAAGAAGTTTGCATCCGTGGACTTCGTCTTCTACAACTGCAGCGTCCACCAGTCGTGAGTGTCCTGGCACTTCTGCACTGACCACCCCGGCAGGGCAGGGCAGGGCATGGCTCTGTGTGGCCCAGTGGTCAGGGCGGGAGGAGAGGCCCTCGTAAGAGCCTCTCACCTGGCAGGGGGGCCGGCAAGGGCACGGCCTCCAGGCGGCAGATGGGGAGGAGGCTCAGGCCGGGGCTGTGAGAGCGGGGCAGGGGAGGGGAGTGAGGTGCACTGATTCAAACAAGGCAAGTCTCGCCGGCCTCTCACAAGCTGCTGAGGTGTGAGGAGTGGGGTCGGGGGGCCCACCCAGGTGTATGGGTCAGCCACAGAGCCAGAGGCACCTGAGTTTCAGTTGTGCCTTTGTTGGCTGACCGGCAGACTGCCTGCCTCTTCGTGGGGGCCCACTGAGGGCCTGGGTGTTGATATTACTAGGTTATGATCTCTCTATCCAAGGTGGGCTGGGATGTTTGGAGCAGCGGGCAGGACTCTGGAGCTGGAGGGGATTGAGGGTCTCGGGAGAAGCAGGGTGGCCGGTGGGTTGGGAGGTCCCTGGGAGAAGCTAGAGGTAGTTTTCTCCAGTGTAAGTGGGTCCATGGGGGCTGCAGAGATGACAGGGCTCCAGCCACAGGAGGTTGCGCAGGCCAGAGCGCTGCAGGGACCTGTCTAGGCCCTGGGGACGTGTGGGAGAGAACCGGACAAGCGCCTGCCAGGCGGAGCTTGCCTTCTGGTCAGGGAGACGGATGTCCGCCACGGCTCTGCTGGGCCCTGCAGCGACGGCTTCCCTCCTAAATTTAAACCTAAGTTAATTAAGATGAGATTGGAATTTAAAAGACAGTTCTGTACGTGCACCAGCACATTTTCCCAGTGCTTGTTGTCACGTGTGACTTGGTGTGGCCAGTGGTCACCTCGGTGCACAGCGCAGGCTTTCGTCACGTCCGTAACCAGGAAGGTTGTGTCAGCAGACACTGGGGTGGACTGTCAGGTGTTCAGGGTCCGGAGAAAAAGCAGTGCAAAGAGAGGGAAGCACGGGATGGAGGAGCAGCCAGTGCAAAGGTCCTGAGGTGGCACTGTGAACTGCTGAAGAAATAGCAGGCAGGTGATGCGGCCCCGTGCAGCCCCTGGGTGGAGCCACAGGTCGCCCTGGTTTCAGCACGCCTGCCCTCTCCCCGCAGCTGCCTGTCTTGTGTCAACGGCTCCTTCCCCTGCCACTGGTGCAAATACCGCCACGTGTGCACACACAACGCTGCCGACTGCGCCTTTCTGGAGGGCCGTGTCAACGTGTCTGAGGTGAGGCCAGCCTGAGGAGCTCAGGGTTTGAGAGGCGTGGTTGAGCTGGGTGTCACCTGCAGCTGGCAGTGGGAGCGCTCCCACGGGCAGCCGGGACACTGCGCCAGAGGCCTGCGCTATTTGGGACCTTGTCCAAGGCCACCTTGACCTGAGGCCAACCAGTAGTGTTTGTTGGCAGCCTCTTGATGTGCTTCGTGGTCCTCAGGGAAGGCCTCCCACCTGGGCTTCTGTGTGGGGGCGATAGACCAAAGGGATGCCCGAGGGACGATGCAGGGAGAGGGGGACTGTCCACCCGATACAGTGAGGTGTGTGGGCAGGCGGGAAAGGCCCGGCGCCCAGAATCCGTGTGGATGAGGGAACCCATCAGACTGACTTGCAGGGTGGGCGGTTGGTTCTCGGAGTCATTTGAGGTACCGTGTAGTAATTGATAGTAATTAGGTAGTAATTATTTTGGAGCCTGGGCAGGGTGCTGACTTTATTTATGAACAGCCAGGCTACTTTTCCTGGAACCCGAGGCACTCAGAACCAGGACCGGCCGACCTGGGATCCTGTCAGAGGGTACAGAGCCGGAACTGGAGGCCAGGGCCCTTGTTCGCAGTGGACACCGTGCCCGTGGTTGGACGGGGCAGGAGGGTGTGGTGTGTGGGGGCAGAAGAGGTGCAGCATGCCTCAGGCCACTCCTCACAGAGCCTCCCCCGACCAGCCTCCACCATCACTCCCCAGGCCCCTGTCCCCTCCCTGCTGTGACATTGCCCATCATGGGACAAGGTGGCAGTCAGGGGCAGGCCAGGAACAGGCAGGGACCTCAGGCATTTGGCGGGAGCAGTATCTGGGTGAGCGGCTGGTGTGAGAGCCAGGGTGTGGGGATGGGCAGTGGGCTTCCCTCGGAGTGTGGCCCACATGAGGAGCTGGGCACAGGTGTCCTGAGGGCAGGCAGGGGCTGTGGGACAGCAGGAAGCTGGTTAGTGACCCCAGGGTCTAGGGACCTCAGGGAGGGCTGTCGTGGGCCTGGGTGGAACAGCATGTGCAGACCCTCCTGAGGAGGGTTCAGGACTGGGCTGAGGGTGGTCCTGGGGTCCAGGGAGGTTGCCGTGGGAAGGGACTCATCCTAATGATACACCGTCTTCAGCCGTAGTCCCGGGTTTTATGGGGGCTTTTCTAAGGAGAATGACACAGGCCCAAACTTGACCAGTCCTGTTGCTTGGAAGGAGCAGGCTCCTCCCCCTCAGGTTCTCCTCTTCCTATCTCTGCTTCTGGTTTGGATCTGCTGGGAGGTGGCCCCTCAGGAACATGGTGCCAGGGAACAGCCTCAGTCAGACTCCAGCCTGATGTGGGCACAGAGCCTACAGCCTGGGACAGACCAGGGCCTCCTGGGCAGCAGAGATAGTGTCTACAGAGGGACGTGTGAGCTTGGGGGGTGACGGGAGTCAAGTCCTGGTGGCCAGAAGGAGCCAGGGCTGCTGGGGGTCCAGGAGGGGCAGCCGGGGGCTGGAGAGGCAGCAGGAGGGTCCCTGGGCCTGGGGGCTGGCCTGAGCACCCCGTCAAATGGCCAGGGAAGTGCTGGTGTAGGTGTGGGCGCCTGAATGCGTGGACGGTAGCTCTGCGTACATGTCCCCATCACCTGCCTCTCCCCAGGGTGGAGGAGGGGAGGGAGGGCATCCCTGCAGACCCGGCAGTTAGTGGCCATCCTGCCGGTCTGTCCCTGCCAGAGTCCGGGCCCCTCCTCAGGCCCCCAGAACCTCTGCAGAGCCAGTCCTGGGCCTGTGCCTGCCGTGGGAGCTGTTGCAGGGCTTGGGGATTATGGCCTGTTTTCAGCATCTCTATTTAAAGCCCAGCTCAGCATAGCTCCCGCGGGGCCTTCCCTTCCCGCGGCTCCTGCCGGCAGTGCTGCAAGGAAGCTGGGCCATTGCATCAGTTTGTTGCCCAAATGCTGGCCCTGGGGGCCCCGGGCTGTTTTTCTGCCCAGCTCTGGCTATTTTTACATGCTCCCTGGGCCCCCAGCTGTGAGCTCAAGCCCCAACGCCCCATGCTCAGCTGCTTCTGCCTCAAGGGCCTTTTCAGCTGTGGGCCAGATGGGGCTCCCTCGGTGCTGAACAGTGGGGTCCTAGCGTGCTGGGCAGGGCACTTGGGCCCGCAGGTGAGAGGGCCTATAGTATGTGGCCATAGTCTGGCGGGTGCAGAACTCAGGCCCCCTGCCTCCAGCCCTGCTGGCAGTTCCTGAGGTTTCAGTCCGCCAGTGTGTAAAATGGGCCCAGGGGTGCCTGCCCGCAGGCTCTGTGCACAGACGGGGGTCTGGGCCGTAGTAGGGGGCACCGCGCTCACACCCAGCCTTTCAGCCGAAGCCTTGTCGTCCCCAGGACTGCCCGCAGATCCTGCCCTCCACCCAGATCTACGTGCCGGTGGGCGTGGTGAAGCCCATCACCCTGGCCGCGCGCAACCTTCCGCAGCCGCAGTCGGGCCAGCGTGGGTACGAGTGCCTCTTCCACATCCCGGGGAGCCCGGCCCGCGTCACTGCCCTGCGCTTCAACAGCTCCAGCCTGCAGTGCCAGAACTCCTCGGTGAGGCGGGGTGGCTCCTGGAGCCCTGTGTGCCGGACCGCGCTCGTCACCCTCACGGCCTCAGGATCCGGTTTCTGCCCTTAGCCCGAAGGCGGTGCATAGTCAGGGGTGGCCGGGATGGCTCAGAAGGCACTCCAGGCTCGGCAGGCCGGGGCCACGGCCTCGGGTGCCCCCCGGGTGCGTGGGTGAGAGGGCCGCAGATGGAGATGTGCCGAGAGCCACCCAGACGACTAGCAGGTGCACATCTCAGATGTGGGAGAGGATACTTAGAAACAGGGTGGGAAGTGCACGTGTGGCTTTGCGTGGGGTCTCCTGACGTGGGTGAGGAGGCCAGATTGGTGTGTGGGAACGCCCTCGTGCCACCTTCACCCGTGCTCCCAGGAGGGCCACCGTCAGGGCGACAGTGACCGAGCGCTCAGCTCCTTTTGTGTGTCCTGTGGCCAGCACCAGAAAGCATTCACAGTGGCTGGCGCATCAGCTGGTGGTGTTGCCTCAGGGCCAGGAAGCAGCCGCGTTTGGAGTCCAGAACCTGATAGGGTCACGGTTCTAAAGCCTTTAGTCAAGTCCAGGGAGTTTAGTGATGGTGATCTCTGCAGAGCCAAGTCCTTCCCTGGCAGATGGGGTGAGGTGGGGGGGGGGGGGGGGGGGGGGGGGGGGGGGGGGGGGGGAGGGGCGGGGGGTGGTGTTGCATGGTGGTCCGAAGGCCACTTGAGCTCTCCTCTGGCTGGCTCTGTGACTGCTGGCAGGCCTCAGTTTCCCTGTCTGTTCAGGAGGAGTGTCATCGGAGAGAATCCCAGGGGAGAGGCCTACGGTCAGAGGTGTGGCCTCCTGCTAATGGTGGTGACTCCTTGACCAGCACGTCATGTGTCCAGCGGGGTGGGCAGGGGGTCCCAGCAGCCTCCTGGGGGCAGGTTGCCACTTGGCCAGGCCCTGTGCCCTGCAGCTGGCCCAAGAGGTCCCTGCACCTTCCTGCCCTGTGCTTCCCATCCTCTCTCCTCACTCTGTCACGCTTTACACCTGCATCTCTCCAGGTCCTGTGGCCTGGCTGCTTCAACCCTCCCCTTGCTCTCCGGCCGTCTGTTGGTGCCTCCCCTGCCCCATTTCTCTGCCGTCCCCGAGCCTCTGTCCCCTCCATCCTGCCCTCCCCCAACCCCCCGGCCCACATTTGTCTTTCCGGTGACTGTGTTGAAAGGGAAAAGGGAGTACCAGGGAATTTGATAGGATCCAATTAAATTCCTGCAGATAAAATAATGATGAATTGCTCTGGGATGGAGTGGAGGTCCTCAGCTGCAGAAAGTGGGACACAGCTGGGAGCGCCGGGCCCGGGCTCCCGGGGGAGGGGTATTGTCCCTGAGCCCAGCCCATCCAGGGATGGGGTGGGGGGCAGAGATTCACCTGCTGGTGCTTCCTGCTGGCCTGTGCCCAGAGCTCAGGGCACACATCTTACACCTCAGGGCAGGCCTGGTGTAGGGATTACTGAGTCCACTCAGCAGACAAAGAAACAGAGGTTCGTAGAGAACCTGTGATGCATAGCCAAGGGGGCCAGTTGGGGAGTTCTGATTTCCTGGTGGGGCAGACTGCAGGGGGAAGTAGGTGGTCACTCTGGAGTGTGTGCCTCATGTGGCTGCTGGGGACAGGGCCTTGGCTGGAGAGTGGGGATTCTGGCCACCAAGAAAAAACTCCCCGTGTGCGTGTGCACGCGCGTGTACATTTGGGCTGTGGTGGAGGGAGAGCTGCGTGTGACAGCTTAGCTCTCTAGGCTGGCTAGTGGGTGGGTGGCTCTCTGGGATTTCTGGGTCCAGATTGGAAATGCCATTCTGGACAGGCAGAGCCCCTAGGCTCTGCCCTGCCAAGCCTGCTCCCAGGGGCCAGTCCCAGAGGTAGCCAGGAGGGGCATGCAGTCCCTGACTCACTGCCGTGGGCAGTGGCCCTCGACCTCAGAGTCTAGGCTGTGCACGTGGCCTGACCACCTGCCCTCTGCCCGCAGTATTCCTACGAGGGCAATGATGTCAGCGACCTGCCCGTGAACCTGTCGGTGGTGTGGAACGGTGACTTTGTCATCGACAACCCTCAGAACATCCAGGGTGAGCTGGGCGGGCTGTCTCGGAGGGTGGGGCTGAGGGTGGGCCGAGCTGACCGTGCCCCTCCCCACAGCCCACCTCTACAAGTGCCCGGCCCTTCGAGAGAGCTGCGGCCTCTGCCTCAAGGCCGACCCGCGCTTTGAGTGCGGTTGGTGCGTGGCCGAACGCCGGTGCTCCCTGCGCCCCCACTGCCCCGCCGATGCACCTGCCGCCTGGATGCATGCCCGCCATGGCAGCAGCCGCTGCGCTGACCCCAAGATCCTTAAGGTAGGCAGGCCTGCCAGCCCTGGGCGGAGACACGGACCCCCCCACCCCCGGCTGCCTCCCGCGCAGGGCCCTTCCTGGCCCATGGTGGTCCACACCCGTGTCCCAGCCTCGGCCTCTCCGCAGCTGTTCCCCGAGACGGGCCCGCGGCAAGGAGGCACACGGCTCACCATCACGGGTGAGAACCTGGGCCTGCGCTTTGAGGACGTGCGGCTGGGTGTGCGCGTGGGCAAGGTGCTGTGCAGCCCCGTGGAGAGCGAGTACATCAGTGCTGAGCAGTGAGTGCAGCCTGGCGGGCCCAGCGGGCAGGTGGGCAGGGGGTCCCGACACCCAGGCTAGACCCCACAGCCCGCTAAGGTCACCTGGTGCCCCCCAGGATCGTCTGCGAGATCGGGGACGCCAGCACAGTGCGATCTCACGACGCCCTAGTGGAGGTGTGCGTGCGAGACTGCTCTCCTCACTACCGGGCCTTGTCACCCAAGCGCTTCACCTTTGTGGTAAGCCCTTCCCGGCCCAGACCCCTGTCCTCCCCCAGTGGCTGAGGGGAGCTGTGCAGGGGCTGGATTGAGCTCCCGGTCCTCCGTGGGCCCCCTCATCCAGCAACACCTTTGTTCTGGTCTCCCCTCAGCCTCCTGGTCTCCAGGGCCTAACTGCAGGTCCCCACTGCATACTTCGGGCCCTGACTGTGGGCCGTGCCTGGGAGCCCGTGAACACAGGGCCTGGGGCGTGGCTGGGGGTGCAAGCAGGCCTCTGGCCCCAGGGCAGGCCTTCCTTGCACCTCATGCAAGTCCCTTCTTCCCCCTAGACTCCAACCTTCTATCGAGTGAGCCCTGCCCGAGGGCCTCTTTCCGGGGGCACCTGGATTGGCATCGAGGGCAGCCACCTGAACGCAGGCAGTGACGTGGCTGTGTCTGTTGGCGGCCGGCCCTGCTCCTTCTCCTGGTATGGGGTGCAGATGGGGGGTAGGGGGCCGGGGCAAGGCCTACCTTCCCTGGGTAGTGGTTGGTTCAGATGGCTGCATGCCCCCTCTTGTTGCCCAGGAAACAAGGGGGGGGGGGGGTTGGAGAGCCTGGTTGGGGTGATCACCATGGAAACCAGAGGCGGAGAGTGTTACCATGGAGACAGGCTACCTCTAGAGTGGGAAGGGCAGGGTGGGCAGTGTTGGGGGAGTGGGCGGGCCTGGGCCCAAGGGAGGGGGGCACAACTGCCCTGTTCTGGGGTGAGGGGGATCCCTTGGGAACACAAGTATTTAAAAAAATTTTCTTAAGAGAGAAAAACGAAATCTTGACAAAAGCCCCGAGGCTTGAAGTGGATAATTTTAGATTAGGGATGATAATGGAACGGCCCTTTAAATATTTTCCTGCGGTAATTATCCGCTATCAGACTAATTATCGGTGTTTGCAGCCTTGCCGCAGGAGCGGGCCTGGCGGCTGCGGAGCCTCCTGGCTGTGCTGAAGGAGCCGAGGGGACAGGGACCCAGGTGCAGGCAGTGACCGGCTGGCTGCTTGGCGGGGGTGACCGAGCGCCCCCACCACCCTGGCCGGTTCATTCTGCCTCCTCATGGCCCAGGCTTGGGGTGGCTCCATTTTCAGATCAGGAGACAGCATGGAGGTGGGGCAGGGTGTGGGCATCCCTTCACGAGAGTTGGTGCTGAGCATGGCCCTCTGGGAGACATGACCCCTGCCCTGAAGAAGGGCTGATGGGAAAGTGGCTGTAACAGTCATCAGCGACCAGGAGCAGGGCCTCGGGTGGCTCTGTGTCCCAGGCGGGCAGGCGAGGCCCGGGGAGGTCCAGTGACTTGCCCACACACCTGTCTGTGATGGAGCCTAGATGCTTAGCCCACCGTAGAGGCAAGCTCCAGCACCTCCCTGCGCCCTCGCTGTCCCCTGGCCCCTCTAGGAGGAACTCCAGAGAGATCCGGTGTCTGACGCCCCCTGGGCAGAGCCCCGGCAGTGCGCCCATCGTCATCAACATCAACCGTGCTCAGCTCACCAACCCTGAGGTGAAGTACAATTATACGGAGGACCCCACCATCCTGAAGATCGACCCTGAGTGGAGCATCAACAGGTGGGCCCCCCCAGCCCGCCCCGAGCCCCAGCAGCTCCATCGGTCCTGTGTGGTGCCATTGAGGGTGGAGCTCCTGTACCCACCTCTCTCTCTTGCTTCTCAGCCTGGGCGGGGGTGGCTGAACCTGCTCTGTGCTGCCCGAGTCTGTCTCTGGGGGTGGGTGCGGAATAAAGGAAAAGTGAGTGAAGATGGAGACCGCTGCTGTGCCCTGGAGGTGACAACTTGGTGTCCGTGTTAATCGAGGAAACAAACTCCTCTCTAAGCTCTGTGATGCTGCACTCTTCACGGTGCCCAGAGCCGCCCTCTCAGGGCAGGGGACCCTGTCTGCTTTGAGATGTGGTGGCCGAAATCGGAGGTCCAGCACACAGGGGTTTTAACCTGTGAGCTGTCTTCGGGGGGCAGACTGGAGTGTCTGGCCCTACCCACGTGCGCTGGACCTTGGCAGAAGTCCATCTTCCCCCTGTGACCCCCTACTCCGTCTTCTAGTGGAGGGACCCTCCTAACCATCACAGGCACCAACCTGGCCACTGTCCGTGAACCCCGCATCCGGGCCAAGTATGGAGGCGTTGAGAGGGAGAACGTGAGTCCTTGAGGGATCCCTCGTAGCTCGTGCCACTGTGGGGGGGTGCGTGGACCCCAGGGAAGGAAGCGGCCCTACCCGGCCGGGTGGGGAGCCCCACATGCAGGGGAGGCCGCAGCCCCTCGGCCCTGCTGGGGCGGGGGGGTCTGACTCTGTGGGGAGCGGCCAGCCCAGCCTCCGTGCCTGTGTCCCCAGAGCTGCCTGGTATACAACGACACCACCATGGTGTGCCGTGCCCCGTCAGTGGACAACCCTACGCGTAGCCCGCCAGAGCTGGGGGAGCGGCCGGATGAGCTGGGCTTCATCATGGACGACGTGCGTGCCCTGCTGGTGCTCAACTCCTCCTCCTTCCTCTACTACCCGGACCCTGTGCTGGAGCCACTCAGCCCCACGGGCCTCCTGGAACTGAAGCCCAGCTCCCCACTCATCCTCAAGGTGGGCCGGAGTCAGCGGGTGGTGGCACTGGGTGGCGGGGCTTGCGGGGCAGTGGGGCTCTCTGGCTCATGCCCACGCCCACAGGGCCGGAACCTCCTGCCACCTGCACCCGGCAACTCGCGGCTCAACTACACGGTGCTCATCGGCTCCACACCCTGCGCCCTCACCGTGTCAGAGACCCAGCTGCTCTGCGAGTCCCCCAACCTCACGGGGCAGCACAAGGTCACGGTGCGTCCACGGCCCGCCCATCATCTGTGATCCAGCCCCAGCTCTGGTCTCTTGGGCACTTGCCTTTGACCCCCTGACCCTGCCTCCCCAGGGCAACGCCAACTTTGTGGCTGAGCCCCAGACTCACCTGTGGCCCAGAGGGAGCCCAACTCAGCCCTCGCCCAGCCCTGGTGCCCCTGGGTGGGCGCAGCACCTGCCCGGACTCCTCACGTCCCCGCCACTCAGCGAGCGTGGTACCAGGGGCCCTCCAGAGCTCCGTGTGGGCGAGGGGCCTCCTGAGCAGCCTGCACCCCCACCCACAGGTCCGGGCTGGTGGCTTCGAATTCTCTCCAGGGATGCTGCAGGTGTACTCGGACAGCCTGCTGACCCTGCCTGCCATCGTTGGCATTGGCGGGGGCGGAGGCCTCCTGCTGCTGGTCATCGTGGCCGTGCTCATTGCCTACAAGCGCAAGTCTCGGGATGCCGACCGCACCCTCAAGCGGCTGCAGCTACAGATGGACAATCTGGAGTCCCGCGTGGCTCTAGAGTGCAAGGAAGGTGCGTGGCCGGGAGGGGGGGGGGGAGGGGCCTTGCTGCAGCTGCTGCCACCTGCAAGCCAGGCCCCGTCCTCTGCACTGACTCTGCTTGGTTTTCAACGTTGCCGACACCTTTGTCGTGCCATGCTCGGTCTCAGGCAGGTGGGTGAGGGCCTGACGGGCTCTGGGGTGAGTACAGCCTCCGTGGGTGCTGCTTGAGACGCAGACTCTGGAGCCAGAGCGCCTGCATTTATGACCCTTCTTGGTGGCAGGACCTTGAACAGGCATCCAGCCTTCTTGTGTCTCAGATTACTCATCAGCAGGATGGGCGTGGTGACCGTCTGTGGGGCCAGGCACGGCACCAAGGAGGGGCCCTGTCTTTAGGCCCTCAGCACATGCAGACCTTGGTTGGCACTGATCTTTGTCCTCGAGGGGCTGTCTCGGGAATTCTTGGGAATTGGGCCACAGCCCAGCCTCTTAAGGAGGGGCATGTGTCCCTTATGACCCTGCTGTGTGAGCGGTGGAAGTCAGCTCAGAGAGGCTCCGGCAGGGAGACATCGCGTAGGCTCTCGTGCAGGGAAGGTCCGGGGTGCGGCTGACTTCCAGCACGGGTTCCTGTGTCTTCAGGCGTCTCTCCCTGTGGGGACGGGGCCGGCACCACGGGCAAGCTCAGCTTCCCCACTGGGCCCAGCTCTGCCCGATCCCTGACGCCACTCCTGGTCATGTGCCCCACTTCCCTGAAGTCCCCAACGGAGAGTGGGCAGACCCCAAGGGCAGGAGGGGGGTTCCCCGGAGAGTGGGATGGGTTCTGGCAGGCAGGGGCTGCAGGCGTCCGAGAAATGTGAGCTGTGGGCTCGGGTCTGCGGGAAAGGCCAGGGTGGCGGCCCCCAAGCTGGAACGGGGGGATGGTGCCCCATCTCTGTCCTGTGGGTCCCAGAGAGGCCAGTGTGCCCAATCACAGACTCATCCCTGGCACAGCAGACACTGCCACACCTGCTCGTGTGTCAAGCGTGCTGCTGCTACAGGGTGGACGCATGGAGGTTGAGTGCCAGCAGCAGAGAGGTGGGCGCTCAGGCCAGGGCCTGCGCGGAGCCCTCCCTGGTGGCCCAGGATGGAGACCCTGGGCTGCGCAGCAGCCGCTTGAGGGGGTGGGTTCAGCTGCTGTGTGTGCTCGGGGCTCTAGGCAGCAGGCAGCAGCCTTGGCCGGTGATGGCCGTGCCCCAACCTGGTCGGCTTCTCTGGCTGGGGTGAGGTGGTGACACCTGGGCCCCGGACCAGCCTGAGATGGCCCCCCATCTCCTCGTGGCCCCTGGCCTGCCGCCTCCTCAGGGAAGTTGGGGCTGTTACGAGAGGTGGATAGAGCTGCACTAACAGCGATCGACGGGTGAGGGATCCAACTTTTTGCAGATGGCCAGCCCGTAGCTCTGGGAGGCAGGTGGTGGGAGTGCACCTGTTCGGGGCATGAGGAAAGGGAGCCGAGTGGTAGACGGAGTGTGAGGCCCGGTGGGTGACTGCTGCATGGGACCCTCAGGCCTGCTGCAGGCCTGGTATTGGGTGTTCATAACTCCACCCAGCCCAGAGTGTCGCGTTTGCCCAGGACCTCTGCTTGGCTGAGAACCAGTCCCATGGGACCCAGGCAGGTGTGTGGGGCTTGGGTGGGAGACAGGTGGCCCGGGCGGGGGCCAGGATTAGGAACTCTGCAGGTGGGGTTCTCTTGGGGATGAGGCAACCGTGTGCTGAGGCCAGCGTGCAGGGGGCCTTTATCTGCCAGCACCATGTGGGTGCAGCGGCCGGCAGGCACTCCAGGGCCAGCGGTCCCCGGCAGATGAAGGTCCCTGCTCTGAATTAAACCTGCCAGCCATCCCCCAGAGCCCGTCTAGCGTTCCTCTGGCTCCGGATCAGATAGTGCCTCCCTCGGGCTGTTGCAGAGCAGACACCTCACAGCTCTGGAATGTTCTGTTGAGGCCTGCCCCTGCCCTGCCTGCCTTTGTTTCTGAAAGAAGCAGAGTTGCCCGGAGCAGGTCGGGTAGTGTAGAGGGCCCGTCGGTCAGCGTTCATATATGTGGTGGCGTGGAGGGCTCGGGGCCTAGGGAGAGCCTCCTGCCTCTCGTACCTGGCCCCATCCCTTCTCTTACCAGAAGCTGAGACAGAAGAGCCACGGGGTGATGTGCCCCCCAGGGTGGTGGGGAGAGCCGCCACCCACAGTCTCCTGGCCCCCAAGCGCCCGCGTTAGATACGAGGAGCCCCTCCCACCTCGGCCCCAGGCTGAGTACCTTCTCTGCTGTTGTCTTGGTTAATCCTGTGACACGTCAGAGGGACAGAGAGTTTTTATCTGTGTGTTTGGACTGGGAAAACTGAGGAGTTTCCGGACGGTCACCCAGCCAGCAAGTAGCAGAGCCAGAGTATGAGCCTGGCCCTGCAGGTGGGAGTGCTGGGGCTCTTGGGCACCTGCTCTGACACCTCGTCTGGCTGTAGCCTTTGCTGAGCTGCAGACGGACATCCACGAGCTGACCAACGACCTGGATGGTGCCGGCATCCCGTTCCTCGACTACCGGACATATGCCATGCGGGTGCTCTTCCCCGGGATTGAGGACCACCCAGTGCTCAAGGAGATGGAGGTGGGCTGTCGTCTGGGGCTCGCTGGCACCTCTGCCCGCTCCTGGAGCTCCTGGGTCCTGGTGGGTGGCCTGGGAACCCTGGGGGGTGGCTCACACCTGTTGGGTGGGGGCGCTGGGAGGCAAGACCCTTGGCTTCCTTTAGTGCTTCGGCAGTGGCGGGGGGATGTGCCTGGTGGGTGTCTGGGGTCAGGGCCAGGCTTCATCCCAGCTGGCCACCTTGGCTGGGGCCTGGGCTCACTGGGGCCTGCCTCTATTTTACGAAGTCCTTTAGCACACTGGGTACCACCTGTAGCTCACCCATCCCGTCTCCTGGCTGGTTCTGGATGCCGAGCTTCTCTGGGCAGGGGGCTGCTGCCGTGCATGCTGGGAGGTGTGGGTGCCCAGCTAGAGTCTGTATGGGCGTTTGGGGTGAGTGTGTGGCGCTCAGAGAGCCGGGCTCTGCTCTGTAGGTGTTGGCAGTGCTCAGACTCTTGGCATGAGCTTACTGAGGGCGAGAGGGCTGGCCCCAAAGTCCTCTCGGGGCCCCCAGCGGCAGGCCAGGAGCCCAGGCCCCAGCTAGGAACAGGCAGGGGGCTCGGTAAGTTGGCCTGGTCATGCTGTCCGGCTGAGGGGGTCCCATCTGCACACTTTGGATGTTGGGGAACCCACTCCCGATCGTAGCTCTGTCGGCTGGGCATTCCCTCCTCTGCTGTGCCCGAACGGGCCTTCCTGTCAGTCTGGCTCCAGCCCGGGGCTGCCGTGGGCTGCTCACCACCTCCTCGCCTCCTCATCCCTGCAATTGCTGCCACGTCAAGGGTTCCACGTGCTCTACCGGGTCTGTTTCCCAATGTTGCCATCCACCGTGTTGGTCTTGCTGCCCTCGTAGACTGTGCATTCTATTTGAGTCTTGTCACTTGTCTGCCTGGGCTGGGAGCATGTGTCCCTGGCAGCCTCTGGTATAGCCTTGTGGGGAATCTCCTATACTGACAAGCCTTGGTGTAGATAAGAGAGAGTGGGGACCCTGGAGCCAGCCATGCCTATGTTCCGTCCTTTTCCCCCCGCACTTCCATGCTGTGTGGCCCTGAACAAGCCTCTTTCTCTTCTGGATTTCGTTGTCTTCCTCTGTGAAGGGGGGAAGGTGGTTTCTGCCTTAGCGGTTGTGGGTGCAGAGTGAGACCACGGCCATACTTTGCTTGCGCCCAGCAGATGGGTGGTTGAGTCCAGCTTTCTCTTAGCTACAAGAGCTAGGGCTGCAGGAGGTGGCCGTCCCAGAGTCTGGCTGCAAAGAGGGTGGCCCTGGTTCTCCACCTCCCACTGACAGTGGTATGCCCTGGTCTGTGCCCATGGGGGGCGACTCAGCTGCCGGGCCATATCCATTCTGCCGAGGACAGTTGAGGCCCAGGGACCTGTCAGGGCAATGTGTCCCCCACCTTCAAGGCCTGCTCTCTGGCCCTGCCCTCAGCCCCTCAGCCAGAAGGTCTGCATCCAGGCCAGGTGTCCCTCTGGGTCTGAGTGGGCCTGTGGCCTGCCCCTCCCCCAGGTGCAGGCCAACGTGGAAAAGTCGCTGACGCTGTTCGGGCAGCTGCTCACCAAGAAGCACTTCCTGCTGACCTTCATCCGCACGCTGGAGGCCCAGCGCAGCTTTTCCATGCGAGACCGCGGGAACGTGGCCTCGCTCATCATGACGGCCCTGCAGGGCGAGATGGAGTATGCCACGGGTGTGCTCAAGCAGCTGCTGTCCGACCTCATCGAGAAGAACCTGGAGAGCAAGAACCACCCCAAGCTGCTGCTGCGGCGGTGAGCCCACAGGCCCGGGGGCCTAGCTGTCGCGTCAGGCACGGGGATCCTACTCCGGGGCACGCCGCACTGGCCCCCATCGGTGCCAAGGCAGAGCTGTCCCTGTTCAGAGGTCTGGCTCTGGGGGCAGGGGCTGGGGTCTCCATGGCAGTCCCCCAGCTGCCTGACGCCTGGGGTGCCTCTCGGGGCCTGACCTTCAGCTCCATGGGCGGCGGGTGGGGCGGGCACAGCGGCCCAAGTTAAGCCACCCCTGTCCATGTTGTGCCCCCAGGACCGAATCAGTGGCAGAGAAGATGCTGACCAACTGGTTTACCTTCCTTTTATACAAATTCCTGAAGGTAGGTGGGTGCCAGGGAGGAGAGGATGTCTGAGGCAGGGTGCCAGGCAGGTGAATGGGTTCAAGGGAAAAGGGAGAGAGCAGGACAGGCAGGTCGGGAGGGTGGGGGGGGTCTCAGTCCAGCTTGGCTCATCAGGTCTCAGCACGAACTCTCCAAGGACATGTGTCCATTGGCCTTTTTCCTCCTCCTGGAGGCTCTACACACCTCGCCCAGCCCCGAAGCCTTTGTGGTGATCTGTTTGGGGGCCCACGGCTGGCATCTGGCTGAGCTGGAGTTTGGATACAAGCCCAGGTCTCTGTAGCTGAGCCCATGGCCCAGAGCCAAGGATGGAGAGGACACCTGGGCAGCACCTGGTGCTGGCCAGCCTGGTGAGGCTCCTGGGGGCTCCCGTTGGCCCCTGTCGTGGGGAGAGGGTGGCTGTCTGGGCTTCCTCTGTGGTTGCCTGGACAGGCCGCTGCAGCTGGGGAGAGCCCCCCACCCTCGGGAGACGAGCCCTGAAGGCCTGTGGCCAGCCTCAGAGTGGGGCAGAGGCTACATACGGACCCTGGTGGATTTTGTTCCGAGTGTAAGTAGTTGGACTGGTCCCCTGTGCTTTAGAAACAAGATGATTTGGACCCAAGCGTCTGGTTTCCCTTAAAATTTGAAGGCTTGGCAGACGGGCCCACAGTCTTGAGAGGTGGGGGTTGGTGGGGCCCTGGTGCAGCCTGGTGTGCATGGTTTGTGTGTGCCCCACCTGGTGTCTGGTTGATGCTCTGCAGGTGGCCGAGGTCATGGGCAGCCCAGTGGCTGCTGGGTGGCAGGGGTCGTGCTGGCACAGGTGGCCTGGGGCTGAATTTTGCCCAGAGCAAATTCTTGGCCCTGACTGGGGAGAGAGGTGTGGATTGGAAATGGGAACAGGTGCAAGAGGGGCAGGGGGTCAAGGGGACGAGGGATTTGAGCAAAGTCCTGAAGGAAGGGAAGGAGTTAGCCGGACAGAGGGAGCAAGGGCCCTGAGATGGGTTCCAGGTCCAGCAAGAGTGGTCTGGGGGAGCCTGGCTGAGGCTTGTGCAGTGGGGGCCACAGCAGGAGGTGACAACAGCAGTCTCAAAGTGACCTTATCGTAGCCGGTGATGGAGTTGTGCATTTCCCGTAAAAACGCAGTTCTGTGCAGACCACATCTGGTATACTTCCGTGCTCGTTAGGCTGTGTTCTAGAAGCCAAGAGAAGCAAGGGTTAGAGAGTGCAGACAGCTGGTGTTGAGGCCTGTCTCAGTGCCTCCCTGTCTGGCCCCAGTTCTGCACACCCAGAGAAAGGGGTCTCATTTTGACATACGGTTTGAGAACCTAGGTTGGGTGTGTGTTGTGTGTGGTTCCAGCGGCGGGTCAGGCCCCACAGGACGCTACAGGCGGGGGGCGGGGTGCAGTCTGCGGGTGGTGCTTTGGGCTCGCAGGCTGGTGCTGCTTTGTGCAGGGGTGGGGATAAGGGTGTAGTGAACAGAGGGAGAGGGAGGCCGGATCTACTTGGAGTGCTCCCCCTTCTGATTCACTGTGCACGTGAGGGAGCGTGCTGAGCACGAGGAGATGGCCCAGGGCCACAAGGGGGGAGGTGGCCACGCTGGGGCTACCCGCCCATACCCGTGGCAAGGAGGGGCACCCGAGACTGGCCCCGGGCTGTTTCTGTCCACAGTGAAGGCCTGAGGGAGGAATTTCTGGTTGTAGGAATGGGCAGGTGCAGAAGGTGGGGACACGCTTGGTTGGAGGAGTAGGATGTGGCCTTGGTGGCTGCGGTGTGGGGAGCTCGAGGGCACGTGGTCAGAGGCAGGGACAAAGCAGACTTCTGCCGAGTGCCGATGGACCACCTCGGGTTGTCTTGGCTGTGGACTCCAGGTCCCGTGGGGCCGGTGAGTTGCTGCTCTGGGTCAGTAAGTCTGCACCTGTGACCTCATTGGCCTTGTGTCCTCAAGTAGTGGAAGGAGGGGCAGTGGGCCCCCGACATCTGACAGATCACCGTCAGACATAGCATTGTGTGGCATAGGGTCCACCAGGCCTTGGGCCGTGGGGGTGGGACTGGGAGCCTGGGCTCCATCCTGGGTGTGGTGCTGGCTGCCACGGTCTGGCTCTGGTGAGTGGGGCTGGGGGCTGGCGTGTCGGTCCCACTGAGGCTTGATGTGGGGAGAGGCTTCAGGGTGGAGTCGACTGGCCTCCGTCTTCTTTTGGCGGAAAGGCGGCTCGGCCACATGGTATTCTTCTCCGTGTGCTCCTGACCCTCGTGGCTGAGGCCCCATTAGAATTTTCCCTTTGAAGTTCTCAGGGGCAGCTGGGCTGTTGCTTAAGTTATTTATTCTCTTGCACAGTCTTCACTGGGCTCTGGAGCCAGGGTTCCCCTTGCCTCCCAGAAAGAATTTGGAAACGTTGCTCGTTTCTCCTCGTGGGACGCGTGCTCACAAACGCACCAGAAGCGGGGGGGCAGAAGGTGGGGGCAGGGGCAGGGGCGACGTGTCCTGGAAACCCCCTGACGCCCGTCCGCCTGCTACAGGAGTGTGCAGGAGAGCCCCTCTTCATGCTCTATTGCGCCATCAAGCAGCAGATGGAGAAGGGCCCCATCGACGCCATCACCGGTGAGGCCCGCTACTCCCTGAGCGAGGACAAGCTCATCCGGCAGCAGATCGACTACAAGACACTGGTGAGCACGAGCCCAGCCGTCCCGTCCAGCCCCGGCCCCTTGGCGCGCCCCCGCACGGCCTGCCCCAGGAGAGCTGGGGGTTGACGCCGCTCCCCTCCCCACCCGCAGACCCTGAACTGTGTGAACCCCGAGAACGAGAATGCTCCTGAAGTGCCAGTGAAGGGACTGAACTGTGACACGGTGACACAGGTTAAGGAGAAGCTGCTGGACGCCGTGTACAAGGGCGTGCCCTACTCCCAGCGGCCAAAGGCTGGGGACATGGACCTGGGTGAGCCCTGGAGGGGCCCTGATGCTGGCTGGCAGCATGTGTCAAGGCCTGAGGCAGAGGGGCAGCACCGGGGGGCGTGTCTGGGGCCACAGGTAACAAGCCAGGCACTGGGTGCTGGTCTGGAGGGTGCTGGAGTCCATGGGGGGTGTTGAGGAAAGGGATGTGGTCTGGGCTGGGCTCTGGAAAGCTCCCAGCCAGGGTGGAGGGGTGGAAGCAGAAAGGACACTTCCGAGGCTGCTGCCCTATCCAGGGAGGGTTCCCATGTGCTGTAGGAGGCAGTGGGCTGTGGGAGCTGGGGCGGGGTCTGCGCCGGCTCATGAGCCAGACAGGTAGGGGCAGCTGCAGCTCTAGAAGGGCCAGAGGAAGAAGGGGAGGGCCAGGGCCAGGGAGCCCCACGGTTGCTGTGGCTGAGAGGCTAAGGGGTGGGGCGCCACGTTGGCCTTAAATGCCCGGCTGAGCTCTGGGCCTAGAGCTCTGGAAGGCAGGGCGTACCACGGGGGGAGGGGCAGCCGAAACAGGCAGAGGGCTGCCAGAGGGGGCATGGGAGGCAGCAGGGATGCAGGGTTAACTGCAGGGGTGCGTGCCTCCTGTTTGGAGCCCGGATGGGAGCTGCCTGGAGGGAGGGAGGGGCCTCGTCTCTCCCTTATTCTGCCTTTGGAGGCCTCTCACTCAGTGTCCTCAGGAAGCTCTGCCCCGCCAAGGCCTGGCCTTCCCACTGTGACAGGAGGGAGAGTTGGGTGGGTGGCCCCTGCCCAGGTGCCCGCCCCTCCAGCGCTCACCTTCCCCGCAGAGTGGCGCCAGGGCCGTATGGCACGCATCATCCTGCAGGACGAGGACGTTACCACCAAGATCGACAATGACTGGAAGAGGCTGAACACTCTGGCTCACTACCAGGTGATCCTCTGGCCACAGCTGGGGCCTTTCCCCTTGGGGGCCTGAGGCAGTGTCCAGGCCTCTTGGGCTGTGGGTGGCAGACCTCTCGGGGACGAGGATACAGAGGCCCCACACGGCCCTGGAGGGGCACTAGTAGGGAAACTGAGGTTCAGAATGTGTTGAGGTGATTGGCCTCCAGGCACGGAGCCAGCAAGAGGGTGTTATCTGGGCCCCCGAGGGTGTGTCACACATCTCCTGGCCCTCTGCCTGCAGGTGACGGACGGGTCCTCAGTGGCACTGGTGCCCAAGCAGACGTCCGCCTACAACATCTCCAACTCATCTACCTTCACTAAGTCCCTCAGCAGATACGGTGAGTGACGGGGACACTGGGCAGGGCCTGCAGATCTGGGTGGGACGCCTCCCCCATGCTCCCTGCCGCAGGCTGGGGGGGGGGCTTTGTCATGGCTTGTCACTTGGACATGGCCTTTCCCGCAAATTTGGAGGCTGACTCTCCCCAGATGGCACATCGTGGCACATCTGTCCCCCAGCAACCCAGGGAGGTGGGTCTGTTGACTGCACTTTTCAGATGAGGAAACTGTGGCTCAGACAGGGGAGCTGCCTGGCCTGAGGCCACCCAGCTGGCACCAGGGCGGGCACGGGTGCTAGACGTGGCGAGGCTCCCACTGACGGGCACGGTGTCCGCAGAGAGCATGCTGCGCACGGCCAGCAGCCCCGACAGCCTCCGCTCACGCACGCCCATGATCACGCCCGACCTGGAGAGCGGCACAAAGCTGTGGCACCTCGTGAAGAATCACGACCACCTGGACCAGCGGGAGGGCGACCGAGGCAGCAAGATGGTCTCGGAGATCTACTTGACGCGGCTGCTGGCCACCAAAGTAGGTCTGCTGGCTGGGGGTGGGGACACGGGGACAGCCGGGCCCAGGCCTCAGAAAGCCAAGCCCAGAGCAAAGCCCTCATCCTCGCCCTGGCCCAGGGGTTGCGGCCAGCCGCCCCGGCCACCTTGGCGGCCCCCCTGGAGCTCTGTGCCCTCGCTTGCATACAGGGCACGCTGCAGAAGTTTGTGGATGACCTATTCGAGACCATCTTCAGCACGGCGCACCGGGGCTCGGCCCTGCCGCTGGCCATCAAGTACATGTTCGACTTCCTGGACGAGCAGGCCGACCAGCACCAGATCCACGACTCGGATGTGCGCCACACCTGGAAGAGCAACTGGTGCGTTCTGGGGACGGGGTTGGTGCATCCCGGGGCAGAGGCTGCCGCGAGCAGGAGCGTGAGCTCTAGGGCGCAGCCGGGCAGGGCTGGCGGCTGCGGGGCTGTGGGAGGCTATCCCCCAGGGGCCAGGACGTAGGAGAGAGGCCCCCTGGCGGCACTGCCTATGAGCTGAGGCCAGCTGCTCTTCGGGTTGGCCTTCCTGACTCACCCCTCCTGGGGGTGTCTGTGGCCTCCCCCACCCAGGGTCTGGGCACATCCCCTGCTCCGACTTGCAGGACCTGCCTTAGGCATGGGCGGTGGACATGTGCATGTGTTTTCGTGCGTGTGTATTCATGTGTGTTGGGATGTGCTTGGCTGTGTGCAGGTGTGTGAGTGTGGGCTGCTGTGTGAGAAGCAGGCACGGCGGAATGGGCCCACGCTAGCCGGCTGCGGGGCGGATATGACAGTGAGAGCAAACACCCCTGAAGCTCTCACCCCTTCCTCCCCGGGGCCAGCGGCCACCGCCCTGTCTGGATGTTGTCTTTCTGAGCCTGACCGTGTGCCCTCCGCACCATTTGCCCTGTCTTCAGAGAAGCTCCTGTGCATTTGGCCTCTGGCATCTTCCTCCCTTGTCCTCTGGTGATCTCAGCACCCCCTGACACTTTGGCCTCTATGTGCTGCTGCTTCCCTAGCCTGGGATACAGCCCGGTCCTTGTTGGGGCCCACCCTGGGCCTCCAGCTCCTGCCTGCCTCCCCTGTGCTCCTTGAGGGGTTCCACGGGGCACTGGGGAAGAGGCAGTGCCGTATAGGTCTGCATTGTCCAGGGAATTTCCTGCGATGATGGAATGTTCTAGATCTCTGCTGTCCAGAGCAGTGGCTGGCAGCCATGTGTGGCTACTGAGCATTTGACACAAGACTAGTTCAACCCAAAACAGGGAGTTTTAGTTTCACTTAATTCTATTTAATTAAACAGCCACACTAGTGGTTATTGGTTTCCTAGCTGATGGCTGTCTTAGAGGTGGCATTTTAGATGAAGAGGTCAGCTGTCTGTGGGGCTGGGTCTCCTGGATCCCTTCCTGGTCTTGCTTCGAGGGCCCATCTGGGTAGGAGCAGGGATGAGCCAGCCCAGGGGTGTCCCTGCCTTGGGGGTGAGCCTGTCCGGGTGTGAGCCAGCTCAGCAGTGTGCCTGCACAGGTGTGTGCATACCTGGGGGTGAGCCAGCCTGGGTGTGTGTGACCCCTGCAGTCGTGCAGGCCTAGGAGGACCCTGTGCAGGCCATGCACAGCAGGCACCCGAGGGTGAGGGAGCTCCTCTGGGTCTGTATGTCTCACCTACGTGTGCCTGTGTGGAGGGGACTATCCTCCAGGAGGCACCGAGTGGTAGGGACGCACAGCCCTCGCTCACTGAGAGTCCTGGCTTTCTGTGGGCCTCAGTTGTCCCATCTGCAAGGAAGTCCATGGCCACCGTGAAGGTCAGAGCCAGGAGGGCTGCGAGACCTCTGGCTGGCCCCTTCCCTGGGCCATCCGGAAGGGGTGCTGAGGCCCTGTTTGACCACGCGCCTGGGCCTGCCTACCTGCAGCCTGCCCCTGCGCTTCTGGGTGAACGTGATCAAGAACCCACAGTTCGTGTTCGACATCCACAAGAGCAGCATCACGGACGCCTGCTTGTCTGTGGTGGCCCAGACCTTCATGGACTCCTGCTCCACGTCTGAGCACAAGCTGGGCAAGGACTCGCCCTCTAACAAACTGCTCTACGCCAAGGACATCCCCAACTACAAGAGCTGGGTGGAGAGGTGAGTCGGGTGCCGGGGCGCCGGGCAGGTGGGCGAGGGGCCGGACCCAGCTCATGGCCCGCCCTGCCGCCCCTTGTAGGTACTACGCTGACATCGCCAAGATGCCCGCCATCAGCGACCAGGACATGAGCGCCTACCTGGCCGAGCAGTCGCGGCTACACCTGAGCCAGTTCAACAGCATGAGCGCCTTGCACGAGATCTATTCCTACATCACCAAGTACAAGGACGAGGTGAGCATGTGCACTCGCCCTCACCCACAGCCACCTGTTCCACACCCGCCTGGCCCAGACCCCTGCCAGGCTCCCACCCCGAGGTCCCTTGGGCCACCCCTGCTCCGCTGGCCCCTCCCCAGGTCTCAGGACTGACCAGGCGCTTTTCCTTTCCATTCTGGACCCCAACCAGCCACCTCACTCGCTGGGGCAGGAAGGGAATGTCGTTATGACTCCCTTCCAGGCCTCAGGGTCCGGCTGGGCTGTAGTAGGTCAGGGATTGTGTGGTCGGTGTGGGGCGTGGGGGAGCGCATGGCAGTGTCTTTCCAAAGTGGAGACCGTGGGTCAGTGCAGGACCATTCCCTGAGGGGCTGTTATGAGGTTTATCGGCTTGAGTGGGTGTCTCCAGGGCAGGGAACCAGGCCTTTCCTCAACCTTTAATACCTTCCTTGCTGACCTGGAGTGAGGCCTCAGGAGGTCTCCTTGGCATCTGTGCAGAGCTGGGGCTCCCTGAGCCGCTGGAGGAGGGAGGATGGACTTACAGACTGGATTGGATTGTGCACACAGGGCTGGAGAGGCAGAATGGGCATGGCCAATGCCAGGACCCTAAGGCCAGAGTAGGCCCTGCTGCAGGACCGCAGAGGCCATGAGGCCCAATCAGAGCCAGCCCTAGAGAAGGGGTAGGGAAGGCTCAGGCAGGGTTTGTCACTGGGTGTGCAGACCTCGGGGAACTTGGGCTGTTCCCCGAGTGAGACGGGCCATCAAGGTTTAGAGCCATGACTGGACCGCCAGATGCCAGAGGATGGGAGGGAGGCGGGGGCCGGTGGGAGCTGTGGCTGTGCTGCCAGGCCCACTCGGTTCGGGGGCTGGGCCTTGCCCATCTGACAGGCTGTGGGCCTGATTTCAGACCTGCAGCCCAGTGACAGGAGGCGGGGCAGGCTGCAGGAAGCACGGGTCTGAGGGGCGAGGGTCCAACTATTCAAGTTTGAGGGGCAGAGGACCTGAGAGCAGGAGTGTCAGAGTCTAGGCCAGGGTGTGGGGTCGGCAACTGAGGGAAGGACCTTGGCCTGTGAATGGAGGAGGCGGCCCCAGAGGTGAGTCCAGAGCCAGGAGGGGACGGGTGGGGCCCTGGGACAGAGAGGCAGGTGGCCCAGCGCCAAGGAGGATGAGTTGTGGACTGAAGCCCGCCTTCCTTCGGCCCTCGAGGGAAAACGGAGGGAAGCTAGCAGTCCTCTCCGAGGAGCTCTGCTGTAATGGGGTGCAGAGGGACAGGCGGTGGTTGGAGGGAGCCAGGTGCAGGGAGGTGGCTGCAAGGCTGCGTGCCGCTCGGCTGCTGGCCTGCCTGACGCAGGAGTGCGGGCAGAGGGCCCGACGAGAGCCCGGTGCTGCTTCTCCCGGCCGAGCTGGGGTGCAGAGCAGGCTGTGTGGGGGTGGCGTCTGTGCTCTGGGAGGCCAGGCCCTGCTGTGACAGACAGATGAGGACGCCACACCAAGAGGACTCAAAGGGCTGGCTGTGAGTAAGCCCTGTGTGGCGTTGGTGTTTCGGGGATCCAGAGTAGGAATGGTGACCCGGGGGCCTCATTCTCCACGCCAGAATCCTGGGGGGTCTAGGCTCAACCCAGTCCTCTTAGCCGAGGACGGAACGGCTGGAACCTGGCACTGGCTCCAGAGACCCCGCCGGTCACGACCGTGTGACATGCTCCCTGGGCGCCCCCCAAGCTTCCGTGTACCCCACCCCCTGCGAGCAGGTGGCCCCAGCCAGGCCCGCTGACACCCCCGCCCCCCTCTGCAGATCCTGACGGCCCTGGAGAAGGACGAGCAGGCACGGCGGCAGCGGCTCCGCAGCAAGCTAGAGCAGGTGGTGGACACGATGGCCCTGAGCAGCTGAGACACTAGGCCGTCAGCACCCAGCGGGAGTTGAGCAAGAGGGCCCGCGGGGGCGGCCTCCGTCCGGCAGCCAGAGCTGGGAGGCCCCGGAGGCAGCCTCGCCACCACTGTGCCAAGTGCCGGTGCGCTCAGGGCCCGCGTGCAGCCCAGTGTCCTCCCGGCCCTCCCCTTCCTCCTCCTGCCTGGCGGGGGTCCCAGTGCTTCTCGGTGTGGGTGACCGTGCCTGTAGCACCTTCTGTGCCCGGAACTGCTCGCCGCAGGGCTGGGGGAGCCCAGGTGTGACCCCTGGCTTTTGGGAGAAGAGGGTAACCGCCGGGGACCTGGGGGTAAGGCTGGAGCCCTCCAGGAAGGGGTAGCCAGCCTGGTCTGTCTCCTTGAGGCCGTGCTGCCCAGGTCAGTGGGCCGGGACGGGGGGCCAGGAGGGCGTCAGCCGCTCCCGGCTTCCCGGGCGGAGCGCGAGGCCCAGGGCCTGACGGCAGCCCAGGGGAAGGCCGAGTGGCCAGGGCCCAGCCGAGGAGAGCTCAAGTCGTCCGCCCGTCGCGCTGCCCACCTGCCGCGTCCGGCACCTCCACGCTCGCTGCTGCCCCACCGCCACCATCCTCCGATTCACCGCGTGCTGTCCGCGGCCGCGGCCGAGGCCGGAGCACCACGTCCACCTCGCCCAGAGAGGCCCCAGCTCCCTCCTATGGAGGGGCTGCAGAATGGTTCCCTGGAAGCCCCCAGGCGGCTTCCAGAAGGACTTGGTGACTCCTCTCCTGTCCTCAGGGCTGTGCCTCTGGGAGCCACTGGGGCCTGGGGCTCCGGGTCCTGAGCGCAGGTTCCCATTATTTATTCCCCCACCGCACCGCTCCCAGCACCCACCCCTGGGCGGGCCGTGCTCTCCGACTGTGCAGGTCTTGGGAGCAGCCCCCGAGCACCCTCCTCCCTTCCGCCCTCTCTGTGTCCCCTGCTCTCCACTCCACCTTCAGCGGCTTCCAGTCTGGTGTCTCTGAGCGTGCGGGCCCCTCAAGAGCGGTGGGACACCTGGGGACTTGGTTTATGTAGGAGGAATAAAGAAACCCTGCTGTACTCTGCGCGGGCGGCCAGGGCCGTGGCAGGGCCCCTGCGGGTAGAACGCAGTGACCAGAGGGCCTGGAGGTCGGCTCTGCCCACCCTGCCCTCAGTGAGCAAGAAAGAACAAATTTTTAATTAAAAAAAACAAAAAACAAAAAAAACCCTGTACATATATATATATCTATATATATGTGGCTCTAGCCTCAGTCTCCAGCCCCAGTGGGGTCCTGTATAGTTAACTGGAGAAGGAGAAATTTTACGATGTAGAATAAGGAAATTAAGGCGGTGGGAAAGCAATACCAAATGGTCGTGGAGAAAGTGGCCAGGGTTTCCCTGACTGGAGCCCCCCCACCCAGGCCTCTGCCCCTCGACCTGTGGGTCATCCTGTTTTCGTTTTGATGTGAGGAGGAGAGAACTTCTCGCTGGCCCCTCGAGAGCGTCCAGGGCGCGGGGCCGTGGATTCCTGCATGACTGTGCTAGCGTTTAGTCTGACTTGATCTTTTTAAAACTGCAAGTGTTGAATACTAGAGGTTGTTAGGCCCTTTTTTTATGTTTTTTAATTAAGCAGTCACTTGTGAAAGCGAACGAGCGGCCCGGCCCCTTTCCAATTCACTTTTTCGACGGTACTAAAGATTCCCACGGACTTTAAGGGACAGCTAACTGTGGCCGGCCCCGCGCCCACGGGCTGCCCGTCTTGGGGTCCCCCCCTCCTAAGCAGCGTGAGCCACACCTTGGAGATCAGGTCGGGGGCCTCCCCCTCTCGGCAGGGAGCTGCATGAAATCCGAGCACAGGAAGCTCCCGGAACAGGGCAGATGGGGGTCTTACGGGCACTGGGCAGGGCTCCCGCCTCCCACTGCCATGGGTGCCCCAGTGGAGCTCAGGTTGGCCCCTGTCCCCGGCACGGCCAAGCTGAGGACAGTCCGTCTAGAGATCAGGCTGTCTTCTGGTAGCCGCTTTCCTTGACCTGGATTCTCGTCCTTGGGTGCACCCCTGCCTCCCCTCTGGTGTAGCCTGGCCATGCCTGGGGGCAAGCCTCTGTCCCCACCCTACCCCCAAAAGTCTTCCCAGGGCGCCAGCTTCTACTTGAAGCCCCCGTTCTTCCAGTTCTGTGAGGGTCAGGTTGGGACTGCTCAGCCCCTGTGCCCCCCCACTCTTCAGAATCCAGTTCCAGCCCCTTCCCCCACCGTCCCTGGTCCCCGCAGAGCTGAGCCCCTGTGCCTGCCTCTGGGAGGCTACAGGTTCCAGGGCGGTGCCCTCCTTGTGGCCTAGTCACCTGGACGGTGGGCGGGCAGGGCAGCGGTGGCCGAGGGAGGCGCAAGCACTTTAGCAGTCTGTGTTTACATGCGAGCCCCTGGCGCTGATCGTGCCCTGCCCTCACCGGTGCGGCAGGCCCCGAACCTACCTTCCCGCCGGATCTGCAGTCAGACCCCATGTTCTCCCCGTCACTACTCCCAACTCTGTAGCACCCCACTGGCACCTGTGCACGGACCCCTGCCCGGGGCTCCGACCCTAACACGGGCATGAGGACCTGGCAGGAGCCTGGAATTGGAGCCCTGCTCTGCGTGGCAAGGGTGGTTGCCTTTGTCCCAAAGGCCCTGCTGCAGCCCCGGGGCTTGGGCGATCCAGGCCACGGTGTGGGGTGCAAGGGCTCCCAGCTTGTCCCAGACACTGCTGCTATCGCCTGCCCTGCTACCGCCACTCCTCACCCCCCCTTCCCCCCGCCCTTCCCTGCTCTGCACCATCTCAGGAGTGTCCAGGATAGCTCACACCTCGGTCTGGGAGCCTGGTCCCTCCATATACCTCGAGCTTGCCCTGTACTTCCTGACCCAGGGCCCGAGGAGCCGGGGTGGGGGCTGTGGAAGCGGGACCTGGGGTGCCTGAGACCAAGGGCCCTGAACATCCCTCCCGCCCTGCCTACTTTGGCTTCTCTGAGAGCACCCCCACCCCGGTTCCCCAGTTCTGGATCTGATGGCTCACGT
This sequence comes from Prionailurus bengalensis, assembly GCF_016509475.1. Classification (NCBI taxonomy): domain Eukaryota; kingdom Metazoa; phylum Chordata; class Mammalia; order Carnivora; family Felidae; genus Prionailurus; species Prionailurus bengalensis. The sequence continues at coordinate 58,778,754 of NC_057348.1, read as the reverse complement.
CGTTGGTGCTACACAAGCTAGAATAGATATATTTAGAGAGAGAGACAGATATTTTTAAGACGAAGCCCACAATTAGCTGTCCTTTAATGCCACAGAGCCCCCACCCAAAAGAAGAGCGATCACTCGGCCGGCCTGAGCCGCCCCCTCAGCCACTGTTCTCCAGCAGGAGCAGCATGGCCGACCGGGCGCTCGGCCCGCGGACTGTGTAAATATACGGCTGTTTCCTATTTTACTGTTCTTCAGATTTAGTACTTGTAAATACACACACACATTAAGGAGAGATTAAACATTTTTGCTAAATCTCTCGGCTCTGCGTGTTCCTTGCTGGGAGGGGTTTGGGGCAGGTCCCACACCTGAGCAGCATCGGCCGGTAGAGGCGGGACCCTTGCCTGCTGAGCTGGGGCTCGCGGAGGCGTGGCAGCATCAGCCAGGCCAGGCCTTGGGGGTTTGGAGCTCTGGGGCGGGATCCCATGCTTGGCTGTTTGGAGGCACTTTGGAACCATCAGCTGACCCTGAAAAACACCAAAGCCCAAGCCCCTCAGTTCCCACTGGGACTCCACCGTGCCCTCAGTGAGCAAGAAAGAACAAATTTTTAATTAAAAAAAAAATATTATATATATATATATATATATATATATATATATATATATCAGTCTCCAGCCCCAGCAGGGTCCTGTATAGTTGAGGAGGAGAAATTTTACAATGTAGAATATGGAAATTAAGGCAGTGGGAAAAAGCAATGCCGTCTCTAGGGCCCACACAGCACAGAGTCCTGGACTCACGTGCAGCCCAGAGCTGTTCCCAGGGGCCTTGTCACCATGCAGATTCTGCTGCCCAGAGCCAGGAGTGGCCTGGGTGCTCCAGTGACCTCAAGCCCCTTCCTGGGACAGGAAGGGCCTGGGGCTGTGCTTACCAGACGTTCTCAGCTGGGAGCACGCGTTGTGGGGAGCCCTGTGGCTGAGGAACCCCGCGGGAAATGTTGGCTGCCTTCGCAGCACAGACTAGCACAGACTAGTGCATTCTGTCCCCTGAAAACTGTGGCAAATACTTTTCGGGCAAAAAAGGTGTCGGTGTAACCTCCGCCAGCATGCGGCTCTGGGCAGGGGCCTCGTCTCTAGGCCCGGTTTCCTCCATGGCCCAACAGGGATGGCCGTTCCTGCCCCAGAGGGTGGGCATGGGGGCCACGTCCAAAGCCGTGGTGCATTTGGACGAGGCAGGCCTGTATCCGGTGGGACAGGCGTGACACGTCCCCAAAGAACATACCTGTCGATCGACCAACCATGACTGGTGTACGAACTGGTTTGGAACTTTATGAGATGAGGTCATTACCCCCAACAGACGGGGAGCTGAGGGGCACTCAGCGGTAAGTAACAGAGCCAGATGGAAAACCGGCCGCGGCACATCCAGGAGGGAGTTTCCCAGAGAGCCCGGCAGCGCTCCGGCCTGCCTTCCCGCTCTATCTTTCCTTCCCGAGGGCTCTGACAGTGGTCCATAAATCATAATCAATACCTCCTGCTCCAAAATGGGCCCGTCCTGACAGCCGGGCTGCAGGCGTTGAGCTCAGCGCCAGGCTCAATTACTAAAGAGAAATCAGTGTAATCACCATGAAATTGCGTCGGAAACAAATTTAGCAAATGCGTCCCGCTTGGGGTGTGACGCGGCCCGTTCTCATGGCTCGGTCCCCTCCAGCTTTCCGGCACAATCAGTCCTGCCTCAATTACCCTCGTTAGGCCGCCGAGGGCTCCAGCCCCACCAGCCTGAAAGTAGGCGATCGCCTCTGAGCCGCAATCAGCGCTCGCTGCGCCGTGATCACGCGTAATTACACAGCAAGCACCGTGCGGGAGGGAGGCAGGCGCCTTCTGATTGCCGCACACGTTGGCTCGTCGAGGGTATTAAAACCATCAGCTATTAATACCAGGGCGTGCTGGCTGTGCCGAGCGGGGCATGTCAACGGGGCTGTCTGTGGGTGGCAGAGGGGTGAGGCTGCGCTCTGCACTTGTCAGCTCTGGGGCTGGCGAATCAGAAGCTGCAGGAGGCCAGAGACCACTTGGGAGGTTGCTGCGATGTCCCCGAGGAGCCTTGGCCCCATCGTGCCCCTTTGGCACCTTCCGGGACGCCCAGCGGCACGTGAGATGGTGTTGCTTCATGGGCACGTGTGGCCTTTCTGAAAATGGGCTGGGTGACCCGTTCCCACCGTTGGATTGTCAGCGGAAGTGACTTACGGCGTGTCCAGGTGGGGCCTATAGTCCTCCTGCACTGAGGATCCTGAGAGCAGAGCTTCCAGCCAGCCTGCCGTGCACACAGGGCTTGAGCGCAGAACAGTAGCAGGTGTGCGAGACACGGTCATTTGGGGAACTTTCTGCAGCGCAGCCCAGACTCTGCTGACTGATAGGAGCTGGAAGCATTGTAGCCCCATCTGAGAGAGGAGGACCTGAGGACAAGGAGAGGTGAGATCAGTCATCGCCCACAGACACAGCACTGTCAATGCCAGAGCGAGGATTCAAACTCAACTCACTCGGGGTCTTACTATGTAGCTTGAGAAATCCACTTTTTAGCCATCATTGCCCATTCCGGTGAAAACCACCCCAACAAAATAACCACGCATATTTTTCTTCTGGCGGGGGGGGGGGGGGGGGGCTCTCCATCATAAATATCTTCACCTAAGCTAAACTGGCTTGAGCAATGAAAGGGAACCGGTTGCCTCCTGTGATAGAAAAGTCCAAGGGTGTGTCTGGCTTCAGGCCTGGCTGGATCCAGGAGCTCGATGAGGTCATGAGGAATCTGTCTTCTTCTCTGTCATCTGTACTGGTTCATTCTCAGGCAGGGCTCTCCCCAAGTGGGAGGCACCAATGACTGCCAGCGGCTGTAGGCTTACCAAAGCACATGTCCAAGTAGAGATTTCATTAGCCAACTTTAGGGCACACGTCTCCATTTGAACCAAACATTTTGGCCTGGAGAACGGGGTGCTCTGATTAGCCGGATTCAGGTCACACGCCCAGTGGGAGGAGGAGTCAGTCCATTTGCTGCTCAGGGTTTTGCAAACTGTGTAGAACCGTGCATTCCAGGACCAGGGAGCCTCGTGTAGTTTGTAAGTTCTGGCCGTGTCGGTGTGCAGGACGCCTGAGGGGACGGATGGATTGTTGGAGGTGTGTGGGGGCATTTCTTTGATTATCCAGTCTCTTCCCAGGGGGCCCGTAATTAAGTGCTGACTGCCCACTCAAAATGCACTTAAAATGCCCGAGTCTTACCTGCCACCTGGCTTCTGCTGCCCACGTGACCTTGGTTGAGGGGGAGATCTGGCCTAAGACTAGCCATGATACCAGGGAGCCCTGCCAGGTGGGGCCAGGCTGGGGGCAGCGGGGAGGTGACAGGGAAGCTGTGACACACCTCTGGCCATGAGAGGTGATTCACCCCCGGGCACACATTGGATACAATGCATTCTGACTGCTAACTCAGAAGTATTTTCACAAGAGGAGTGGAGCAGGGTCCCCCCCGGGCTGGGGCTGGGGTGGCCAGAAGTTCCTGGACTACTCCAGCCGGAGGGATGTCCTCTTTCCTCCTCCATCCCATCAACCCCCGCCCACCAACCCTCCCCCCAGCTCACGCATACAGCCACCCACCCGCTGGTCCGTCACCACCCCCCCCCCGTCCTACCCCATCAACACCATCTGTCTCCAGCCACTCACCTGCACTGCCATTCCTCCCCTTTCTCTACCGCCTTCCGATCATCTCCCCACGGGGCCATGGGTGAGGTGGAAGCAGGATCTTAGAAGAGTTTGAGCCTACACGTGTGGGCAGGGTGCAGGGGCTGGGGGAGGGGAATGGTCGTGAGCCTTCAAGGGGGTCGGAGTTTCAGTGGGAAAAGACCTACGTGTTCTGGAGCTGGGCGGTGGGGACGGCCGCACGGCAGTGTGAGTGCGCTCAACGCCAACTGAACTGTGCGCTGAAAACTGGCCCAGCTAACTTTTATGTTACGAGTACTTTCCGGCATTTAAAAGTAATAAAAAAAGTTTAAAAAAGAGCCTGAGCTTTACTGTGTGGATCGGAGGGCCATAGAATGTTCTGGAGCTGGAGAGCTCTGCTCTTTTCTTTGGGGCTTGGTGGCCCCGTCTGCACATCGGCTGCAGTGCTGGTGGCCTAACACCTCTGGCTGTGGCCCTGGCCTCTGTCCTCAACTGACTAACCCTCTGGACGCCTCCCCTGGCCCCAAGTCCCGTAGCCTGTCTTACCTCCCACCTGCCGGACTTCCCCGCCCCCGCCCATGTCTCTTCAATTGTCTGGCGCGCTGCTGTCGTGGGCAAGTCTGTCCCACTGAGCCGGGGCTCCAAGGGCAGGCAGGCCACGCACCAAGGCCTCCACCCCTGCCCTGCGGCCCAGGCACAAGGCAGGACTCAGGAGGTGAGGCCCCGAGTCTCGAGTCTCGGAGCCCCCCAGGCCGGCGCCAGGGCCCTGCCTGGAACCCCCTCCCCCCCACCTCCGGTGTCCGCTTCCTCTCCGGCAGGTGAAGCCTCTTCCCCACCAGCTTTCAAAACCTCTCTCTTCTTTGCTCACGAGACTTTGTGGTTTTTTTACCAGATACAGACATTTTTTTCCCTTTATATAACCATTGTGTCATTATTGCACTAACAAAATTAGTATTTGCATATTCAAATCTCCTCAATTGTCTCAAACCCATGTCTTCACAGATGGTTCCTCTGAATGAGGACCCCCAGGACCCCGCCTCGTCTCACATCCCTTTGGTCCCAGACTACAGGTGCTCCGTCTGTCTTAAAGCCCTTTCTTGTGGGGAGGCAGGGCCTTCGTCCCCGTGACTTTGAAGCAGGGTGGGAAGCGGGTACGACACGCTCCCTCGCCCCAGGCGGCCATAAACCGTTCTTGAACTAGAAGCTTGACGGGTCAGGATCGGGGGTCCAGGCCGGCAGGGCCCCTGCGCTTCCCAGAGCACCTGCCAGGGGCAAACAGTGACGTTGGCGCTGATGAGGAACCCGGCCTCGGCTGCCCTCTCCGGTCACTGTCAAGGCCCCCAGGTGCCCCACGGCCTCAGCGGCTCCCTTCTCCTCAGCTGCGTACCCAGCCCTTCCGTCTTACCTGGCATCTGTCCCTAAATACACTCTTCCCATTTTGACTTGAAGAGGTTATCGAAAGGGAAACCTGATGGCACTATCACAAGTGGATGACCCCTGTCGCTTGTCATCAGTAGAAGGTGACTGCAAAAATAATATAGAGAAAGCAAAAATAGTATGAAACTCTAGCAGTAGTAGGAATTCTAGCAGGCATAAAGTCCTGGCTGATAAGCTGCTCGGTGGAAGCGGAGGGGCGGCTCTCCGACCCTCCAGGACCCCCCTCCCCAGTTCCAGCTCCCGGCAGGTCCTGTGAACTTGCGCTTCCTTGCCGGCTGCCCCGGCTGGGCCTGGGGTGGGAGCAGGGACGACCCTGCGTGTCCTCAGGGTGGGCGACCCTCAGCCCGGTGCCGTCTGGCAGCCCAGCCCCGAATCTGCCGCCCTCCAGCCTGATTACACCTCCTGCACCCTCTGCCTCATCCCTTGCACGAAGCTCCCTCTCTGGCCCCGCTCCTTGTCCAGACTGAATGTCACCCGGGAGGCCTCCCCGGGCTCATCTAACGTCAGGTGTGCCCCATCCGAAACTGTAACATAGCGTCTAGGGTGGCCACATTTTAGATGCCCGGCCTTAGCGGACCCGCAGGCTGGCCCTGTGTGCCTGTGTGTCTCTGCTCCTGCAGGGGCCCCGCTCAGGGGCCCTGAGAGCTTTCTCCCCCCTCCTTTCTCTGGCTTCCACACCACTCCTGGGAAGCCCCCCCACCCCACCCCTGGGGCTCTCCCTGGATGTCTGAGCTCCGAGGGGGGCCGGTCTTGTTGACCTCACACATGCGAGCCTGTGACATTCCTGGCATTCTTTGTACATTCTCCGGGCTTGAAAGAACACAGGGCAGAGAGCACAGGCGCAGGGTTAGGTCCCAGGAAGAGAGCCAGAAAGGCCTCTCTTCTCTCACTGGAACTAATTACCTAACAACAGTTTTCCAGGCACAGATTCCCCTTTAAATGATCTGTCTGCAAGAGGGGAAGAGGCCTCTTCCCTGGGTCTTGCACTTGGTGCGTGTGGTCAGGGTAAGTCTCTGCCCTCCTCTGCCTTAGGTTCTTCATCTGTAAAATGGGAGAACGAGGCCAGAAGCGCCCTGCCGGGCTTGGCCACAGGGTTGTACCATAAAGCTTGGGGACGAACAGTGGGGAGGGTGTCAGAGATGCACGCAGGCGCGTTTTCAGGTCTGCAAATCCTGTTATCTTGCAACAAAGGAATCTCATGTCACCCGGGGCTGCAGCACCCACTTCCTGTACGAGGCCATTGTGAGGCTATGGGCATCAGGGAAGGGTCATTTCTGAGCCCCTTCAGCTGCCTCACAGGCCACAAGCAAGGTGGTAATGCAGAGAGGACCGGCTGAGTTACCCCTGCCACCACGGAAAGTGTCGGAAGCCTGGCAATCAGGAGTCCGGAGGAGAAGGCTGCCGCGGTGGGGTGGGGGAGCAGAGGGGCATCCAGAGGAACGGCTCCTATCCTAAAGCTGAGGCATTTGTTTGCTGAGGACTGAGGTTGCGAAGCAGAGGTGAATGGGACCAGGGCTGCTGCCCATACAATTCCAGGACTGTGGTCTATGCTAATGATGCTCATGGAGTTGTGCAGTGCACAACCTGCACAACTGCCCAAGGCAGCTCTGCCTGGGTGAAATACTTCCACTGGAGGCCGACAGAAGAATTGATTTCCCTTCCCTAGTGTCAGGAAGTCCCATAAGCTTTGCCTTAGACCCCAGTGCCACCTCGGGAAGAAGGAAGAAAAGGGAGGAAGAGCCCTGTTGGGAAGGTGAACTATCACCCGGATTTAACATTTTTCCCAAAGAGACTGTATTGAAACACAAGAGATTGTTTAAACATCACTAAATTTGGGTTGTTTTGTTTTGTTTTGTTTTAAAGCTTAAGGTTTTGTTCCTGCTTCTCGATAGGTGGGAGGCTTGGGAGCAAGATTAGATAAGCTATGGACAATTAAGAAGCTACGTTAACAAAAATACCCGGCAGAGCTGTGTGCATTTGCAACCCTAGAGACACGTCAGGCTGACATGTGGAGTGGAGAAGTGAGGGCTTCACTCACCAACTCCAGTCCTTAGTCTCAGACCACTCTGTCCATGCACGCCCTGACTGACACATGACACCAGTCAGCCAATCAGAGCCTCCCTTCCTCTCGTCACCTGATCAGGGACAATTTTTTTCCCCCTGAAACTCTTGAAAAGAGACAACATTCTTTGACACAGGGTGAGCTTGTCAACCAAGAGCTGCCAGGGCTGGGGGTGGGGGTGGGCTGGGGGAGGGCACTTCATGAACCTAATTGTGAAGCCAACTCAGGAATGTAGAAAGGAATGTAGAGATAGGAGAAAGAGGTAGAGAGGGTGAGGGCAGAAGACAGCCGGCAGAGAGGACAAGGGAGAGAGAGAGAAAGAGAGAAAGAGAGAGAGAGAGGGATTAAATTTCTGGATCCAGCTATGCCTGAAGACTAGTCTACTCTCGCCTTTGGTTACGGTAACCGACGGATTCTTCTTTTTTTCCTAGTTTTGTTCAAATCAATCTGCCATCGCAATTTAGAGTGCAGACCCACACTGTGTGACGAGATAGCCCCTGGTCACACGCGGCTTTGAAGAGCTCTAAATGTGGCCAGTCTGAATGGAGACGTGCTTTGCGTAGAATACACAGCTGCTGTAAAAATATCTCATTAAAATTTCTGGTATGGATTACATGTTGAAGCGATAATATATTGGATAGACAGGGTTAAGTAAAATATGTTATTAAATTTAATTTTACTTGTGCCTTTTAGCTTTTTAAAATATGGCCACCAGAGAATTTTAAATTACATTTCTGGCTCACGTCATATTTCTATTGGACAGAGTGGGATTAGACTAATTTTCTAGGGATAAAAGAATATGCTCTTTTAGTGGTGTGTGTGTGTGTGTGTGTGTGTGTGCGTGTGGTACATGTCTTAACGCCAACTGCTTCCAAAGAGGTGTCTAAGGAGAGTGATTTCTGCTAACCAGAGGGGTCTCGGTTTTCCGAGAGTGGGACGGATGGGCTGAGTCTCCTTACACGGCCTATGCTTAATGGACTGCATGGCCCGCACAACCGTACAAGGTGGCCTTGTGTGGCTCAGGCGCATGCAAACTTGGGGCAAGAACTGGGGAAGTAAGGAAACACTCTGCTTTCTGTTTTCTAACTGGCCTCGGTGAGCCATAAGTCACATATACCATACAATTCACCCATTTAGGGTGTAGGACTCCGTGCTTTTTAGTATATTCACGCAGTTGTACGGCCGTCATCGCTGCCGCCAAGTTTAGACCATTTTCCTCAGCCCAGAAGAAACCCCACACCCCTTCTCCCCCACCTCCTGCTCCCTGCATCATCCCCCACGTATCCATTCATCCGTGGATGGACGCTTGGTTTGTGTCCACTCTTTGGTTGTTACGAATAAAGCTGCTGTGAACATTTGTGGACCACTTTTCGTGTGGACAGATGTTTTCATCGCTCATGACTGTGTACCTAGAAGTACAGGGTCAGGGCTGCGGAGTCATGTGGTAACTCTACGTTTAACTATTTGAGGAATTGCTAGAATGTTCTCTACTGTGGCCGCACCATTTTACATCCCCACCAGCAAAGCATGAAGGTTCCAACACCTCCATAACCCTGCTCACACTTACTATTTTCTGGGGTTTTCCCCCTTCAGATAGTAGCCTCCCGATGATGTGACAGCTGACTGTGGTTTTGGTTGGCATCTCCCTACTGATGAGCGATGTTGAGCCTCCTCTCCCGTGTTTATTGGTCATTTGTGTATCTGTTTGGGGGGAGATGTCTGTTCAAGTCCTTGCCCATTTTTGAATTGGGTTTGTTTGGCCTTTCTTGTTGTATTTGGTCGTTCTCCATACGTTCCAAATATCAGTCCCTTAACGGATATGGGATTTGCAAATATTTCTTCTGATCGATGGGTTGCCTGTTATTCTGTTGATCGTGTCCTTTGAGGCACAAAAACTTTTAATGTTTATGAGGTATGATTTGTCTATTTGCTCTTCTGTTGCCCGTGCAACAAAGGAACAACTCTCTTTTTTCTTCGGGAATTATCTTTCTTTCATTCCTCCCACTGTCTTGAAAGATGGTTTTGCCAGGTTCGCGATTCTGTGGAGTTGTTTTCTCTCAGCACTTTGGAGATTTAATTCAGTGTTTTATAGCCTCTGCCATTACTTGTGGGAGGTTGGCCATGAGTCGAATTTGCTTTCCTTGAAGGTGGTGTTCTTTCTTTCTGGCTGTTTTTAGGATCTGCTTTTCATCTTTGGCGTTTTGGAGTTTAGATCCGTTGTCTCCCTGATCCTGCGTCAGTTACAGCAGAATGTTCTGGATAATGACCCTTCCGGTGGGGGCCATCTAGCGACCCCGTCTGGAGGCCCAATTCTCAGCCTTTCTAGTGATGGTGCAAAGGCTTCATTCCCCTTGTCCAATATCTTGAAGTCCCCGGAGTGGATTCTGTTTTGTGCAACGAGCCGACACAGGGACAGGGCCTTCAGCCCTGACTGCCATATTGGGAGCTGCACTTTTGTCTGAGTCCCATAAGCTCCAGTCCAACACTTCTGATGAAGGTCTTGGAGGTGGGCCCATGCTTCCATGGAGTGGAGGGGTCCGCATCCCATCCACGTGTTTCCAGTTCTCTCCCCCTTCCCTTGCTCCTGCCGACCTCTGACCCACTTGTGGAGCTTTGTAGGGGAGGCAAGGGGGCTCCTCAGTGGTCCCCCTTGGAGCCTGGCCATCGGGCGGATCATGGTTGTTTCTGTGGGTGATCTGAACCAGGGCATAGAACGTCGTTGGGCAGTGTTACTGCCCCACCCCTCCCCCAGCCTCTGACACTTCCTTACAAACCATCGGGGATGCTTGCTGGCCTTTCTTGTAATCTCGGGGTGTTTCCAACAGTCCCCTGGCTCTGGGCCCCTGCAGAAGCCCTTCTTTCTGTCTACAGCTGCCCCCTGGCAGGGGAGAGGTCGGAGTGCTCCTCATTTAACTGCCCACTAGTTGAGACTGCCCCCTTCTGCCTCTACCCACTGAGACTGGGGGGCGGCTGGGGGTCCTGCTCACACATCGGGGCAACAGGCACGAAGGCCTGGCCCATCCCTGGCAGAGGGTGAGCCTGGACCAGGAAGCGGTTACTTAGCTGCATGAACCACTTCGTTCCAGGGGTGGGTTCCCAGCATGCCCCACAAGGGCCCATTAAACCTCTCAGGTGGGGGCCCTTGAAGGTTGACAGGCAGTCGCTCTTGACTTCTGAATTCCTGCCAGCTAAAATACTTCCCATAGCAACTGACTCTTGAAATGCCTCCCACCGGGGGCTGGATTGGAGTCAGCAGAAGAAATTTCCCCAAGCTCTGTGCACACAGGGCTGGGAGATCCTCTGGGACGGGCTCAGCATGAGGAACGGATGGAGTATCACCCCGGCCGGGGTGGCGGGGGGTGGCGGGGGTGCAGGTCACGACCTCTGAATTCTAGAAACCAAACATCAGGGTCTAGTCATTCTAAAGGCTGGCTCCTCTGTGCCCTCCGTCCATGTACTCAGGGCCACCTGCTCAGCGAGGGCCCCCAACCACCCCCAGAGCTGTCTCTGCCTCTCTGTTCTGCTTCGTGTTTCTCCAAAGCATGCATCACCATCACTGAGTTACCCTTTTCACTGCCTCGTCAGGGCAGGACAGAACAGAACAGTGCCTGGCACGCAGGAGGGCCACAGCGAACGGCTCTCGAATAAATGAATGAGTGGTTTCTGCACACGCAGGGTCCCCACTTTTATGGGGACACCCCACCCGTCTTCAGCCAGGTGCATTGGCATCATCTCTCCTGCAGGCATACAGGATGGTCACCTGCTCCTCTCAGCACCAGGGACGGCCTGGCAGGATGAACGGTTTCTACAACCTGTTCCCGGGGCTCTGCGGAACCCCATCAGTAGGCATGATGGGTCACTTCTCCCATCGTGGCGCAGAATCTCTATGCTTTCAAGAAATCGTGTGCTTCCCTACCCGTGTGCGCCCCCCGCCCCTGACTATGGCTCCCCACCCTGACTTTCCCCCAGAGCTCTGGGTCCAAACTCTGCCCATGCCTGCATAGAAGTCACCACGGGCAGGGGGTCAGGTGACTCCAAGGCCCCCGAGGTAGACTTACGGCAAAGCTACCCCCATCTCTCACCCCCCCCCCCCCCGTTATCCCTGTGGTGCCCCTCCGGTGAGGACGCAGCGTCCATCTCCCCACCCCTTAAATCTGGGCGTCCCTGTGACCCAGTTTGAGCTTCAAAATCTTTGGAGGCTGGGCCTCAAGAGGCCTTGGAGGCTTCACCTTCTCATGGATCAAGAGAACAAACCCTGAGGTGTCTGGGTGGCTCGGGTGGCTGAGCGTCCGACTCTTGATTTTGGCTCATGTCGTGATCCCAGCGTCGTGGGATCTAGCCCCGAGTTGGGCTCCAAGCTGACCGTGGAACCTGCTTAAGATTCTCTCTCTCTCCCTCTCTGCCTCTCCCCCACTCACGTGCTCTCTCTAACAACGACATAAAGAGAGCAAACCTTGGCCACCCTGCCAGGGGGTGAGAGACCATGTGGAAGAGAGGGCAGCTGCCCCAGCCAAAGCCACCCAAGCCCCACCTACAGCCGGCCGACCCGCACGGCCTACCTCTGGGCCTGTGGGCAGTAAATGACGCTTGCGATTTTCGGCCACAGAATTTTGCAGTGGTTTCTTAAGCGTGGGGTTGCCAGATAGAATAGAAGTTACCCCGTTGAATTTGAACTCCAGATAAACCGCAGGACATTGTTTGTTGCTTATCTGAAATTCAGGTTTAACTGGATGGCTGTGTTTTTATTCGCTAAATTTGACGGTCCTGGTTGAGCAGCAGCGTGATGGGCTATGCCGTCCCCCAGATTCATCTGCTGAAGTCCTAATGCCTGCCACCTCAGAATGCGACTGTCTGTAGGCAGGGTTTTTGAAGAGGTAATTAAACTAAAATGAGGTTATACAGGTGGGGCCTAGTCCAATCTGACTGGTGTCCTTAGAGGGACGACCCCATGAGGACGCCGGGAGAAGACCACCATCTATCAGCCAAGGAGAGAGGCCTCGGAGGAAGCCAGCTCGGCCACACCTTGACCTTGGACTTCAGCCTCCACAACGGAGAGGAAATCAGTGTCTGTTGTGCAAGTCGCCTACAGGGACTTGTGGCTGATTCCACTCTGGTAGAAACAAGAGGCTGTTTTCTGCTCACGTTTGGGGGATTATCCGAAAATGAATGTGCGAGAAGGTTGCTTTCCAAGGGGAGCGCGGGGCCCCGTGTCATGTGCAAGCAGATGGGCATCTCCCTGGATGCCCCAGATCAGGACGGCAGGACATTGCGAGCGAGCGGGGTCACGTGCGAGGAAGACAGCGGGAGTCTGAAGGCCCCTCCCCTCCTCCGGTGTGTCAGATTCCCTGCCCGCTGGGCACATCCTCCCCGGCCTGTGCTGTGGCTGGCGGCAGGTTGGTGGGGGGCGTCCTAGGGTGCTCTTTGCTCTTCTCACTGCCCGGGGGTGACCTCCCTGCTGCCGTCTGGCCGGCTCCCCCTCCTAGCCTGTGGGTCCTCCATTGCCGAGCTGGAAGGTTGAGGCGTCCTTTCCCAGCCACCTTCACCTTCACAGGTGGGACACAGCACATACCCCTGATCAGCAGACCCAGGTCACTTGCTGGCGGAGTGGGGGCAGTGCAGGGCTGGTGCCCACCGCTTTGGGCCGGCCTTGTGGCCTCGGTGCCGCCCTGGCTTATGGTGTGGTTGGGGCTGTTGTCTGCTTTCCCATTTGCCAGGCCTCCTGGAGAGCCTGCGACTGAGCTCTGTCAATACGCAGAGTGTCTGTCGCTCGCAGTCAAGAACTCTGACGGTTGCAAGGGTCTCAGTCTGTCAAGCGCCAGGGTCAGACTAGCAAGAGGCTTGGCTAGCCGGATGGGACGTCTTCTTTGGCCACTTAGGACACTCGTTCTCTGCAGCTGGACCAGCCGGGGGCAGGAAGTGGGGGAGGATCTTTGAACACTCCCATGTGAAAAAATGATGTCAGCAAAACTGGCCCTGTTTACAGACTCGCCCTGCTTCCTATTCAAGGTGACCCAGCAGCCGGGGCTGGCTTTTCCTACCCTTCCAGGGCCCTGTTGACAATTGCTTGGTGTTCAAAAAACATATGCTGAGGGGCGCCAGAGTGGCTCAGTCAGTTAAACATCTGACTTTTGATTTCGGCTCAGGTCGTGGTCTCACAGTTCATGGGATTGAGCCCCATGTCAGGATCTGTGCTGACAGCACAGAGCCTGCTTGGGATTCTCTCTCTCCCTCTTTCTCTGCCCCTCCCCAGCTAGTGTTGTCTCTGTCTCTCTCAAGATAAATAAATCAACATTAAAAAAAAAAAAACCACATACAATGAAATTGGTATCAGAATTGTAGAGGTATTTAATTCAATTCTTTCCATTGCATCGTGTTTATTAATGTAAATATTTAAGTCTACAAATTTTCCTTTGAGGAATACTAGCTCCCACGTTGTGTTTTTATTATCGCTGGCTATTCCAAATTTGGATTTCGATTTCGTCTTTGATCCAAATGTTGCTTAAGAGAGAGCTTTAAAATTTCCAGGTGAACGGCCTTCCTATAACTGATACCTAGCTTTATTAAATTGTGAATAGAGACTCTTTTCTGTACTCACTTTTGAACCCAATAAAATGTGCACAGCTTGAAAAGTCAGATGGTAGCATCATCAAGCTCGAACCAGAAATTTTGTCCCCTGTCCTACCCAAGTCCACTCCCCTGAGGCTACTATTTCAACCCTTTTAGATGCCTTTTCTGTGCCACATCATAATCTGTTCCGTGCATTCTAGGCCTTTAAACATCAGGCATTATCCACTGAACTTCATCTTTACGGGGTCAGGATGTACGCCCCCCTCCTTCACACACACTTCCCCTCTCCAGGGCTTACTTCGTGGTGATATGTCCAGCACGTTTATTGCTCTGGTTGTGTAAATATCGTTCAGAGCTGAGTCACAAGGCATACCGTAATCACAGTTTTTCCTTATGCAATTCCTCCCCTGGCATCGCCCCTATTTGCGGAGTGGGGGGGGGAAGCTTTAATCATCATCATTGTTATTCAAGCACATTAGTAACCTACTAATTTAAATTTGTTCTTGACAACACCCCCCTGGAGCTTGGATGGTTGGACTGGCTGTAGCTGTGTGGTTTCTCTCCTTCCCCATCACCTGGAAGTCCCCTCAGCCTCAGTCCCTGGGTCCCACCCTCAGGATGGGGGTCCCGATGCCTCCTTCTTCCATGGTTGGTGCCTGCATGTAGACTGAACACATTTTCTGGTAGGTTCCTTCATACCTGTTTATGGAGGCGGCAAAATGATCGAGACCTTATGTGTCCCCAAAGATCGTATTTTACCTTTACACTCTAAAGTATGGATTTGACACTTATACTGAGTAATCACCTGGCTGGGTATTGAATTCTAAGTAGGCATACATTTTTCTTCAGCATTCAAGGCCATGAAATCCTTGCCTTCCAGCCTGCAGGCTTGCTGTGGAGAAGGCAGACACCATGGGAGTCCTGCCCCTCTGCACTGGGGAAAGAGACTTCACAAGGGAGCCAGCAAGCCTAGCGAAGAGGCCCTCATTTAAAATAGGGCCGGAAGAGGGGCGCCTGGGTGGCTCAGTCCATTGAGCGTCTGACTCTTGATTTGGGCTCAGGTCATGATCTCATGGTTTGTGGGGTCGAGTCCCATGTCCAGCTTGGTGCTGAAAGAACAGTGGAGCCTGCTTGGGATTCTGTCTCCCGCCTCCCTTGGCCTCTCCCCTGCTGGTGCCTGCACATGTGTACTCTCTCTCTCTCTCAAAATAAATAAATAAACTTGAAAAGGAAAGGAAAGGAAAGGAAAGGGAAAGAAAAGAAGAGAAAAGGAAAGAAAAGAAAAGAAAGGAAAAGAAAGAAGAGAAGAGAAGAGAAGGGAAGAGAAGGAAATAAAATAAAATAAAATAAAATAAAATAAAATAAAATAAAATAAAAGAGGGCTGGAAGGCCATGAGGTAGGAGCAGTTTATGTGTGTCCTCATCAAATAAACTACAAACTTTTTACCAGCCACAAGCCCTCAGCCTGGACTTAACTCCCTCCTCACCTTGATCCCCGAATCCTTTGCATTCTCCCCTTCAAAGGAGTCAATGCGATCGGACAAGTTTCAACACCTCATTTGCATATTAATCCAACCAATCCCGGTTAACCTAGTTTCAATCCCTATTTTGCATAGCGGACCTGAAGAACTGCCCTCATGACCTTCGTCTTCCTCTGAGCAGGAGCAGGTTGCTACCTGAATCCAGCCTCCTGAATTGTAATTCTGATTGCCCAAATAAATGCCTCTTTGTTCAAAATTTCAGGGAATCCTTGCTTAGTCAGCAGCATGTGAGCTGTTTGGGTGGCTCTTGCCTACAGTGTGGAAACTTGAGTCCTTCCTGAACGGCTCAATGTGGAAACTAATGTTATTCTGTTCTGGAATGGTCTCTTTTAATGTTTTTGTTTGTTTGTTTCTGGTTTTGGGTTTTGTTTGTTTGTTTGTTTGATAATTTTCTTTCCTTAGTTTCACTGAATTCCTGTTATTCAGACATTGGATGTCCTGGATCAACTCTCTGATTTTCTTATGATATTTTCCCTCTGTCATTTCATCTTACTCTCTGGAAGATTCCCTCAACCTTGTCTTCCAATCATCCTACTAAATTTTTAAACTTATGTTCCTGCATATTTAATTTCTCTTTTTATTATTTTTGAGAGAGAGAGAGAGAGAGAGACAGACAGAGAGACAGAGAGAGTGGGGAGGGGCAGAGAGAGAGGGAGACTCAGAATCTGAAGCAGGCTCCAGGCTCCGAGCTGTCAGCACAGAGCCCGACACGGGGCTCGAACTCACGAACTGCGAGATCATGACCTGAGCTGAAGTTGGACGCTCAACCAACTGAACCATCCAGGCGCCCCAAGTATATTTAATTTCTTAGATCTAGTTGGAAGTTGTTTTCAGAACTTTCTGTAGAGCGTATTGTATTTCCTTTATGGATCTTGCTTTATTTCTCTGAAGATATTCCTTTTAATTTTTCTTTGAAGTTTGCTGCTTCCGTCAGAGGCACTCTGAGATCCTCGGTTTTCCTTTCTACTTCCCCTGTTCGAGGCTTTCTCTGAGTGATCCTTGCCTGTCTGTCTATTCATACTTAAAAGGCAGGCACTAAAAGCTGATTAAACACATAAAGAGGGGCGCCTGGGTGGCGCAGTCGGTTAAGCGTCCGACTTCAGCCAGGTCACGATCTCGCGGTCCGTGAGTTCGAGCCCCGCGTCAGGCTCTGGGCTGATGGCTCAGAGCCTGGAGCCTGTTTCCGATTCTGTGTCTCCCTCCCTCTCTGCCCCTCCCCCGTTCATGCTCTGTCTCTCTCTGTCCCCAAAAAAATAAACGTTGAAAAAAAAAAACGCATAAAGAGTATTTGTAAGAGTGGAAACAGGAAATCACCCAAATGCCCATCAGTAGAATGGAATAAAACAGTGTATTCCCCCAGCGGGATACTAGGCAGCAGTGAGAACGAACAGCTTACACACATTTGTAAAGACAACTCTCACAAACATGATATTCGACAAAAGCAGCCAGACATGAAACAACACACATGCATGGCTTCATTTGCCTGACACAGAAAACCTGGCCAAATGAATTTATGCCACCAGAAGTCAGGATACTGGTTCTCTTTGAAGTGGGGTGGAGGCTAGGAGGGGATGACAGAGGGCTTCTGGGATGCTGGTATGTTCCATTTCTTGAGCTGGGCACGGGTCACACGCGTGTTCCGTTACTGTAAATTTATCTCACTGGTGGATGCTTACGATGAGTGAAATCGCCATGCGTCGATTATGCTTTAATTCAGTTAACATCATAAAAATGACACTGTGTGTTGGGGATGGGGCCTGTGAATGGGTGGTCCTCCTGGTGGTGACCCCACAGGGCCAAGCTGTCCCTCCGGAGAGGAACCTTCCACTGTCCTCCTGGCGAGCCATTCTGTGAGTGTGCGGGGGGAGGTGCCTGGGCTCTCATGACCTCCTGTGCAGACTTTCTCCTGTTCCCGTTTTGTTTAGTAAGGAGCCTCTCACTTCTGCCCCAGAAGGGCTGAGTGCCGTCACCCCAGTGAGCCCCTGGCTCGCTTTCTGGAGAGAGACAGATGGGGCAGAGATATTCCCCTAGATGCACAGGAGGGGGTGGGGAACAATGGGATCCAAGTGGCCAGAACCATCTCCAAGGTATCCGGCGTCCCCAATTCCACAGACTTTCTGGAACTCTGCTGTACGAGTCGGCTTGACTCTGTCTGGCTTCCTCACTTCTGGCATCCGAGCCATCTTTATTTCCCTGCGTTTTCTGTTTTGTCTTTCTGGGCCTCCTATTAGTGAGTGAGGGACCATCTGGACTAATTTACTAAGACTTATTTTCTCTCTCATATGTTCCATCTCCCTTTTCTTTTGTTCTGCTTTCTAGTATATTTCTTCAACTTTATTGTCCCATCCTTATGTAGATTTTAAAAGCCCAGCTATCCGATTTTTGTATATTTAATTAAACTTTTAATTTTGAGATGCTTATATTCACATGCAGTTATAAGAAAGAATGTAGAGATCCTGTGTACAATTTACCCAATTTCCCCCAGGGGTAACATCTTACAAAGCTATAACACAGATATCACAGTGGATATTGACATTAATACAGTCTCGATACAGAACATTCCACACAAGGATCCCTTGTATTATCCTTTTATAGCCACACTCACCCTTCCATCCCTCCCCCCCTTCCCCGTCTTATCCCCGATCCCTGATAATCCCTAATCCATTCTTTGTGTCTATAATGTTGTCATTTCAAGAATGTATATGAATAGAATTGTACAGTGTGTATCCTTTTATGACTGGCTTCTTTCCTCAGCGTCCTTCCCTGGAGACTCATCCAAGTTGCTTCCTGTATCGATACTTTGCTTCTTTATTGCCAGGTAGGATTTCATGGTGTCGATGCACCATTTCCTGTAAGGACATCTGAGTTGTTTCAGTGTTGGGCTATAAGAAATAAAATTGCTATGGTTATTCTACATAGATTGTTGCAGGAGCACAGGTTTTCACTTCTCTCTGATAAATGCCCTGATGTCCAATTGTTGGGTTGTATGGTAGCTGTGTGTTTAGGTTTATAAGAAACTGACAGTTTTCCAGAGTGGCTGTATCATTTTACATTCCAACCACCAATGCATGAGCAATACAATTTCTCTGCATCCTCATCAGCATTGGGTGTTATCACTATTTTGAATTTTAGCCATTTTGATAGGTGTATGGCATATCTTATTATGGTTTGAAGTTGCATTCCCTTAATGGTTAATGATGTTGAACATCTTTTTATGCTCTCAATCGTCATCCATATATCTTCCTTGGCAGACTGTCTGTTCATGTCTTTTGCCCATTTTCTAATTGGATTGTATTTTTTTTTCTCTGATAGGTTTTAAGAGTTCTTTATATTTTGTTGGGTATATGTTTGCAGATATTTCCCAGACACTATCTTGTCTTTTCATCTTGTGAATACATACTTTTCAAGCAAAAGTTCTTAATGTGGATGAATTCTAATTTATCACAATTTCCTTTTATGGATCATGCTTTCGGTGTCAAGCCTGAGAACTCTTTGCAAAGCCCTAGATCCTGAAGATTTTCTCCTGTTTTTTTTTTTCCCTAAAAGTTTTATAGTTTTACATTTAAGTCCAGGATCTAGTTTGAGTTCATTTTTAGATAATGTGTGAGGCTGAAGTTTTTTACAGCTATCAATTAAAAAGTTATTAGACTTTATTTTTAGGACAGTTTTAGATTTACAGAAAAAATTGAATAGATGGTAGAGAGTTCCGTATTCTCTTCCTCTCCCTCACATGGCTTCTCTGCCTTAGTGTGGTTATAATTAATGAATCAATATCGATACATTATTATTAACTAAGCTTCATTTTTCACACTTAGCATTGTACAACTCTATGGGTTGTGACCGTGCATGATGTCATGGCTCCCCCATTACAGTGTCATACAGAACAGTTTCACTGACCTCAAAGGGTGCTGTCATAACCACCGATCTTTTCACTGTCCCTATAGTTTTGCCTTTTCCAGAACGTCATCAAGTCGGGATCATGTGGTATGTTGCCTTTCCATACTGGCATCTTTCACTCAGCAGTATGCATTTAAGATTCCTCCATTTATTGTTGTGACTTGACAGCTCCTTTCTTTTTTATCGCTGGATAATAGTCTATTGCCTGCATGTGCCACATTTGTTTAGCCACGCACCTACGACAGCCATCTTGGAGGCTCCCAGTTTGGGGCAATTATGAATAAAGCTGCTATAAACATGGAAGTAGTTTTTGTGTGGACATATGTTTTCTTTTTTTTTTTTTTAAGTTTGTTTAGTTTGAGAAAGAGAGAGCAAGAGTGAGAGAGAGACAGAGAGAGAGAGGGAGGACCAGCGGGGGAGGGGCAGAGAGAGAGGGGGACAGAGGACCTGAAGCAGGCTGACAGCAGAGATCCCGATGCATGGCTCAAACTCATGAACTGTGAGATCACAACCTGAGCCGAAGTCAGATGTTCAACCGCTGAGCCCCCCAGGTGCCCCTGGACATATGTTTTCAACTCATTTGGGTAAACACCTAGGAGCATAATTGCTAGCTCATATGGTAGGACTATGGATAGTTTTGTAAAAATTGCCAGTCTTCCAAAAAAGGTCTACCGTTTTACATCACTGCTGGCAACGAATGAGCGTTTCTCTTACCCCACATCCTCACCAGCATTTTGTATTGAGGTTTTAAAAATGAGCATACTGTCCTTGTCTATGGATGGAGCATTTCTCTCATCCTTATAAGAATATTAATTAGCCTGGGTGGCTCAGTTGGTTACATGTACGACTTTGGGTCAGGACATGATCTCACGGTTTGTGGGTTCAAGCCCCGTGTCGGGCTCTGTGCTGACAGCTCGGAGCCTGGAGCCTGCTTCGTATTCTGTGTCTCCCTCTCTCTCTGCCCCTCCCCTGCTCATGCTGTGTATCTCTCCCTCTCTCAAAAATAAATAAACATTTAAAAAATTAAAAAAAAAGAATATTGTTTAGCATTTAAAAAAACCCCTTCTGTCTGTTTCCTACTTTATCTTTGGCTTTCTAATTTCCTTTTCTATGTTTTTTTCTTCTCCATCTTTCATGTCGGTTGGGGCTTTCTGCATACATCTGGTCATCCTCGGCTTTCCATTCATAATCAAGAGCTAATTGGATGCTCTGTACTCATGGGCTGGGTTGGTTTTTTTTTTTTTTTTTAATTGGAGAGCTTATGTTTTTGGTTAATTGCAAGCCAGAACAGCTATTTTATCGGAAGACTGCCAAATGTATGGAGAGGATGTCCACCATTAAGTATCCAGACTTTCTTTTTTCTTTTTAATTTTTTAAATATTTATTTTTGAGAGACAGACAGGGCACGAGTGGGAAGGGGCAGAAAGAGAGAGACGGAGACACAGAATCTGAAGCAGTCTCCAGGCTCTGAGCTGGGGCTTGAACCCACGATCTGAGAGATCGTGACCTGGAGCTGAAGTCGGACACTTAACCGATTTAGCCACTCGGGTGCCCTGTAAGTATCCAGACTTTCAAGTATTCAGTCTGTAGTCAAGTCTGGGTCTCTCTCATCTGTCCCATTTAGTATACCAACAGGACAAGTCTGCGGTCTCATGTTTGGGTGCTGGCACCTGTCAGGGTGTTGGGGCCTGGGCAGGGTAAGGGATTGGCTGTCATGAAGAAAGACTTTCAATCTATTCTTCAGTTTCCTTCTTGACTCCACGTCCCTCTCCTTATTGGTGCTTTCACCTCTCGGGGTCGGGTGCGTGCAGGGAAATGCGCTCACTTGTCTGTACCTTTCTTACTTTGCCCTTGAGGTTGAGACTTGTCCAACCAGCTAGGTCAGGTGTTCTTTTCCACATTTCTCAAGAAGTGAGAAAATCTCTCTCCACCCACGTCCCCTCTTCGGCTTCCTATGCCTTTGTGGTTCAAGTTTTTAAAACATTGAAAATTCCTTTAGTATGATTTTGGATGAAAGCAGAAAGAAACTCATGGTCAGTCTACCACGTTGACCCAATTATGTGGTAAATACACAGAAGACAGAGAAACACTTTAAGCATTGCGGAAACGTGGGAACAAAAACAAGTGACATTTTCTCGCCGTCTTCCGCCACTTTTCCGTTTCCGGGATGTCCCCGCTGTTAAGTGTTGGGCATGCATCTTTTCAGATATTTGTCTACCCACATCAATAATTATACCCAGAGAATGCATACCTGTGCGAACTCATACCCCCCACATGCGATGTGATCACACCGCTCAGGCAGACACGGAGTCGTGCCCCTCAGATCCTTCTAGAGGTAGCTCAACTGCCCCTACGAGGAGGAGTGTGGTGTGTGGCTGACAGCAACAGGCTATAAGCTGTCTCAGGATTTGCCTCAGGTTCTAAAGGAAGATTGTGGTCTTCCCGGGACAGCCCTGGCCAGTAACCAGGTAGACACTGGCGTGGCACCTGCCTGCATGTGTCCCACGCGGGGCTCCTCCAGTGGCCAGCTTGGCTCTGGAGCTTCCACTGGGGGACAAGACTGTCAGGTCTGTGTGGCCAGCGAGGTCTCCTCCACCCAGTCCTGCCTCCCCCCCTTCCTTTTCCAGGCAGTCTCCCCAGCAGACTTTCGGTCTTGCCCTGTCACAGCATCTGCTCCCTGCGGGATCCAGGGACAGGCTCATTCTGAACCCCGGCTTTTTGCAGGGACACCTGTCTATGTCAACACACATAGATCTGCCTCACTCTTTGTATAGCATTTTTTCAGCAAGGATGTATCACAATTATTTAACCATTCTCTTTTTGACAGACCGTTAGAGTGCTGTCATTTTCCTTTTAAAAACGCTGTGATATTTTATTTTATTTTAAATGTTTATTTATTTATTTTTAGAGAGAGAGCACGCAAGCAGGGGAGGGGCAGAGAGAGAGAGAGAGAGGGAGAGAGAGGGAGAGAGAGGGAGAGAGAGAGAATCCCAAGTAGGCTCTGCACAATCTGTGTGGAGCCCCATGAAGGGCTCAAACTCGCAAACTTCGAGATCATGACCTGAGCTGAAATCAAGAGTCAGATGCCCAACCGACTGAGCCAGCCAGGCGCCCCTAAAGCCTGTGATATTTTAAAGACGTATATTTCAGCACAACAAGTTAGTTTCAAACAATCTATGGGTTTGTTTATTGTCTCTTACCACCTCCCACTCATGAGTACGTGCATTGCAGACTGCAAACATTTCTTCAGTATAACAGCCCTTTTCCTCCCAAAGAAGGGGAACCTGGCAGGAGACAATGGTCCTTTGGTCCCGCCCTGTGCCTTCCTCCGGAGTCTCCTTGGAAGGGCTGTTTACATGCAAAGGACAGACAAGATAATTACACACCATTCCCGCCAGTTCATTAAGGCTGGCCTCCAAGGAGGCCTCTGGTAGACACCCCTCTTTTAGCTCGGTTTGAATGCTACGCAAAGTAGAGGATTTACAAATAAGAATTTTATTCTCCTCAAACGTCACTGCAGGATTTTGACAGGTCTTTCTTACATTTTGATTCTTTTTTCTTTTTAATTTTTTTTTTTATATTTATTTATTTCTGAGACAGAGACAGAGCATGAGCAGGGGAAGGACAGAGAGAGAGGGAGACAGAGAATCCAAAGCAGGATCCAGGCTCTGAGCTGTCAGCCCAGAGCCCGACGCGGGGCTCGAACTCACAAACTGTGAGATTATGACCTGAGCTGAAGTCGGTCGCTCAACCGACTGAGCCACCCAGGCACCCTACATTTTGATTCTTAAAAATATTTTCCCTTTTTCATTCTTGTCATGCCACACTTCAATCGATCATCTGGTCTCTCCTTCATCTCGGAGGGGCCCGTCGCTCGGGGCTTCCCTCTGTGGCCCTGACTCTTTCTTCTCAACGTTCTGGGGAGGGGAGGGTTCTCCTTTCTCAGCCTGCCCCATCTGGGGTGGGTGGTTTGTTCCCCGGGACCCTCTCAGGGACTTTCCCCTTCCTCCCCAGCACCCTGCCCAGCCCCTCTCCACTCCTGGTGTAGGAGGTGTTGTGCAAAAGTCTGTAGAATGAGCAGGAATCCCCAGAGGTTACCAACAGAGGCTTGTGGCCGCAGCAGATGCTCAAAGCACGTGGCTTGTTACATAAACTAAAATCCCAGAGCGAGACACAGGGGGATAGAGACAAGGAGGTGACACACTTCGGGTGGGCGGGACACCATGTCCCTGGTCCAGGCCCCTGCCCGGCACACGCTGCTTATAAGTAGACCGGAATTGAAGACAATCAGGGATCTCAAAGACAGAGGAGCCTGGGGACCAAGGACACCCGCTTGCTCTGCTGGTGGCACATGAGCGAGGATGCCTGGCCGAGAGCTGCCGCAGGCCAACCAACCACGGTCTTGCCGACCGACAGCCGTGCGTTTTATCTGGAAGAGGACGAGAGGGTCCCGGATGGGCCTCACCTGTGAGAGAGCAGTTTAAGACCTCGCGAACACGAAGTGACACATGCATTGTGATGTATCGTGACAATTCAGCGTTGCCTGTTTAGAGTGTCAGGCACACTTAGCGCATCTTGGTCTTTTTGTCTCTTTTTGGCTATGTTCACCCCACACGTGCTCTCACGTTCTCAGATATGTCTCATCACCTTACTTTTCTGTGCTTCCTTCTTTAAAAACATTATTTTTGGGGGAGAGAGTGCGTGAGTGGGGGAAAGGGAGAGAGAGAGAGAGAGAGAGAGAGAGAATCTTAAGCAGGTTTCACGCTCAGCGAAGAGCCCGACGTGGGGCTCCATCCCACAACCCTGGGATCATGACCTGAGCCGAAATCAAGAGTCGGCCGCTCAACCGACTGAGCCATCCAGACACCCCTGTGCCTCCCTCTTGAATGTCACCCTTCCCATCCAGCAGAGCTAAATGCTCTCAAACATCATAGCAAGTGCACGTTAAAATAATCTTTCTTCCGAACTGTTTTACAAAGTTAGGTAACATCTTATACACGTCAAAATGTGTACAAAACGCATGTATACGTACATGTTGACAACAAAGTGAATCCCTGTGTACTGCATCTCAGGGGAACAAAGATGACAGTCCCTGAGAAGCCCCTGTGAGCGCCAGCCTCCCCAAAGTAACTTCCTGTTCTGTAATGTGTGCTGAGTGTTTATCGACTTCTATCGGTAGTTTTATCCTGAAACAACCTATTGCTGGGTTTGCCCAGTTTTGAATTTATATAAAAAAAGTCCTACTCTGTGCATTTGCTGTGGTTTGTGTGTCTTGCTTTACATCAGGTGTTTGAGATTTAGGGGAGCTGAGGTGCGGCCGGGGCCCCTTTAAGGTGATCCACAGGTCCCACGGGGCCAGTCCTGGGAAAGTCACTGCTCGTTGTCGCTGCTGCGGAGCGCTCTGTGGCATGAATGGGCCACGACTCACATATCCGCGGACACGTGGTCGCTTTGACTCTGGGGAGATTTGAACAGGGACAAACCAGCCCTTGGTGCTCATGGGTTTATTCCCAGGAGAGCAATTGCTGGCGGTCAGTGTTGCGGAGCTGACGTTTCTGGACAACAGCACCTGTTGGCCCACGGGATGGAGGCAGTACACTCACCCACCGGCCGCACAAGAGCGTCCCCGCTGCTCCACACCCACCGGCTCTTGGTTTTGTCCAGCTTCTAATTTTGCCCGTTTGGTGGGTATGAAGTGGATCTCACTGCAGTTTCCATTAGAATTTCCAAGGTTACCAATAAAGTTTATTAGCCATGTAGATTTCCTCTGTGCGAAGTGTCTATTCATGTCTTTTGCCCACTTTTCTTTCCTTTTTTTCTTTTTTTAAATGTTTATTTATTAGTTTTGAGAGACAGAGAGACAGAGCATGAGCAGGAGAGGGGCAGAGAGGGAGAGACACAGAATCCGAAGCAGGCTCCGGGCTCTGAGCTGTCAGCACAGAGCCCGACGCAGGGCTCAAACTCACGAACCGTGAGGTCATGACCTGAGCTGAAGTCGGACACTCAACCGACTGAGCCACCCAGGCGCCCCATCATGTCTTTTGCCCACTTTTCTGTTACACTATTTCTTTATTGACTGTTGGAGTCCTTTATACATTTTGGATATCAATCCTTAGCAAGTACGTGTTACAAGTATTTTCTATTAGTTTGTGGCTGATCATTTCATTTTTATGATGGGATTTTGGTGAACAAGAATTCTTTCTTTTTATATAATTGACTCTGGTTTTTCTTTTGTTTTTCCGTTCATTGAAAGAACCACTCGTAACCCCAAAGTCATGAAGGTGTTATCCCAGATAGTCTCCCGGAAGTTTCACATTTGAGCCTTTGGTTTCCTCAGAGTTGGTTTCGTGCAGGGCATGAAGCCACGATCTAACTTTAGTCCAGGTGTTCATGCGGATCACCGACGGTCACATTCTGGTTTTTGACTGGTTTACCCCTCCCCGCTGATCTGCACTTGGTCCCTTGGTTATACATCAGGTTTCCGTGGACACGCACATCTTTTTCTGGGCTCTATTCTGTTCTCAGTGAACAACTTTCCTCCTGCACCTGTTGTCTGTCTCTTTGGCAGGATCCTCCATGGGCTAGTTGTGGTGGGAAGGCACGCCTCATCTCCCACTGCCAGACATCAAGTAGGAGCGTTCAGGTTCCTGTGGCCCCAGTGCAGCCAGGGGCCAGTGTGAAGGCCATGATGAGAGTCCTGGACTCTGACCCGAGGGCCTGGGGAAGCCACAGACAAACGTTCTTCCTGGAATGTAGCAGGGCAGATGTCATGTGAGTCTCAAGACTTCCTGGGGCTGTCTTGCGGCCACAGCCGGGAGAGGGCTGGAGTGGCAGCGGGGACCTGCCTGGGTCCTGCGTCACAAGCAAGACGCAGCCGTGGGCTAACGGGCCCGCTCCTCCTCTCGTGGTCTTTTCTCTCCTTAAGGTGTCTCCTGTGTCCCCTTCGACAGATGCCCTTATTGTACCTCTGGGTCCTTCAGGCAGCGCACGGTTGCACCTCAGAGCCCTGGCTGTCCCCTCTGCCTGTAATCCTTGTCCCAGATGCTGGCGCTGCTCCCTCACCTCTTTCTGGTCTTTACTCAGATTGGTTCTTGGGTGAGAGCTTCCTTGGCCACTCTTTAAAGTTGCAGCCCCCTGTCCCCCTGCGACCCCCGGTCCCCCTTCCCAGATCTCTTTACTTTCCCTGAATGTTCAGCATGTGACAACCCCTGTAATTACTTGCTTATTTTGATCTTTGACTTCCCCTCCCCCGACGGTGATGGCGCTCAGCTCGGTAGTAATTCATGGATGAGTGCACGCATGAGTGAGAGAGAGAGAGAGAGAGAGACAGAGGACTGCGTGTCCCCAGGGCCCAGCACAGGGGCAGGCACAAAGAGGTCCTGAGCGAGTGTTGTGTGAAAAAGTATTCACGGAAGGACCAAGTCATTCTCTCGCTGCAGCTGGGGGACCCCCTCAGAGCTCCTGTCTACACAGCCACAGCATTTTAGGGCTTGAGCAGCATCGCATGTCCTGGGTCCATGCTCCCTGGCTTGCCTGCATCCCTTCAAGGATGATCCCAGCTCCCCCGACGAGAACCTGACGTCCAGAGGGGTGACGTGACTTTGCCAGGCCACACAGCTGGTCGCTGCACCAACCAGACTCCTCGACACCCAGCCGGGCCTGGCCAGGGGGCTGCCCACATGCAGGGCTGGGCCAAGCACCCACAGACCCGCGTTCCCTCATCCCTCCTGAAGCAACTGCCAAGTTCTTGGAGTGTCTCTTTCTGAAGACATGTTGCTTGGCAATCGTTGCTAGGCAAAATTCATAATTAATGAAGAGTTCAGGGCTCTTGATTGGGAACCCCCAGGAATGCTGAAGCATCTGCCCGCTGAGGTGTGCAGGATTCCGACATGGCCCTGATTCCTGTCCCTGCGGGCATAGCCCCTGGATCATCTCCTTCCCCGGAGAACGGACAGGACCCGTGGCTAAGACTGGATTGACACCCCTTGGGTAGGTCACATTGTATGGCAAAAGGGTAGGTGGGAGTCACTCCTGTGATCAGAGTGCATTCTATCAGACTCAGTCACAGCAGCCCCGAGATAGGCGCTCCTGCAGGCTGTGAGGACAAGAGGCGCCACGCTGCGGGAGGGCTGTGCGGTTAAGACCCGAGGCTGGACTCCAGCATCTGAGAGGAGCCCCCTGCTGACAGCCAGCAAGAAAATGGGGACCTCGGGCCTACAACCGCAGGGAACTGAATCCCGCCCACAGCTGGGGAGCTTGTAGGAGAACCTGACCCCCCTGGATGAGATTGTGGCCCTGGTTGATACCTCGATTTTAACCCTGGAAACCTGAGCAGACGACCAGCTAACCTGGGCCCAGACACCTGACCCACAGAAGCTGAGAGACAGCGAGAGCGGGTTGTCTTGTGTCATTACATCCACAGGGAGGTCCTCCTCTTGGGGTCCACCTGGGCCCCACCCATTTTTCCCCACCCCCTGGGGGGGGCACAGAGGACCCCCTGATGGCTACATGTGGGCCCACAGTCCCAGTTTTGAGTAGGGCAGAACTAATTCCTTCCCTGGTGGGTCATCTCCTTTCCTTTCCTCCCCTGTCCCAGAGTGGACAAAGGTGTCACTTCTTGGTGATCAGGTCCATTTTGCAGACCCGGGGTTTCCCGGGTGGCTGCCCCAGGGTCTAGACTGGGAAGGAGGGCTTGAGACAAAGAATGTGCACACACCATGTTGTCTGCCCCAGCTTTTATCTGTCTCAAGACGACATTCCGACCTCCCTTCTGCTGCCCTGCCCCCTAGGGTGGGGAGAGAGGACGTTGTTTACGGGACCCTCAGCCTCAGGGTGGCCGGGAAGGTTGCAGCCCATTCATCCTGACAGCCCCACCCTGCATCACCCCACTTACAGACCCTCCAGAGCTGATGACCTGAGCCTGGTCCTTCCCAAGGTCTGCACTTTTCTGGTTTTCTTTGATTCTGGGAACAGCCCATTATCCTTCTGTTAGTTGCCATTTCCTCCAAATTTGCAAGCAAGGAACCTAGCGGGGATAGGCAGTGTCTTCACTCCGGATCATCGCACCCCTCTTCCCTAGCACGACAGAGCGGGGGCTGGCTGTCCTGCTGCCGGGAAGCAGACTGGGAGCCAGGACCCTGGAGTTCATTCCTGTCAGACTGCCTCCTGCAACTGTGATCTCGGACCAGTCACGTCCCTCTGGGATACTGGACTCCAGCTGCCGGAGGGATGTCTGGAGGCACCTTTGGACCCCGTGCCAGCTCTGCAGACCTGCCCACTCACTGGCCCCTTAGAAAAATAATAAGCATGATGACAGATGCTTGAATGGCCCTTACTGTGTGCCACACAGTCCTGAGTTGAGTCTGTCACTGTGCTGGTTTCCAGAAGAGGAAGCTGAGGCACAGAGGAGGTACACAATTTCCTGACACCCAGGGAATGGTGGAGCCAAGATCTGGACCCAGCAGCCCGCTGCCCCACTGCCCAGATGTGCCCTGCGCACTGTGATGGGCCTCGGCCCCATTTGCTTTCCTCGTTGTCATGGCCTCATGTCCCTGTCCCCTCCCTCTCCCCCCACAGCCTTGGCCCCTGGGCCCACTCGGGGGTGCATTTCACCCCCAAGTCCTGCAACAGACAAGCTCTGATTGGTCCACCATGGAGCCCCCTCCCTGGCCCCTGCTCACCTTACAGCCTGCCTAGCTGCCTATCTGTTGCCCAACCCTGCCCGAGGAGCAGGGTTGCGTGACAAGGGAAGGTGACTTTGGGGAGGAAGGCAGGTACCTTAGGAATGAGGGAGGAGTGAGGCTGTTTGCTCAGAGAAGAGTTGTGGGTGTCGCAGACACTCTGAGCCTCAAGAACGCCTCTCCTGGGCATGATCACAACCACGGGAATTACTAGAGGAAGTGAGTTTGTTCCTCAGACTTCGCGTTGCTTTCCAGGGGGCAAAGTGCTTTTATTCCCTAACCACAGAGTGCTTTGTAAACTGAAGAGTTGCATTCAGTTGATGTTGCCGGTGGTGACTATCCACCCGCCAGCCGTTTCCTTTGGACAGAAGGACCTCAGCGTCACCGGGTGAATACGCGCCTAGTTCAAAGGGCAGAGTGGCAGGTAGCAGAAGCCGGTCTTGGCCATCTGTGCCCCTTTGCTGGTGACCAGCCTGCGAGTGGGCGCAGGCACCATTTCTGGAACGGGGTTGGGGGTGGGGCTCGGCTGCTGGGTTCCCAGGAGCTGCAACCCGGTGGGTGGTGGAGGGGAGCCCACGTTAACAAAGTGTCCTCCTGGCTCCTCTCAGGGATTTCGACTCACACCTGTCTGTCAGGACCTGTTAGACGGGGTTAGATTCTCAGTCACTTCCACCTAAAAATTGCAACCGATTCCAGAGACGGCTGGCTGCCCCCACTTGTCCTCCGGCCTCCTATCCGGGTGACCCGGGGCTGAGTCCATAGCAGGACTAAGGGCTGGCGAACTTGGGCTTGAGGACAAGCCCACGGAGGGCCTCGATGCTTCTGAGCTCCTCAGGAGGGGCACCTTGAAAACTGTTTTAGATGACCTTGATTCTAGGTGTTTTCTTTGATATGCTGCTTAAAAACAAACTTTTAGTTACAAAATAATAAATGTATACATGCTCTTGA
The DNA here is from genome assembly GCF_016509475.1 of Prionailurus bengalensis. Lineage (NCBI taxonomy): Eukaryota > Metazoa > Chordata > Mammalia > Carnivora > Felidae > Prionailurus > Prionailurus bengalensis. The sequence goes on along the minus strand of NC_057348.1, from coordinate 58,748,939 downwards.
ATATTCAAACAATAAAGACGTATGTAGAATCAAACATAAAGATGCACCCCCTCAACATTCTTGTAGATAACGCACGATCGTGGTTTGGTATGTCTCTCTCCTGTCCTTTTCTCTTTTAAAAAAAAATTTTTTTTTACATGTATTCATTTTTGAGAGAGAAAGAGACAGAGTGTGAGCAGGGGAGGGGCAGAGAGAGAGGGAGACACAGAATCGGAAGCAGGCTCCAGGCTCCGAGCTGTCAGCACAGAGCCCGACGTGGGGCCCGAACTCACAAACTGTGAGATCATGACCTGAGCCGAAGTCACATGCTTAACGGACTGAGCCACGCAGGTGCCCTATCTCCTGTCTTTTTTTTCTATGCACACGCACACACACATTTTTATTTTTTAACATAATGGCCAGGCAAATATTGTGCTTGTTGCTTTAACAACATATCTTGGGCATTTCCCCACATTGGAGTGAAGGGACTGACCTCATTCTTCTTCATGGCTGCATTGTTCTCTCCCGGAAGCTGTTTCTAGTGATGGAACTTAGGTCCTTCTTCTTTTCCATTTTATTCTTTCAAATATGTTGAAGATGAAGCCCGGGATGTTCTATTTTGAGAAAAATCTCGCTCTCACTTTTTTTTTTTAATTTAAAAAAATTCTTTTAATCTTTATTTATTTTTGAGAGAAAGAGAGAGACACAGTGCAAGCAGGGGAGGGACACAGAGAGAGGGAGACACAGAATCCGAGGCAGGCTCCAGGCTCTGAGCTGTCAGCACAAAGCCCGACACGGGGCTTGAACTCACTAACTGTGAGATCATGACCTGAATCGTGACCTGAGCCGAAGATGGACACTCAACTGACTGAGCCACCCAAAAGCCCCTGGCTCTCACCTTTTGAAGGAAGATCCACCCAGAGGTCAGGGCGTGGGCAGAGGCTGGGCCCGGGTCCTCCGTGAGCTCAGACCCCTTTCCACAGGGTGTCAGGAGCTCAGCACCGGTCAGGAGCCTCCTTGTGCTATGGCCACATGTGACCTGCAAGACGAAGGGCCAGCGAACTTGGGCTTGAGGACAAGACTCTGGGGGATCTTGGAAGCCCCTCCCTCCTGGAAAAGCATGGCACCTCTCCCTAGAGAGAAAGGTCACGGGCCTGGCATCTCAGACAGGATCCTGCAGGCGAAGCCGGGTGAGGTGAAGAGGCGTCTCCCCAACCCGCACTGGCTCCTCCGGCAGCCGCAGACCCGGTGGTCCTCACTACCTGTCTGCGAAATAGTGTGTAAGAGATGCGGGAGTGCAAATTAAGGGAAGTCATGGGGGGCTGATGGGGGAGATTACAGTAAAGATGTAAACATAACAGGGAAAGAAGGGGGGTCGCTAACATGGATGCTATAAGCTTTTGAAACAAGAGACTGCAGAGAGGAGAACTTTAGAATGTAAAAAATAAAATAAAAGCGATGAAGGTGAGATTTAGGATAAAGAGATGAGAGGCAAGAAACCAAGGAGATGCCAAGCAGAGGCTGGGATGCAAAAGAGCAAAGATTTGGAACAAGGAGCAAGTGAACGTGCACGAAATAGTCTGTTAGGTTGAAGAAACCGTAGCTTGGACGTGAGAAGTAAGGGTGAGGTCTTTTGGAGGGACCCGGAATGTGAAACCTGAGGAGGAAATACAATGGAAGAGCAACACTTTGTCAAATTCTTCCCTCCCCTCCAAATAATGCGAAAGCAGCTTTGCCTTCTGAGCAAATAGACCAGGAAGGAAAGAGGACAAATGGTTGTCTCCTGTATGAAGGCAGGAAAAGTCAGTAACGTGACACAAAGGTAATGAGCTACAAAGTTCTGCTAAAATCCCACTTTCCTCCTCCCAAGCCTCCACGCCCACAAAGGGGAAATTTCCAGAAACCACCAAAGCCCTCTCCTCTTTCCCAGCTGCTGAGTGGGCCCTGGGGCAGGATGGCCATCTGTGCACCCGTGTGGGGAGAGTGCACTCCTCCTGTGCCCCCCCCCCCCGTGTCCCTCCCTTCAAGTGTGACCCTGCGGGATGCCCTGAAGTCTGGCTATCACCCTTATCTGATAGACAGATGGATGGACGGGAAGGCGGTGCTCCCGACCCTCTGCTCACCCTCACCGCGGGGGTCCCCTCAGCCCAGTGCAGGACCGCCACCTGGCCGAGCACCCAGATGCCGCGAGTCACAGCGGAGAGTCACTGCCCCACGCTGAGGCCAGATGCCCCCGCCCCCGAGCCGCAGCTCAGCTTCTGCCCTCCAGGAGAGGCCCTGGGTTGACCTTGGCTGACTCAAAGGCCCCCACAAACTCTTTCCTCAAAAGGAAGAAACACCTTTCCCAGAGATCAGCTCTGCTTCTGCAGGGCCTGCCCTCCAGGGGCTCGCGGTGGGGCCTCTGAAGCTTAGGTGAGTGGCCTGTCTGCCTTCTATGTGGCCCACGGGGTAGATTCTGGAAGGGGCCCAGCAGGCAATGGCTTGTGGGTGCCCCAGGCCCCTTCTGGGGAGACCGGGGGTCAAAGTGAGGCAGTGTTAGGGCCGGGAGGACAGAGGACTAAGGCTGTGGAGGGAAGCATGGCCGCCTTGGGCTGGCGGGCCTTCTGTGGAGCCTCACTGCGGGCATTCCAGGACGGGAGGTGCGGGCGGCATGACATCTGAGCTCTGCCAGCGGATAGCACTCCTTCCAGCGCACTGTGCCGGCTGTGAGTGAGGTGCCATCCCGCCAGACTCCGAGACAGAACAGGGGTCTGAGAGGTCACACTGCAGAGGAGCCCTGGGTGGAAAGTAGGCTGCCGTCCTCTCTGGAAAATTCCATCCTCACAGGCTCCTGCTGAGGTGCTCAGGGAGCTGCAGGCTGGTCCAGGGGTGGCTGGCGTCTTCAGAAAGGACCTTTGAACTGGGTGGTGGGGGAGGAGAAGCGTTATCTGGGCTTCGGAAGGGGTGCTGAGGAGTGAGGTGGTGGGGGAAGGGGGTCAGCGGGGGCCAGGCCCCGTCGTGGAGGACAAGAGGGAGCCTCAGAGGCTCTCAGCAGAGAAGAGACATGATGTGAAGCATGTATTGTTTCCAGAAAGTGGCCACACGGAGAACCCCTCTGTGCCCTTACACCTGACTGGGACGGAGAGGACAGGGGGGCCGCTGTGTGGACGGACAGAAGCGTGCAGGTTCGGGATGGACTTGGGCTGGTGAGGTCAGGCATGCGTGGGTGGACGTGCCAGAGACTGGGCAGAGTGCTGGGGTGGGGCTCAGTGGTTCCTCTTGACTGTGCTGGGGGGCACCAACCCGAGTCTGCTCCCCAGACAGCCAGCCTGCCTGGGTTCCCAGGGCAGCCCTAAGGAGCCCTGGGAATGGTCTCCAGAAGTGGCATCTGGTGTGGACAGGCCGAGTCTCCACCTTGGCTCTGTTCTTACAAGCTGGGAGATCTTGGGCAAGACACGTGGGCTCTTCACGCCTTGGTTTGTCACCTGTGAAAGGCAGTAGGGACTGAGCCTGGCGGCTGATGAGGACTAGTTGGTGCCCTCACATGGCCAGGGCTCAGACAGGCTTGCAGGGGCAGAGTGCCTTCTCCGGCCGGGCTGGGGGTGTGCGGCCCCCTTAGGCTCAGCTGTTTCCCAGCAGGGGCAGAAGGCCGATGGATGGTCAGAGTGTCCGCAGGAAGGGGCTCTCCTTTCGTCCCCTGCCTGGCACCCTCGCACAGACAGCCACCCCAAGCTCCTCGGTTGATGCAGGGCACGGTGACTTAATGCTTTAGGAAGAGGGTGACCCTGATGATGTCAGAGCCCCACCCTGTCACTTCGGCCAGGCCAGAGCCTGTCCAGCTCTTATCCTCAGCTGGATGGATGGACTCGTGTGTGTCCCACACATCCAGTGTCCCCAACAGGACCCAGCCCAGCTACCCACAGTGGACACCCCCTTGGTCATGCTCCCTTTTGGACAAGCCTGCCCTTCCCCATCTTACTTCTCCACTGCCCTTCTGGGGCGTCCCTGCTCGGGACCCTTACCCCCTGCCCCCATGCAAACAGCTGACATTGAACCCTTGTCTAATCTTCAGGGACCCAAACTGAGGCAGCTGGTCTGGGTGAGTGTGAAGAGGTGCGTCCCTGCCTCCCGGCCCTGCCCGTGACATTGGGCTGGGGGCTCCCACCTGTGCAGGGAGCCCACACGCAGCCAGGGGAAGCCTCCAGCCCTCGCATTGCATGCCTGGGCTGGCACCCCTGGGTGTTCCAGAAAAGAAGGCCCTACAGGGTCCAGTGCCGGGTCTCACACCCAGCCAAGAGGGCGGTAGGAGAAGGTGAACAGAGAAAGAAGATGAGCAGACATGGACAGAAAAAGGGCAGCTACGCCTCCTGAACACCCCGTCTCCCTCCCTGGCCAGCTCTGGGGGGTGGGTGTCTTGCGCCTTCCCAGACAGAGAGGCGGGGGAGCTCAGCCAGGCCCGCACTGCCGGAAACGGTCAGGGACTGACTCTGTCGGCCTCTTGGGACACAGGTAACCAGGTGCTGGCCCCTCTGCCTACCGGCTGCTCACATCACAGGCCCGTGTGCAGGGCAGGGGGAGAGGCCTTGCACCCCACCTTGCGTGGGAACATCCGGAGAGCCTCCCTCTCTGATACGCCTCCTTCTCCTCCCCAGCCTCCTCCTGAAAGATGCATGGAGTTTGAAAATTTCATCAAAGCGTCTTGCTTCCCGGGCTCGCGGGCAGGAGGGCGGTGCTGGGAGCCCTGGGGGCCTTGGGAGGTTGTGTTGCCTGCTTGGCTCTGTCCTGTCCCAGGACGAGGAGGGGGAGCTAGGGGGTGCGCACGGCGTGAGGGCAAGGAGGGGACGCAGAGGTGCCCACACCCCATGGGAGGGGCAGCCCGAGCCTGGCAGGAATGAGGCCTGAGTGGCAGGGGGTGTTCCCAGCTGCTCGACCAGCACACACTCCCTCACTCATTCTCTGCAGCTTTCATCAGTGCGTTAAGAAGAAACAGAGATAATGCGTTTACGCGGTTTAAAAGGAGGACAGACATGTGGGCTGTCCCTGTCCCTTTACTGTCACCGCGTACGTGGGCAGGCACACAGGGACAGTAAAATCCCAGAGGTGTGTTTTCTGGGGCAAAGGGCAGAAGCTCTGGTGATTTTGATGGCGTTTCCGCAGGCCCCTCCGCAGCCCAGCTCCGCGAACAGTGCTCACTTCCCTTCCTGTCGCGGCAGAGTGTGTTGCAAACACTTGGAGACCTGCCAATCTGATAGGGAAAACACATTTGAAACGATCAACAGACAACTGCAGGCTGCGTTGTCCTGTGACCAGAGGCAGGATGGTTTGAATGGTGCGCACGCGGATGCGAACCTAAGCGCACACAAGCGCTTTGGTGCACGCGTGGGCGCGGGCGTGGGTGTGTCTTACTCAAAGCAGCCCTCACCTCTGGATCTGTGAGGCCAGTCACTGGGGAGAAGATGGCTTAGTCCAAATGCAGGCCCCGGGGCCATCCTGGGGGTGGAGAGACCTGGGGCTGGGCCATCTGGCTGGAGGAAGGTCTGCATGCTGAGGGGGAAGGGCGACTGTAGGTTGAGGGCTGGGCGGGAAGATGGGCACGGGTAAGGCTGGGCCGTGGGGTTGGCCTGGCTCGGGCAGAGAACATGCTGAGGCGGACGCCCCTGAACACGCTGCGGCCTTGGAGGCCAAAGGCAGCCGCACCGCTGTGCCGAGAGCTGGCCTAGCCAGGGAGGTGTGCAGGTGCACTGCGGCTGTGGGTCCGGCCACCTCCAAATGTACTGCTCTCAACAATGACACTTCCTATGTCTGCAAAGATCAGGGAGCTGGGCTGGCTGGGCTGGGCTGGGCTGGGCTGGGCTTGCTCAAGCACCAGTGGTCAATTGCTGGGTCAGCTGGGGCTGACTGGTGTGGGATGGCCTCCACTAGGTGACTGAGCTATGTTCCGCAAGGCGTCCTGTGCTCCAGCAGGCTGGTTCTCAGACAGAGATAAGCTCTGAGACACAAGTAGGCTCTGCACGGCCACGACGTCATGCCCACCACACCCTGACGGCCTAAGCAGTCACAGGCCAGGCCAGGTTCATGGGGTGGGGCTCCACCCCTTGATAGAAGCGTTGCAGTCACAGGGCCCGGGGTTTGGGCATGGGGTTGAGGGGGGAGGGGGACTGGCTAGCTGTGCGGTCCATCCCCCACAGGAGTGCACAGCCGTCGGTGCAGAGCTGACCGCCAGCACTCAGCACACAGCCCTAACCGGGGGCTGGGGCACAGTGATGGGCAAAGCATCCCTAGAGAGGAATCTGGATGGGGGGGGAGGAGGACACAGCCCCAGACCCAACGGTGGGAGGGGGTTGGTCTCTGACGGAGAATGTGGGAGAAGGCTTCCCTTGGAGTGGGCTGGGTTGGGGTTTGAAGAGCACGTAGGAGCTGACCTTCGGGTGGTAGGGGCGGGACAGGGGCCTCCTGACTTCTGGGACCCCTCGTGGGCCTGGAGGTGGAAGGCAGGGGAGGTCCGGCCCAGAGCTGAGGTAGGAAGGAGCCGGCATGCATGCGGCAGGAGCTCTGGAGCCCACGGTCGGTGGTGCATGGGCTGCCCAAGGATTAAACAGACTTTGTTGGGATTACCACTGCCAATCAAGTTCAAGTGCATTTTTAAGAGCTTAATTTGCGGCCCTAGGTTTCGAATAAAATCATCAAGTCCAGTCGATTAAACTCATTAAGGCGGGTGGACTGGCTGGCGTTTGTGCTGCCATCAGATTCGGAGAATTAATTAGGGGCCTGTTATCCTTGTCGGGATTAGCGGAGCTCGCCCAGAGGCCTGGGGTTTCTGCTAAAAGACAGGCCCATAATCTCTTTAGTGGGTCCCAGGAGACAGAGCTGGGCAGCTTCTGTGGACCAGGAAGCACCACACCGGGCGTCTTTGATCCTACTGTGTGCAGACCCTGGGCACCTGTGGCTGGGGGTGGCAGACGGTACTGGGGTGGCCAGTGTTGTCTGGCCAGTAGGCCACTTCTGGTCACGTGACCTCACACACCATCCTGACCTCCTCCCCAGTCTCATGACAACCGAAGAGGAGGAAGGGCCTAGGTAGATGCTGTCTATTGGTCCCTTCGCCTTTCAAAGTGCCCCCCACCCCAAGTGATGGGGCTGCAAGTCTCCATCCCCTTGTCAACCAGGCCATGTGACCAAGCCGGCCACCAAGAGCACCTTAATCCCTTGGTGTGTGGGGGGGTGTTGGTTGGTCTCTAAGTGAACATATGGGTCATGAAGCACCAAAGTGATATGGGAGGCCCAGCCTTAAAACAGAAAGCCTAAAACTTCCAGACCATGCAGACCCTGCCTGAAACCCAAGCCATCCCCTATGGGGATGATGGAGGCAGAGAAAAAGATGAGTTTCTAGTGACACTGGGCAAGTGTCTGGATCTAGCCACACCTGAAGCTTCTCTTTGGATTTTTTTCAGTTACATGAGCAGGTGCGTTCCTCCTTTTCTGCTTAAGCCAGCTGGAACCAGGGCTCTGCCCCTTGCAATAGCAAGGATCCTGATGAGCAGCCCAGATCTCAGGTCTCCTGCCTCTGGAAGCATTACAGCTGAGAAGGATTCTAGAAGGTCTTTTCTTCTACCCGTTCCCCATTTTATGTGTGGGGAAACTGAGGCCCGGAGACAGGAAGTGATGAGCCTGAGGTTGGTGAGAATGTTACTGGTATTCTCTGGTCACTTAAGTCTACCTTCCTGGGAGAGAACCTCCCAGACCTTCTATGGGTTCTGGCAGGGCCAGGGTGGGGCTAGGACATAGCGGGGATCCTCATCAGAAGCGGAGAGTGGGCAGGGGGACCTGGGTGGCTCAGTTGGCTAAGTGCCTGACTCCTGATTTCGGCTCAGGTCATGCTCACGATTTGTGAAATGGAGCCCGTGTTGGGCTCTGTGCTGAAAGCATGGTGCCTCCTTGGGATTCTCTCTCCCTCTCTGCCCCTCCCCCTGCTCAAGCTCTCTCTCTCTCTCTCTCAAAATAAATAAATAAAAACTTAAAAAAAAAAAAAGAAGAAGCAGAGACTGGCCAGAGGGAAGGAGAGGTAAGACCTCTTGGAGGAGAGGAGGGAGGCAGAACACCCCTCTATGCCACCTAGACTGGTCCCTTGGTTCCCAATAGCACTCGTCTAGCCGGGGACCATGATTCGCAGCCCCCAGCCTGGTGCCGTCGCTCGAGCCCTGACCCCAGGCTCTGTCTGCAGTGTTCTTTCTCCATCCTGGGGTTGGCACTGCACAGTGGCTAATGCAGTGGACTCTGGAGTCAGATTGTCTGGGTTCATACCTCTCCCAGCCAGCCACCAGCCATGTGACCTTGGCTAGTCAGTTTCCCCGTGGTGCCCTTTCTTTACTTGGGTGACGGGGTGGGGACAAAGCACATTCCCCGGAAGATACGAGGCTGTGTGGCCCTGACCATCAGGGTTAAAGGAGGTAATGCCAGCAAAACAGAGCTTTGTGAGCGTTATCTGCTTCCAGCTGCAGCCAGGCCCGTCTACGCCTCCCACCCGGCCTCTCTGCTTCTGCGCCTGCCTCACCCCTGCCATTCTCTGCACACAGCAGTGAGAGTAGCCTTTAGCACGTTGCAAGTCAGATCTGTGTCTTGCGTGCTTAAAAGCTTCCGAAGAAGCTTGTAATGCAGCTGAAATGCCTGGCCGTGTCCCACGTTCTGGAGAATCCGGATGGGTAACAAACCACCCGAGCCTAGTAGCGGAACACGACCACCATGTTGTTGTGATCCGGGGGTCTGTGCGTTAGGACTTGGGGCAGGCCCTGTGGGGAACGGCTCACTTCTGCTCCGTCAGGTGTGGCTTCAGCTAGGACTGTCAGCAGGAGTGCCTACACGTGGCTTCTCTGTGGGCCTTGGCCTTCCTCACAGCATGGCGGCTGGGTGCTGGGAGGGGGCTTCTGGAGAGGGAGGCAGGGGACCAGCTGGAAGCTACAGATACAGTACCTTCACTGCACTCTGTTGGTCGAAGAAGGTACAGACACACTCAGTGTCAGGCGGAGGGGACACATGGAAGATCAGCAGTGTCACACTGCAGCAGAACCTAGGGGACAGTGGTGTGGCCACCTTTGGGAAATACAAAGCCATCTAGCCCACACGTTCTGGCCCTGACCCACATGTCTGAGGCAGTTGCTCTCAGAATCTGAGTCCCTCTCTCCCTCTAGCGTTTTCCTTCTCCCTCACTTGTTCTCAGGCGACTACCTTCTTTTGACCCTTCAAATAATCTGAATGTGTGCTGCCTCAGGACCTTTGCACTTGTCGTGTTTGCCGTCTCACATGGCTGGCTCCTTCCATGCCCCCAGTTCTTAGGTCCAATGTCACCTCCTTAGAGAGGCCTTCTTTGACCATCAGTTTAATCACTGCCCCTAAGAATGCTATAGAAAGGCACCATCAAGAGAAAGATCATGCAAGCCACATATTATTTTAACATTACCATAGTCACATTAAATAATTAATTTAAATATATATATTTACTTATATATATCTTATGTACATTTATCTTTGATGTATTTTATTTAACTCAATATGTCCAAAATATTATGATTCAATATGTAACCAATATAGAAATATTAATGAGATATTCTTACATTCTTTTTATTGTGGTAAGCCTTAGAAATCCATTGTATAGTTCATACATTTTGCACATGTCACTTCAGAAGCTACATTTTCTCTGGAAGCACTTGATTTGCACTTAGATTTGATCAAATGTACTGTTGAAAAGGGAGATTTACATACCCAAGTTGTTCAAAATATTTACCTGATGAAAGCATCTCTTTACAGATTTAAATAACTTAAAATCCAATAAAATGAAAAAACACTGGTCCTCAGTCTAACTGGTCACATTGCAAGTGGTCAATAGTCACGTTTAGCAGACAGCGAACATTTCCATCATTACAGCAGGTTCTACGGGACTCTGCTGTTCTAGAACATTCCCTGTGCTCTCGTGTGTGCAGCACTCACTGCTGTCTGCGTTGATCTTCCTCTGTGTGTGCACTCGCGCATTGACCTCTTGCTTCCTCCAGACTGTCAGCTCCATGTAGGCAGGCAGGACCTACGAGGTTTTGTTCCTGCCCAGAGAACCGTGCCTGGAACACGTGAGGTGCCAGACAGGAGGTTGTGAAATGAACGCGTGAAAACGAAACCCAGGCTGGGGCTATGTGTTCTCCACAAACCCTCAGCACAGCTTTGCTGTGACTCTTACAGAGAAGGAGGCTCAGAGAGGTTCAGCCATTTCCCAAGGCCGCACAGCTGGAGAGCGCCAGCTCAGCTGGAGGCTGGTAGGTCTGCTGAAGAACCTACCTTCCCCAGGCCACGTGGCTTCACAGATGAAGGGGGCCGTGGCCCCTGCCCTGGGGAGCTGATGACCCATCGGGGCAGACAGACACGAACAGGATGGGGCGGGGGGGAATGTTGTAGCGGGTGTGAGTGAAGCCTTGAGAGATGAACTCCATCCAAATATCAAGGGAAGCTTCATCAGAGAGAGGACAATTGTGCCGAGCTGTTGCATTACACACAACTCTTGTTTTAGGGACAGTAGCGACACTGAACTCACTCAAACTGGCCCAAGAACAAGCGGCATTTATGGGCTCTGTGGCAGAAGGGGAGTAGGTAGGCTTTAGGTGTGGCTGGGGAGCGGGGTCTCCAGGCCTTTCTCTCCATGCTTTGTGTTTTTAATTTTTTTTTAACGTTTATTCATTTTTGAGAGAGACAGAGTGTGAGCAGGGGAGGGGCAGAGAGAGAGGGAGACACAGAATCAGAAGCAGGCTCCAGGCTCTGAGCGGTCAGCACACAGCCTGACGCGGGGCTCGAACCCACGAATCGTGAGATCGTGACCTGAGCCGAAGCCGGACACTTAGTCGGACTGAGCCACCCGGGCGCCTGTGTCTCTCCATCGTTCGGTCCTGCTTCCCTCCGTGTTGTCTAGTCCTGAGCAGCTCTCCCCACGCCGTGACGCATGACAAGTCAAAGAGAGAGAGTGTGCACGCACGTGCACAGCTGCCACAAACCCCGGAATTGCGTCTCTTTGGCATTTGGCTCCGCGGGGTCACATGCCCATCACTGAATGTCTAACTCGAGTCAAGAAAACACAGCACCCTGAACAGCCAGGCTGAATCCCAGCTTGGAAATGGGCTTGAAGGCAGCTTGCAGACAGCTGCATGTCCTGGGAGTCGGGGGCTGTCATGAACACGGGACGGTCACTCTTCACGCCAGGCAGGCAGTGACCATGGTAGTGCCCTAGAGCCCTGGCAAGGGAGGGTGGGGGAAAGGGAGGTCTTTTCAGGCTGAGAGAGCGGTGGGAGGCAAGGCGGGTGCCCTAGGGGCTGGGGCAGATACCGAGTCTGATCATGGGGGTGACAGTAGTCTGCCAACCGTAAAGTCCTCTGCAGCCTGCAGTTAGGACACCCCTCTTGGGGGACGAGGGTGAGGGCCCTGGGCTCGTCCTTGTCTGCCAGGCACCAGCAAATCTGGAGCTTGCCTGCTCCAAATTTGAGTTGGTCAGGACCATCCTCCTGGCTGCAGAGGTGGGCGTGCTGAGTGGGGAAGACTTAGCAGGAGTGGTGGTGGAGACCAAGGTTGTCGGTGGCATCTCGTCGGCCATTAGAACATGGCACGGAAGATATGACTGCCCCGTGATGGCGGAGGTTGAGACAGGCAGAGGGTGTGGGGTGCTGAGGGCCGTGCTGAAATCTGTGCCCCCTGGGCCCCCCAGGCCTGGACCGGTGCCCTAGCCTCCTGGGCCAGAGTGAACACCGCGGGGGAGGCCCAGTGTTAAGTGCTCAGTGATGCAAATTACCTTCCCCTCCTTCCGTAGGGCCTGCCCCCCCCCCCCCGCCCATTCCGTCCCCAAGACGTGCCACTAGCTGCCTCCTGTAAAGGGGTATGAAAATCCCCCCTGCACAGAGTCATTCTGTGTGCACGCCCATGTGCGCTTGCACACCCGTGCGTGGGCCCTGTTCACTTTGGCTTGATGTCCTCCTGGCGGGGGGAGGGTGGTCTATGTCACAGTCTTAGAACGTGCTCGGCACCGAGCCTGGCTTAGTGACGACATGACCAATGCCCAAATCAGGGCACTGCTCTAAGCATGTGCCTTCCACTGGCTCACGCTGTCTCCACCGCAGCCCAGGGAGCCATCCCAGGGAAGACACGAGACCCCGCCAGGGTCAGCCTTGGAGCCGCCCTCACCCAGGAAGAACAGCTCTGCCCCGGAGCTGGCCACCACCCCCACTGTCTCTTTCCTGGCACCCCTCCCCACCTGGTTCGCTCCAGGCAGCGCTCTCCAGGGGCCTTTCTTCTCCACTGATCAATACGCCTAGAAATTCTCCTCTGATGGTTTCCCTAGCAACCAGCCCACAGGCAGCTGCCCTCGGTCAGCCTGCTTTCTGATCTGACACCCAGCTCCTCAAAGGCCCTGTGGGGAGTCTCCCGTGCCAGGCTGAGGGCTGTGGGGTGTGCTGTCCTCTCACGGTCAAATGGGTGAGGCCGATGTGGCTTCCTGGGGACCCCAAGACCTTGGGGTCAGGTAAACTTGCAGGAGGAGTCTGCGTTCAAAGGCTGCAGGGGTGTAGAGGATGCTGACCCAGGTGGACCATCTGCTGCGGGCCGGAGCAGGGAGATGGCTCCAGTATGTGACCACCGGTGCCCCGGGCACTGGGCCATCAGGACAGGCGCCAGATTTGGCAGCCAGCCCTGGGGCGTGAGCACCGTCTTCTCCGGCTGTAGAGGAGGGAATGGACTCAGGGAGGGGAGGAGGGGCTCTGCTGGGATGGGAACCTCACTTTTTGTGAGTACAAAGTCCGTGTCCTCCCTAAAAGTCAGGGCCTGAGATGGGTGGGCTCCAGGGGGATATCTGCGGGGCGGGCATGTACAGGGCCTCTGGTTTCTGAGGGCCTGTGGGATGCAGGGGACACCATAGAAGGAACATGGGGCTGGAGTGGCTGAGGGGGGCAGTGATGGAGGGGGGTGGACATTGCCGGGGTTTGGGGTGCTGGAAAGCTCCTGGAAGCCCCATAGCAGCACTCCCATGTCTGGGGTGCCATCCAGGCACCTGACTTTGGGAGTGAGGGGAGACTACAGGTCAGTCACCCAAGGTGGAGACAGGAACGTGCCCCAGGCTCCCTCCTTGCAAGACAAATGGTCTTAGCTTCTGGGCCATGTCAGCTGGTGCCCTCAGTGTCACCCTCAGAGGCTGACTCCACCCCCAGGATTGCCATCCTGCCTGCGTGAGGGCCTGGCCATCTCCCTGCATGGGACAGCTCTGGGGGCCGTTCCGACTCCAGGTCCCAAAAGGTCACCCCGGCTGTCCTTGTGCTGCAGGGACTGTGTCCCCCCCCCCCCCCGCACCCCTCCCCCCCACCGCGAGCTCCTGCTTATTGATACTGTCTCTGGGATTTCTGCAGAACTGCTGGGACAGAGACCCTCTCTTTTACAGGCTCGTTCCCAAAGCTCTGATGGCGTCTTGACCCTGAGGGAAGAAGCTCCTTCCCTTGCCTGAAGTGGAGACAAACTCAGAGGGAAAGGGGTTACTTTGGCTCCCGGGTCTATGAGTCGGTCCATAGCAGGATGTCCAACTGAGGGACCCCCAGACTTCTCTTGTCATTCAGGGGTGAGTTCAGGCTCTGCCTGGGTGCTGGGGCCCCCGCTGCTCCCCATGCCTGGCGTGCCTGCGCGGCCTCGCCGCGTCGAGTCAGGAGTTCAGGTATTTGGTAAGCTCATCGGAGACCCCACCAGGGGCCTTGATTGTCCTCTTTATGGTTCAAAGGCAGGCCTAACTGTCAAGGCCATTTGGACCTGGACCGCCAGTCTCTGCAGAGACTGCCCCCCTCCCCTGGCCGCCCCTTCCAGTGCGGGGTGCAGGGCTGAAGGCCACCCCTGCAGCCGGTCTTCTTGGCCTTCACCGCGAAATTAAAGCCACAGGGGGACACTCATACCTCACATCCGCTTAGCAAAGATTAAAGCCCAGAGACTGAGCCCGGGTGAGTGCTGGTGCACACACACAGCGACATGTGCCACGATGGCTCGCCTTTCTGGGTGTTAATCTGCTAAGTGGATCAACACTGTAAGAGTGTTTACATTTTGGGACCCAGAAAGTCCTCGTCGGGGGAATCAATCACAAGGCAGTAATTTCCCAACACCAAAAAAAGAAAAAAAAAAGGCAGTGTATTCACTGTATCAGAGCCAGCCCACTTTTGGCTCTTGAGAGATGATTGTTAGCCGGGAAAAATCGCTAGCCAACTGTTAAACTGCCGATGGCCTGACATCACCACAGTGGGAGTATTTACACCACGAAAATCGGCAAGCGCTACAAGCCAGAGCCTTTTTCCTTTTCTGGAGTGCTAGTCGCCCATCATGCCACTGGCCCACTGGGTGCAGGGTTCCCTAGCCCCGTGGTACACGGGGCTCATCTTCCTGTCCCAGTGAGAACAATCTGAGGCATATGTTGTTAACTGAACAAAGCAAGCTGTGGGCTGCCATTTGTGGGGAAGACGGAGGGAGCGCGGTCATGTCTGTGTTTACCTGCGCGTGGGATATCCTGGCAGAAACAGAAACCTTGGGGACCAGTGGTTGCCTCGGAGACTGAGGAAGAGGGGATCAAGGACAAGAGACGCACTCACTGTCTTCCGTGTACTCTATTAGAGTCTCTAAAGTATTTACCACATTCAAAGAGTTTTTTTAATTTAAAAGACAATTAAGGAAAGAAAAATCTTTAGCAATCGTGTTCATCTCAGGGCTGTTCATGAGTGCAAAAAAAAATAAGAAGCAACATACGGGTCCAATTAAAGGGGACAGCTGAGGTAAAGCACAGTAATTCATGTGGGGGACACTATACCATCCTTCCCAACGGATGCCTACGAATTATTATGACAGGGAGACTACTAATGAGAGTTTACCTAAAAAAAAAAAACCTGATTATATGATTATATATCCAGTCGTATCTTGACTGTAAAAATTAGCAAAACAGAAAACAGGTGGGAAATATGCCAAACCGTGGACAGTGTGTTTTCGTTGGTGTTATTTTGGGCAATTAACATTTTCTTTGTTTTTTTTTTTCTCTCTGTTTTTCAAATTTGCTGTGTTGAATGTGAATTACTTTTATAATCCACCCCCCAAGTCTTTATTTTATTAAAAGAGCTTAAGCCAGGCAAATTTGATGCCCCAGGATCTGGGTTGGTCATACCAGCCCGGGTGGCATTGGGTATGTGGCTTCTGTAAGCCTCTGACCCCTCTGCCCCATGCTGGCCCTGGTGGTGGCCTTGGACCCACCTCTCTGCTCCCAGCTTGCCGCTGAGGCATGGGCTCCTTCTCTAGCCACAGCTCAGTCCACCGCTGTGCCCTGAGGCCTGGAGCTGCGGGGTGGGGACGATGACAGACTTCCCTCCCCTGTCACGTTGTTGCGACAGTTAAACACTATGATGCAGGTTGAGAAACAAATGTTAATTATTATTTTTTTTTTTTTTTTTTTGAGAGAGAGAGGGAGAGAGAGAGAGGGTGTAAGTGAGCGAGGGGCAGAGGGAGAGAGGGAGGGAGAGATAGAGAGAGAAGCGGGGCTCATCCAAAGTGGGGCTCGTGTTTTTACCCAGAGCAGGGCTTGTGCTCACCTGATGTGGGACTTGAACTCACGAATAGCGAGATTGTGACCTGAGCCAAAGTCAGATGCTTAGCAATGGAGCCACCCAGGCGCCCAATGTTAATTTTTGTAAAGTCGGATTGAATCTGGCCTGGGAAAGGGTGTATGGGAAGTCCACTTCAGTCATTCCGGGGGGCTCCCCCTTCTCTGGTGGAGTAGGGGTCCCAGGAGGAATTGGGAGGGTCTCAGGAGTAGCCCAGGAGAATGTGGTGGGGGCTTTGCTGCTTCTCTGTGCTCAAGCCCATGGTCTCCTTTCAGACCAGGCATCTTTAATGGGGATTCAGCAGGTAATCATTCCCCAAAGCATGTGTTATACACACACACACACACACACACACAGACGCGGGCAAAAGGCTGTTTCTGTGCCTAAACTGCTCTTTCTGAGTCCTGAGAGCTGCTAGCTTAATACTCAGTGAAAGGTGCCTGTCCCTGGGAGCTGGGATTCCGAGCAATTGACTTGAGTGTTTTGTGCCTTTGCTTCTTCATCTGCAAAAGGGGGCTATTGATGGCACTTACCCATTTAAGTGAGGCACCAAGCTCAGGGCTGTGCCAGTGTGATTGGTCACTATGGCTGTGTGCTGGGGCTGCAGCACAGCCCCCTGGGACTGTCACCTGATGGGAGATGGGCCCCTCGAATGCAGGTGTCTCCTCCCTCCACTGGGGTCATTATCCTTGGTTCAGCCTCTGAGCCTCACATGCCGGGATGGTCATCCTTGAGTCCTAGACTGTGAACTGGTGACTGGACACCATTGTCTCTTCCTTACCCCCCGACCCTCATGTTTGTTGGTCTGGCGCTAACATTTAGACATCTGTGTTTTTCACTCGAGTCCTAATTTCTGGCTTCCTTTGAGCCACAGGAGCAGTGGCACAGGGCCCGGCACCTGGGATGCCAACTAAGGTGTAGTGGGGCTGGCCCTGTGGGCGTGGGACCTGCAGTCCTTAACCTCTGAGCACAGAGGGCTCTCGATGCTTCTGTGAGCAGTGGGGTGCCCAGAACTGAGGAGGGAGGCACAGACACCTCACGTGGTCCTCGTCTGTCTTGAGCCCCGGGGTCCCTGGGGAAGCCACCCTGCCCCCACTCCAGGTGCCCAGGTGGCTCAAGACACGGCTGGTTCCTTTCCTCCCGCCTTCCCTGAGCGCATGGAGGCCCTGGGGAAGGCGTGGCCTCTAAACTCACTCCCTTTCACCCCCTCAGTGTCTTGTTAGTCCTCGTGAGTCCTGGGTGGGTGTAGATCTGTGTGCTGAGCAGGGGCGGTGACATCAAGGGGCTGCCTCTGCTAGTGGCCCCGGCGCCAGGCAGAACACTGACCTCCAGGTGATGGGGCAGGTGATGGAGATCCAGGGGAGCTCCGAGCGCCCTGCCGAAGCCCCAGGAGGCTGCCCCTTCCTCCTGGCCTTCGTCCTGGCCCAGAGGCGACAGGCTAAGCCCCTTCCCCCTTGAACCTATGTCCCCTTCCCGCGGGCTGCCAGCACCCTCTGCCCACAGCGCCAGCGGCCTCTCGCAGCTGACACCCTGCCTCCTTGTTTCTATGTGGTCCGTCCACACGTCCACGCGTTGCCACCACTCTGCGTGTTAGTGGCGTCATTTATATCGATTAGTGACACCCCAGAAGCCTGTGAGTGTCTGTCTCTCTCTCAAGTCTTCTCTGTGCCTCTGGAGGTCCGGCTAGCTCCATCCATGATGGACCTTAGCTTCTGCCAAGGCCTGAGGGCAGTGTTTGACCCCAGTGGCTGGCCCCGTGGTCCGCTGGGGCCTCTGACTCATTCTCCCGGTGGCCTACTCTGTGCTAAGCTCCAGGCTGGGCTGGGGACGTTGAGGTGGACACAAGTCTCCGTCCCCGCCCTCCAGGAATGCCTGAGCTGATGCGGTGGGTCGGGGCACACACAAGTGCACACAACCTGTTAGAACCCAGGGTGGAAGGTGGTCCCTGCTGTGACCTGACCCAGCCCGCGGACCAAGAGGGCTCCCTGGAGTGAGGAGAGTCTTGAAAGATGTGCCTGAGAGGCAGAGCTCCAGGCAGCCGGGACTAGGGGCCGCGCAGGTGATGAGTTTGGGGCAGCGGGGGGGGGGGGGGGGGGGGGGGGGGGGGGGGGGGGGGGGGGGGGGGGGGAGGGGGGGAGCAGGAAGGGAGGGAGGGGCTGGGCGTGGTGAGGGAGTAAAGAGGCATGGCTGGGCAGTGCTTTGCGCCCAGGTAGCTCCTCTTTCAAGGTGAAGGCCAGGGGCGGGGGCAGGGCTACCATCTCAGCCCCAGCACTCCAGCCACGTGGCCTTGGGCCTGTCACATTCTTCTCTGAGCCTCAGCTTCCTCATCTGTGAGATGGGCCAGTGAGAGCTTGAGTCAGGGGCTGTCTATGCAGGGACCACCACAGGAGTTCCCAGAAGCCTTTAATTAAAGCCACAAGCAGGTTGAATCTGGTCCCGTGCGCTGGGGGACATAGCGAGGCGACACGTGCACAGATCCCTGTCTGGTCTGCTCTCCTTGGTGCCCCCCACCCCCCGCCGTTCCCAGAGTCTGGATCTGAATGCCAGAAGGGCACATGGGGCCTATGCTCCGTAACAACTGGCCCCAGCTGGAGAGTTTGAACCTGGGGCCACTCATCTGGAGGCTTCTTCAGGCACACGTCGTGCGGGGGAAGACTTGGGCTGCCTGTGTGGCTGCTTCACGTGGCCTGGAGTCCCTCACCACACGGTGGCCTAGGTGGTTGGACCCTTACGTGGAGCCTCAGTGCTCTGTAAGCAAGGGCTCCAGGCGTTTCCTGACCGCGAGTCTGAAGCTGTGCCGCACTCTATTGGTTGAGTCAGTCCCAAGCCCGTCTAGCATAGGGGCATAGAGCCCGCCTCTCATTGGGAGCAGGGCTAAGGAGTCTGCGGACATGTCTGATGGGCACTCTGTGTCAACCAAACATTATGTGCTTTCTAGGATTACTGGCAGAACTCCCTGCCCAGAAACTTCTCAAGTGGATGCCTGACATTCCACCATTAGAGTTTCATTTCTTTTACTTGAGGGTTCAATCCCCATTAAAAACGTTATATCCCAGGGGCGCCTGGGTGGCGCAGTTGGTTAAGCGTCCGACTTCAGCCAGGTCACGATCTCGCGGTCAGTGAGTTCGAGCCCCGCGTCAGGCTCTGGGCTGATGGCTCGGAGCCTGGAGCCTGTTTCCGATTCTGTGTCTCCCTCTCTCTCTGCCCCTCCCCCGTTCATGCTCTGTCTCTCTCTGTCCCAAAAATAAATAAACGTTGAAAAAAAAAATTAAAAAAAAAAAAAAAAAAAAAAAAACGTTATATCCCAGTAAAAGCCTCACCTTCAGCCATCTTAGTCATGATGGCTTCAGATCCTCCCGGTGACAGGTCTTGCATAAACCCCCAACAGATCCCAACATCTTCAGGATGAAAGCCCGGCTCTCAGGCCCGCTCATCTCTCCTGCACCTTCTTCTTTCATCTTCACTCCTCGCCCTGTGCCCTCTCCACTGCCAGGACTTTGATGCCGTCTCTTTCTCTGCCTGGGAAACCTCTCCTGAGACGGGCAGGCCCAGCTCTTCCTCTTTTGGTCATTTTTTCTCGTTCCTCCTCTTGGTCCCTATCCATCACGGGCCCTCAAAGTGTGTGCTCTCTGGGGGCAGAGTGCCTGGTATCTGAGCCAAAGTAATTTGTAAGAACCCACTGGGCGCTTGGTGCTGGCCTAGCCAGGGCTTTCAGCCAGAATACCACCTGCCACTTCTCCTCCTCCATATGGCCTGGGCTTCCTTGTGACAAGGTGGCCAGGTTCCAAGGGTGAGTGTCCGAGAGAGAGAGAGAGAGAGAGAGGGAGGCAGAGGGTGCCAGGTGGAAGCCATATAAGCCACGTTGCCTTCTAGGACCTAGTTTTGGAAGACACACACACAGTCCCTCCTGTCGTACTCCGTGGTTTGCCTGTTCTGGTCGTTGCACGTCGATGGCGTGTTGTAAGATGGGCTATGTTGATGTGACCATCTGCTACAATAATGTTACCTTCCCCATTGGGCTGTTGTGAGGAGCTAATTAATTAGGCGATCCTTGCGAGGAACTTCAACCAGTGCCTGAGAAGCTGTAAGTACCTAAAAATGGTCACTATTGTTAGTAAGTGCTGGAAGAATTGATGCCTGGCAGTGTTCGAGCTTATTAAGGGAGACTTTACGTCATCTTGGGGAGGGATGGTCATGGGATATTTTCTAAAGGAGGTGACATTTTAGCAGGGATCTGAGACAAAGTGTCAGGAGAAAGAGTTCCAGGCAGAGGATAGCATGTACAAAGGCCCTGAGGCCAGTGTGTGTGTGTGTGTGTGTGTGTGTGTGTATGTGTATAGAATGAACTGAAAAGAAATCTGTGCTCGAGGACTGTTTTGTTTTTGTTTTTATTTTTTTCCAGGACAAAATGAGGATATGAAGTCTTGTCTCATTTCAGGTGAGGAGGACCAGACCATGGATTTGGCTGCAGCAGAGGCCTGAGGCAGGCCAGGGAGTTGGTGTGGGGAGCAGTGAGGGGAATCTCAGTGCACCTGCTCCTGGGGGAACAGGGGGGCATGGGTGGAGGGCCAAGCCCTCTAAGCACAGCCTCTGACCCAAGGGGCCTACCCAGCACTACAGTCACCACACACCCTGAATGCCCAAGACTGAGTCTGAAGAGTGGGTCCCCTCCCTCCCAATGGAACAGATCCTAGCCTTCACTCCAAAACAATCACCTGCCACCCTAAGTCTGAGGGTAAGCTTTTGGCTTGGCCTTCACATTAAGTCTGAACTCCTGCCAGACCCCAGGACCTTTGCACCTCCACGTTCTACCCCAGAAATGGCCGGCCAAGTGCTGAGGCTGGAGTTGGCCCTTTTTGTTCTCCTGGGGGCTGGGGCACAGCGGCTCTGCCCTGCCCTGGGTGGGAGTGGGTGACACCGAGCTTCCCCACTCCCTGTCCCTCATGCTACTGCCCAATTTAGTGGGAGGGAAGGTTACCTCCTAGAGCTGCTGTGTGGCTCTCTTTGTCTCAAACAGCCTTGAGAGACGGCAGGAGAGAGATTTAATTGCAGCCTGCCTGGGAACCTTTAAAGCATTGACCTCTCTGGCCACACCCCAAGGTTGGCACGCTTTAATTAAAAACAAAGTGCTGCTCGGAGGAGCCCTGCCAAGCCTGGTGAGCCTGGTTCACCTGGGCTGCCTCCCACGGCCACCACGGGATGGCCAGCTGACCCTCCTCAGGGGGGTGCTGGGTCTGTGCCTTCACGGAGGGTGGCGGTTTGGATCACGGTTGCTGGGTTGTAATTTTCTGATCCGTTGGCTGCAGCGAGAACAAAATCAGTGTTCTGGACTTTCCCTCTTTTGAAACCCACCTCCTTGTGGATTCTCCAACTCCTTTTCCCAGTTGGCATGCCTCTGAGCCACGCTGGTCTGTGCTGGGGTAGCTCTGTGGCTGTGCCACGAGGCTGTGGCCAAAACAATGACAGAGGCCAGTGCTGGTGGCCCACCCCAGGTCCTTCTTCCTAAAACCATAGCCTTTATCTGCTGGGGCAGCACAGCGTGGAGGCTGAGGTCAGACCCTGAGCCTGTGGCTTCCTGACTGTGTGACCTGGGGAAAGTCATTCAACCTCCCTGAGCCTGGCTCCTCACCTGGGCAGTGGCGAGAGGCACCGAAGCCTCTCGAGAAGAGTGCCTGAGGGAGCAAAGTGTCATGTGTGGACTCGGCTCATGTCCTTCTGCCTGGACCTGGGGCTGGGATGCCTGGTCCTGCACACGCGCGTGCTGACGGCTTACTGCTTCTAGCACCCGCGTCTCCCTCCTGAGGTCCCTCTCCCCAGACGAGCTTAGCAGCCTGGAAGTTCATGGATTCTGTGCCCCTGGAGCAACCCTCAGTCCACAAAGGCCAGGAGCTGGTAGATGGATACTCCCAGCTTCCCCATCCTGCAGCCCGGTGGAGGGCCATGTTTTTCTCCGTAAATTTGTTTACATGATTTCTATTTTACCTCGCGTAGTTCTTTGTGTCCTTGGCTTTATCTCAGTGAAGATATACCATCTACTTATTGTTTTTCCAAAAATTTTAATTGTGGTAAAAATATACACCACATAAAATTACTGTCTTAACCATTTTTTTTAAATTTTTTTTTTTTACGTTTATTTATTTTTGAGGCAGAGAGAGACAGAGCATGAACGGGGGAAGGGCAGAGAGAGAAGGAGACACAGAATCGGAAGCAGGCTCCAGGCTCCGAGTCATCAGCCCAGAGCCCGACGCGGGGCTCGAACTCATGGATCAAGAGATGGTGACCTGAGCTGAAGTCGGACGCTCAACCGACTGAACCACCCAGGCGCCTCCCGTCTTAACCATTTTTAAGGGTGTGGTCAAGTACGTTCACTGTTGTGCAACCGATCTCCAGAATGTTCTTCATCTTGCATCTCGTCCCCGTAAACACGGACTCCCCCATCCTCTTCCTCTTCCAGTCCCCCCACACCCACCATCCTACTTTCTGTCTCTAGGAATCTGACCACTGTGGGGACCTCGTGTAAGTGGGATCACGCAGTATTTCCTTTTGTGACTGGCTTATTTCGCTAAGCACAATGTCCCCAAGGTTCATCCATGTTGTAACGTGTGTCAGAATTTCTTTCCTTTCTAAGGCTGAATAATATACTATTGTATGAATAGACCACGTTTTCTTCACCCATTGATCCCTCCATGGATACTGGTTTTTGTGAATAATGCTACTTTGGGCTATTGTAAATAATTTGCTATGAACACGAGTGTACAAATATCTGAGTTCCAGCTTCCAATTTTTCTCAGTCTACACTCAGAAGTAGGATTGCTGGATCATATGGTATTTTTACATTCAAGTTTTTGAGGAATCACTATACTAGTTAGGTTTTTAAAATTTTTTAATTTAAATTTTAGTTATTTCACACACGTGCAATTTTGGTTTCAGTAGAATTCAGTGATTCATCACTTACATTCAACACCCAGTGCTCGTCACAACAAGTGCCCTCCTTAGTACCCATTGCCCATCTAGCCCATGCACTAAGCTATTTAGTTTGGATTTGCATTTACCTACTGATCAGCTTCTAGAATAAAACCTGTATCTTTTCAGGGCTGTTTGGATTGTGACAGAACATTCAAGCTAGCTCTAACAAAAATGAAAACTTATTGGCTCATGTAACTAGAAGTACAGGATGATTTTGGCTTCAGGCATGGCTGGATCCAGGTGCTCAAATGATGTCTCTCCACCTCTTGGCTCTGCTTTCTTCTGTGTCCAATTTGTTCTCAGGCAGGCTTTCCCCAGGTAGTAGCCAAGAGAACCACTGGTAACTTCAGGGTGACAGCCTTCCACAAGAGGGAGGGTGTCTCATTCTTAATAGTTGCCGTAAGGTCCTAAAGAGGGTTCCCAGTGAGCTAAGTGTGAAAATCCTCAGCTGGTCACTGTGGTCAAGAGTATGGGACAGTCTGACTGAGCAGGTGTGGATGGGTCAGGAAGTGGGGCTGGGCCAATTCTACTTGGGCCACGAGCACCGAGAGTGGGCACCCCAAGCAGGTGTCCACGGCTGGCAACAGGCTGGTGCTGCCCTCTTTGGCTGCTTTGCTGGGGTTCCTGCCTTGCCACGCAGCCTTCGCCTTTTCCGGGTTCCCTGCTCCTGAGTTCATAGTCACCTGTCCACCTGACCCCTCCCATCGGGGCAGCTCCTCCCCTGCTGTCAAGATTCTGGGAACTGAGGGTGGCCATTGGCAGTAGGGAACGTGGGTTTGGCGGGTGACTGAGCTGCTGGAGGGGAACTGGCCAGAGCAGGTGTGGGGAGTTAGCGTCACCCGGCAGGAGGGGACAAGTGCAGGGCCAAGCGTTGGCAAACCAGGGGGCGGACCCTCGCTGGCAGCTAAGGGTAGTGGAGTCTGGAAGGGGCCTGTGGAGACTCTGGAGAGCGTCCAGGGCCAGCTCTCAAGGGTGGGGCTGTAGGGCCATTTAAGAGGACCCATGTTGGACTCTGGGGTCATAGAGATGCCCAGAGATACACAGACACCTTGAGGGGCTGCACTGAGCTGCAGAAGACAGATAATTAGGCAGGCAACTTGAGTGACTCTGTGGAGAGAGAAAGTGATCCCTAAAAGAGTACTGAAAACACTCTGGGGACAGAGGCTGGCGGAGCAGATGACTTTGACTCCCTCACGATCAGATCTGAGATTCCCTAAGATGTGGGGGTGGGGCTGAGGCGCTCAGGGAAGACTCTGGCCTCCCAGGGTCCGGCCGGTGCAAGCCCGAGATGAGAAGGCAACGTTATCCCCATCCCCCTGCCTCCCACCTCCACTAGGCACCGGATGCCTGGGTGGGCCGAGGTGGGCAGACCACCTAGCCGAGGCCCCAGCACACCCGCAGAGGAAGGGCAGACGCTTGTGTTTTATAATCAGAGTGAATTAGAAGCCATATTGCACTGGGAATTCTCCTCGTCCAATGTTGCATACTCTCTCGAGATCATTGGAGGCCCCCTGGTGTGTCAGAAGCCAGGGCTGGGTAAGGATGTCATGTTCTCTTTCAAGGTCTCCAAAAGGAGCTCCTGACTCGCCGGCCCCTCCAGCCCTCAGCTTTGTTTTCTTTCTCACCCACCAGCACACCTTCCCTTCTCTCTCAGCTCTCCGGTGAGTTGCTAAGCTGCAAAAGGAAATCGCGAATTCAATACACTGTGGCTCAGTGGGGATAACAGCTTGATGCGCGAGCACCTCACCGACCCACTGACGTGCACACCCACACACGCACACACTGGGTTTAATAGTGGATGAGGCCTGAATTCGGGACTTACAAACTCAGTTGCCTACAGGGGCCAGGAGGTGACACGGACGAAGGATGTGGGGCGGGGGGAGACTATAGGGGATGGTGGAGACTGTGGTCAACCCCAGACCACCTGGGGGAAATCCGTGCTCATTCCTAGGCAACCATTGCCACGCAAGAATGCTACCCCAGGGGGATAAATCTGTGGGTATTTTGAAAGAAATCAATGATTCTGATTTTTAGATGCTGGCAACTGGTTCACATTTTTATGAGACATGAGGTGGGTCTGCAGGCTGGATTTGTGCAGGGGGCACCCTTCATGTAAGAAAGGGACCTGTGTGGGTGGTAAGAATAATGATGGGGGGAGGGGAGGGGACAGCAATATTTTAGCATCTGGCAGTTATTTATTAAGTGCACAGAGGCAGGGGGATGCAGAGATAAACTAGACAAATCCAGGGCTCGTGTTGTAGCAGGGAGCGTGCTGTGACACAAATAACCATGCCAATCATTATTAACGACAGGTTACAGGTACAACACTTGGTGGGGCCAGGCACGGTGCTGGGAGATGTCTCGCCCTGGTTTCGTTAATCCTCCAGGGGCCCTGCCCTCCCCACCGGGTGAGCTGACACCTCCTGATAGACTTTCCTGGTGACTGTGACAGGAAGGGAGAGTGTGGATGGTGCTGTAATCTGTCTCCACTGTGGCTCCAGAACTCTACACACGGACCCTCAGGGCTGGGTGGGCTTCCGACTTCCACAAAAGCTGCAGCTCGGCCCTGTGGTGGGGATACAACCCCTGCAGCTCAAGCCTCATTGAACAGACGCTCCTTATGGCCTTCGTTCTGAACATGTTCATTGACTTACACCATGGAGCAAAACTGAAAGAAATATAAATCCAGCGTACCCATTGGGTGTCTGTTTCCGTGAGCCCCGACTGCTTTTGTCACTGACGCACTCTCGGTAACCATGTTTTTATATGAGCCGCCATGCTGGCCATGGTGGGTGCCGTGAAGGGTCGTTGGCCTGAGCCTGGCCAATCAGAGAGCTGCCCTGGGAAGTTTTTCAGCTGGAACTGGAAAGGAGCGGCAGAAGCTGCCTCTGGCCGAGCTTCTCCCATTGTGGAAGGAGCTGGCTGGCGGCGAGGGAGGAGGGACCCACCAGTCAGAGGGGCACCCAGATGGGGACAGGCGGGGGCACCCCGGTGGCAAGGGGCCTGGTTCCTGATGTTTCCCCATGCCTCTTTTCATGAGATACCTGCGTCTTCCCAATAACTCTCTTTTAAAAATTTTTAAAAAATTTATGTTTTAGTTATTTTAAAATTTAATTTTAAAAATTGTGATAAAAAACATACGACACAAAATTGAACATTTTAACCATGAAAAAATTTTTTAGCGTTTTTATTTATTTTTGAGAGAGAGAGAGAGAGACAGAGCAAGCAGGGGAGGGGCAGAGAGCGAGGGAGACACAGAATCCAAAGCAGGCTCCAGGCTCTGAGCTGTCAGCACAGAGCCTGACGTGGGGCTCGAACCCATGAACTGTGAGATCATGACCTGAGCTGGAGTCAGACACTTAACTGACTGAGCCACTCAGGCACCCCGATATCTTAACCATTTTTAAGTGTCTAGTTCAGTGGCATTACTTACATTCAAGTTGCTGTGCAGCCGACCCACCGTCCATTCACAGAACTCTCCATCCTCCCAAACGGAAACTCTGTCCCCGTGAAGCACAAACTCCCCATCCCCTCCCCCAGCCCCTGGCACCCCCATCCCACTTTCTGTCGCTGGGGATCTTACGACTCTACGGACCTTGTGTACGTGGGATCACACAGCGTTTCGCTTAGCACAATGTCCTCCACTTGACCACATTTTGCCCCAGCAAGTTCAAGTGGGGATTTTGTTGTTTGCAACCAGAATGACACTGATGGCTCATGCAGTCACTGCGACTTTTTTCCCTAACAACCCAATTCAAACTGTAACAGAGCATTGTTGACAGAGATACAAGCACCTGTGTATAAGCTCAGTGCCTTTTCTCCACTAAGTCCAGCCGGTTCAGTCACTGTCTGACGGGAATGTTGACTTTTCTGTCATTTTCTTCTTATCTGGGTCCTCGCCAGTCTCATCTCGCACATGGCCTCACTGCCTACGGTACCGAGCCGTGCTCTGCCCTGGGCTGCCGACCCTGGCCAGATGTGGGGTTCCCCGGGGTGCGTGGCGGGGTGGGGGGCCTGAAGTGTCCGACATGGCCTCGAGTCTGACGCTGCTTGTGATTTCTTCCTGCAGGTGCAGCCAGACCATGCTGGAACCATTCTCAGGCGGGTTTCAGCTTTTGCTCCGGGCCCTTGGCATTTCTCAACATCCAAATCCCTGCTAGATCTCCGTAACCTTCATGGTTTTTACCACCTGGCTTTCTGCCGACACAGGGTTTCTAGTGCCGGTGGGTCAAGTACTTAACCGTGCGGGCAGCTGTCCCGGTGACCACTGCCCGCACTGGGGCAGGCCACCCCCTGCATTTGCCTGTCCTGAGTCCCCTTGTCTATGTGAGCCTCATCCCCACTGGCCCTCCCTAAGTAGGAAGCAGAAGCCAGCGTTCAAGGGACTTGGATACGCCTGGAGTCCAGGATGTGCTCAGACAACACCCCGGGGCCAAGGTCACGTTTGGATACTGTGTAGGTATGGGCCAGGGGGGAGGGGGGGCGGTCAAGGCAGGGGCTCAGCAGGGCCAGCTGGTGCAGGGAGCTGGTAGGTGTGGGTGATGTGGTGGCATGGGGGGTTGCTGACAATTCAGAGCAGCACTCCCCCCCCCCCCTCGGGAGAATGACCTGAGGCTAATGACAGCTGCTGATTGGGAAGTTATGCCACATTCTCCCCCTACTCAGCAGCTCCCTGGCCAACAACTGACCACCATGGGGTGCAGAGGGCCAGCACTAAGGGCAGGAGGAGCTCTGAGCTATGGTTCTGCCCCTGAGCTCTGCTGGGATCCGGCTCCTGCTGAGGCCATGTGCTCACCTGTTTCTTGCCTGTCTGCCCTGCATTCCTCCCTTCCTTTCTGCAGACAGCCCTCCTTGAAAGTTATGTCCCCTGGTTCCTTCTCAGCCTCTGCTTCTAGGAAACCATGGATGGGGTTGAGCTGGGAAGGGAGAAGGCAGTAAACAGGAGGCCGAGTTAGCAGTGCATCTGAGAGGGGCTGGGACGGGGAAGGGGCTGGTGTCCTGGCGAGGCCAACCGGGTAGGGAGAGCCGGTGAGGTTTTCCGCAGAGAGGGGTGGCCGGGGGCTGCGAGCCCCTTCTCCTGGCCCCCAGGCCCTGGGTTGACACTCAGCTGTTTGGGGTACCGCTACTGTGTGCACCCTCAGGTACCCGGACGGGTTAGGCGGATGCTATGGAACATCTTCCATTTTAACAGCGGCGCGTTCACGTTCATAGATTTTAGCAATCGATGACCCACATGCCGAAGTAGGATTTCAGGGCTATTGTTCCGCAGGGAGTATGGAGGTCACGCTAAAGAGAAAACGGTTGATGTCGCTTGTGAGAGGTGGTAAGGCAGACTTTATCCGGGATCATCGAGATAGGCGTGGGGACCACACCCACCGTTAGGGTTTGCAGTTGGGGGAGACTGGGCGCATCTCTGGACACAGCACAGGCCAGTGGGGATTCACAGCCAGGGAGCATGGTGGGCGGGCGGATGGAAAATGAGGAAGGGGAAGTGAGGATTCTTGCTGGAGTCAGGCTGGGGTGCCAGACAGCGCCTGGGGCAGGGGTGGGGCTGGAAGAGGAAACCGAGCAGATATTGAGGGAGTTCAACGCTGGGGGAGTGAGGAAGGGGTCAGGTGAAACTGACTCAGCAGGGTTTTTGCTAAAATGGAATTTTATAGGGAAGCACCGAGGTGGGCCTAGTGAGGGCTCATGATCCTGACTCTTGGGCCCAGCAGAGTTGTGGTCAGTGCCCGAGACAGCAACAAGGAGCAACGCCAGTGGCAGGTGACCATGGCATGCATCTGCGGGACAGAAGCTTGGGGAACATGGGTAAGGGGGAAGGTTTGGGGTGAGGAGGTTGGATTCAAGGCCTGGGTCTGGAACATCCCTGCTACCTGGGCAGGCAAACTTGTGTCCTCTGTCTGGTCTGCACAGACAAAGGGGCTGGCCTGATCCTGTGTCCTGTGAGGCCCTGCTGGTCCTGGGGCTCTGGTGGCCAATTTGTGATTCCTAATCCTTGTCCTGCGCATCAGGCAGTGAGTGGCCCAGGGCTCAGCATTGCAGAGGGGTAGGGGGAGGTCCCCTCAGCCTGTAGACAGGCCCCAGCCCTGAGGCCTGAGCTTGCCTGCTGGACCCTGGCTCCCACGCCAGGAGCGACCCCAGTGTCAGCAGGGCACCTCACTCTCTTGACAGGGCTGTTCAGAAACAAAAGACCAGGAGGTGGCCCAGATTCTTGGTCACTTCCACAGCTGCTCCCAGCCCCTGAGGAAGTCACCAAACACCAAATGGCATCCACCTAATTCCAAGTGTTCAGAGGAAAGACGTCGGCTCCTTTAAGAAAAAGGAATAGCTCCAGTCAGCAGAAAGCTGGTTGTGGAAGCCGGAGCCCAGGTAGTAAAGCAGCTCAATTGTATGCAAATGTATGTACCTGTGGGGAGGGGGATGGGCGCTGCCTGAGGAAACCCAGAGAAAAAGCTGCTGATCAAAGGTGGCGCTGGATCCCAGCTTCTCAGAACCCAGAGTCTTACAGCCTTAGAATAATAAGTGCTTACTCTCAAGAAGCCGAAGAAGAGCGGCGGAAAGGGAGGACCTTGCAGTTCACTGAGCGCCCACTTTGTCCAACGGGACCGGGCTGCATGGAACGCATGCCCCCCCCCCCCCCAGGGTCCCCTCCAGCGGTGGGCCCGCCCAGCACCTGCTGAGCTCAGACGTTGGGCTCTGGGTCAGCCCCAGGCAAGTTCGGCAGCTGAACCTTTGACTTGCAGCCATTCCGCAGTGAGATGTCCTGTGAGTGTCCAGGCGGGCCGGGGTTCAAAGACTTAATACAAGAAAACAATGTAAACTGCCTTACATTTTGGTATGGATTGCATATGGAAGTGATGGTATTTTATTTTATTTTATTTTATTTTATTTTATTTTTCTTCCTACTACTTAAAAAAAAAATGATTACTTATTTTTGAGAGAGAGACACAGAAGTGTGAGTGGAGGAGGGACACAGAGAGAGGGAGACACAGCATCTGAAGCAGGCTCCAGCCTCCGAGCTGTCAGCGCAGAGCTCAGCACGGGGCTTGAACCCACGAACCGAACCGTGAGATCATGACCTGAGCTGAAGTCGATCGCTTAACTGACTGAGTCACCCAGGTGCCCCTGAGTGATGGTATTTTAGTTATGCAGTAAAATCAAATATATTCTGCAAATTAATATCACCTGTCTGCTTTTAAAAAATGTAGCTACTAGAAAATTGGAACTCATGCATGTGGCTGTCATATCTCTGAGGCTTGATTGAATGGTTGCCTTGGAGGAGAGATGATGAACTGACTTCTCCAGCGAGGTCAGGGCCCCTGTGGGACCGAGCGCTCTCTTGGGACCCTGTGCAGCTATAGTGCCCAGCAGCTGTGGCTTGTCCCTCCTTGGCCGCAGGCTCTGGAGACCTACCTCCTCACAGGATACACCTGCTCCCAGGATAGTGGTGATGCCTGTCCTCTGGGTTGTTGGGACGATTAAATGAGATTCCTGTTACCAACAAGGTAGGAAATAATGAGACAGAAATAGTGACAGGTGCAGCATCACTGGTGGTTGTGGCTCTGAAGGCCGTGGGGTGAGGTGACAGTTGACAGAAAAGTCCCCGTCACATACGTGGTAACTGTCCAATGTCAGGGAAGGGAGGGGTCCTGTGCCTCCACGGCCCAGGGTCTTGGGTGAGCAGTCAGGTGCCACTTGTGGGAGAAAATGGGCTTGGCTCCATGGGAGGATTGGTGAGGGGCCTTTGAGGAAGTGACAGCTGGCCAACCACGGTCCTTTCTGCAAGGAGCGCTGACAGGCAAAAGCCCCATTTTATCTGACACACTCCCAGCTCTCGGTCATGCTCTGTGAGGAAGCAGAGCATCTGTGGTTCCGAGCAGTGAAGAGATTGGACATGTGGGCATATGTGTAGGGCTGGAGACCTTGGCTTTGTGTCATCGAGGGGGGGTGAAGGCATTCCCAAGGCCGAACCGGGCAGAGGCAAGCAGAATCTGGGGCCCTGGGCTTACCCTAGCCCCTGAGCATTTCCCTGGTGCCTTTGGGCCTGGATTCCAGGCTCACACTTGCCCCTGCGACATGCACTTTTGCTCTTGTCTCCTTACGTTCCGCTTGCACTGTTCTGTACATCACAGAGGGAAAGGCAACATGGGGGTGACCAGGGCCCTCGTTCATCTTTTCATTTCAACAGGAAGCCCCATCTCACATGCCCATGGGGGCTGAGGTCCTGGGACATCCAGGAGCAGCGGGGCTGTGTTGAAATGGAGCATGGGGCCTGTCCAAGGGGCAGCTGAGGACGATGCTTGTCACAGGGCAAGGTGGGCTTAGTTCTGCTAGGTCTTCCTATTTACTGAGAAGTTGGACATCTAGACTTTTGGGTAAAATCTCATTTCTTAATATTAGCAGTAGCTCAATGATAATGAGGAGGAGGAGGAGAAGGACAACAGCATTATGTGGGCCAGATAAAACAAACCCGTGAGTTGCGTCCCTCTATGACCTTTGGACCACCTCTGACCTCTTGAGTATCTGTTTTCAAGGTCCAACCTGTTCCTGGGACCCTGTATCCTAGCACAGGCCCTAAGGGATGAGTGGCAGGGGTTCTAGTCTGGTCTGGTCTGATCTGGGCTGGCCGGGTCTGGTCTAGTCTAGTCTCTTCTAGTCTGATTTAATCTTATCCCCATCCACTGATGATTTCCTCTGAGAGGAAACTGTTAGACAATGAGTAACACAGAAGAGTCCAGCATTCTCTGCCCTCAACAAGTTCCCAGTCTGGCAGGCAGTGAAGACAGAATACAATTAAGATCCCCATGATGAAGCAAAATGCACTGTGTCATAAGAGAGGAATGACCCACATATTGGATTGTGTTCTGTTTTTTCCTGTTTTGGACTGATTTTCCTTTCTTCTTGGGCACAGTTTCTTGTTTTTCCTGTAGAGAGTCACAGGCTCTCTACTCTCAGTTGTTGTGGCACAGTGGGGGTTGTCTCCACCCTCCGAGTGTCCAAAGGGGAACACATCACGTGGGCTTAGACAATCAGAACGTTCTACTCCCTTCCATTCCCATGGTGATGGGTTCAGGGTGGACATGTGACTTCAGCTAGGCTGACGAGATGCATTTCTGGAACATTTATTGGAGATATCAAGAAGAGAAGTTCTCTTTTTGTTGGTAAGAATGTAGGATTGGGACAAGTCACATCTGCCACCACTTGGTATAGGGCTTACTTGAGAATGCGGCCAACTCAGAAAAGAGATTGTGACACCCTTCATGATGTTATTTAAACCTAGATCAAGCCATACCTGAAGTTTTCAGTTTCTGGAGCCAATAAATTCCTTGTTTTGCTGAAGCTATTTTGAGCTGAGATTCTGTCACTTACATCCTACAGAATCCTGTTCAAAACAAATACCATGGGGTGGGGGTGAATTTGGGAGTCATTTCCTCAGGTGTGAGGATCCAGAAAAGATTTCATGGAAAAGGTAGCACTGGAGCAGGCACACAGGCCATATTTTGATGGTTAATGAAAGGGAGGAAAGTATTCCAAATGGAACAGAACTCCTAACACGAGCTAAAGCTTGCAGGCAGGAAAAACAGCACGTTTGGATATCATAGAGAAGCCTAATTTGGATAAAGCATAGAATACTTGTGGGGTCTGCATGAAAGAGCAGCAGTGCACAGCGAAGGAAACAATCAGCAAAACTAAAAGGCAACCGACGGAATGGGGGAAGATATTTGCAAACGACACATCACATAAGGGGTTAGTATCCAGAATCTATAAAGAACTTATGCAACTCAACACCCAAAAAACAAGTAGTCCAGTAAAGAAATGGGCAAAAGACATGAATAGACACTTCTCCAAAGAAGACATCCAGATGGCCAACCGACACATGAAAAAAATGCTCAACGTCACTCATCAGGGAAATGCAAATCAAAACCACAATGAGAGACCACCTCACACCTGTCAGAATGGCTAACATGAACAACTCAGGCAACAACAGATGTTGGCCAGGATGCAGAGAAAGAGGATCTTTTTTGCATTGTTGGTGGGAATGCAAACTGGTGCAGCCATTCCGGAAGACAGTATGGATGTTCCTCAAAAAATGAAAAATAGAACTACCCTACGACCCAGCAATGGCACTACTAGGTATTTATTCATGGGATACAAATGTGCTGTTTCGAAGGGACACATTCACCCCAATGTTTATAGCAGCACTATCAACAAAAGCCAAAGTATGGGAAGAGCCCAAATGTCCATCGATGGATGAATGGATAAAGAAGATGTGGTATATAGATACAATGGAGTATCACTGGGCAATCAAAAAGAATGAAATCTTGCCCTTTGCAACTACGTGGATGGAACTGGAGGGTATTATGCTAAGTGAAATTAGTCAGTCAGAGAAAGACAAAAATCATAGGACTTCACTCATATGAGGACTTTAAGAGACAAAACAGATGGACCTAAGGGAAGGGAAACAAAAGTAATATAAAAACAGGGAGGGGGACAAAACATAAGAGACTCATAAATATGGAGAACAAACTGCGGGTTACTGGAGAGGTTGTGGGAGGGGAGAGGGGCTAAGTGGGTAAGGGGCAGTAAGGAATCTACTCCTGAAATCATTGTTGCACTATATGCTAACTAAGATGTAAATTAAAAAATAAATAAATTGTTAAAGGAAAAAGAAAGAACAGCAGTGAATAAAGTTGGAGAGATTGGTTGGAACCAGAGCATGGGGTGGGGCTGGGGCTTACATTACGTGCTAAGAAATGGTGTCTAGTGTGTGAGGTAATGTGACCCTTTGGGAGGGTAGATGGAGCTGTGCTTTCCTGAGGAAAGCCACGGTCTATTTTAAGAAGAGACAGTGGTGGGGTGCCTGAGTGGCTCAGTCAGTTAAGCGTCCGACTGCAGCTCAGGTCATGATCTCACATCTCGTGGGTTCAAGCCCCGTGTCAGACTCCATGCTGACAGTGTAGAGCCTGCTTGGGACTCTCTCTCTCCCCCTCTCAGCCTCTCCCCTACTTGTGCTTTCTCTACCCCTCTCTCTCAAAATAATTAAACTTAAAAAAAAAAGGAGTGAAGAGACAGTGGAAACAGGAAGGTGTGATTTTTAACTTGGTGACTGTTCATACCATGTGGGTAGATTCTGGGGTGGATATTGACTCTTCCCCGGGCCCATATTCCTTTGATCATATCCGTAGAAATTGGTGAGGGAAGAGGTTGAGTGAATTACATCAGTGTCTCTTGTTGAACTAGTATGCAATTAACTCCTGTATCTACCTAGAGTTTGTGTTGCCATATAGCAAAAGGTGAGCAGGTAAGGTATTTTTTTCCTTCAAATTATTAGCCAGTTGTTCCAGTGCCATTTGTTCAGTAATTTGGTCTTTCCCTGCTGAATTCAAGTTGTCCTATTTAGCATATGTACATTTTTATATTTAACAAGGACCATTTGTTGTAGACTTTCTATTTTGTTCCTCTGTGTTCTTATACTGTTCCTCATATTCTTTCTATGCGTCACACTTTTAACTGTTATTTCACAATAGGAATCCCCTCATTATATATATATATATATATATATATATATATATATTTTTTTTTTTTTCCCCTAAAATATTTTGGCCATCCTAACTTGCTTAGCCCAAAATATATGCTTGCGGATTATTTTGTTAAACGTTGATTTTGAAAGAAATAAATTTAGTCTAGAAATTACTTTGGGAAGGAACAGACAACTATAGAATACGTACCCATCCCTTCGTGGAATATTGGATGACTTCTATCGTCGGCCCATTGTAGCTTTGTAATTTTATTGATATAGCTCATGTACATTTTGTGAAAAGGTTATTCCTAGATAGTTTATGGCTTGGGGAGTTCTGTTGTATTTTATACCTTGATTATATGTTTATCTTGTATGACTGTTCTACTAAAACTTTGTGATATTTCTAGTGGTTAGCCAGTTGATTCTATCTGAAAATAACCTAGTTACCTCTTTTCTAATCATTAAAATTTCTTTTTCTTGTCTTATTTAACTGGCTAGAACTTCCAGGTCAGTTTAAAATAATATCAGGAATAGCAGACATCCTTGCTTCATTTCTGTACAGTTGGAAATGCCTCTAATAGCATGTTTCAGCATTAAGAATGACTTGATTTTAATTTAAGATAGGTATATTTTCTCATGAATAAGAAAACTAAAACATAATATGCAGTAGAGGTTGTATGTGGCTTATAAAGCCTAAGGTGTTTATTATCCGGGCTTTTACAAGATGAGTTTTCCAACCTCTGATCTAGATGATTCTCTGAATTCTCTGAATTATTGATGTGATCCTCTTTATATTGAACCATCTTGAATCCCTGGGCCAAGCTTGGATTTTGACCCAAAGCTACTGGGTTTGCCATCGTTAGGAGGACGAAAGCAGGGTCCGCATTTCAGACAGTGAGGATCATGGGCACCTGGCCACGAGGACAGAACTCACGAGCACCGGTGTCCTGGGAGGGATGAAGAAATCTTGGCAGAAAGGGAACATTGTATTTCATGGGGGTGTTTTGCCGTTGCATATTTGGTTGACTTTTTGGTGGCCTTGGCCCTTGGGCAAATGGCATCATTGACTATTTCCAAAACGTATTGACAGCAGGATTGGGGACATTGGCTTCACTCCCCAAGGGGTCTTTCGTTTGTTTCCTGAGAAGGAGAGAGTAGCCAGCGGAGAGCTGGTGCACATTGGCTACCTGGGTGAGGTCTGGATCCTTCCTCTAATGAACAGCCTCTGTGGTCAGCTCTCGTGGCACTAGGATCTGAGTCGGAGGGTTGTCACAACTTTTGCTGCTATGAGTGGACAGAAGGTGAGCCCCCTTTGGGTCATGAGGCAGTGTAGGTTTGTGTAGGTGTCCTCAAAGCTTGAGACAGCTAGCCAGGATGTATGCCATTGGAACTGATCAGGATAGAGATAGCGACCGTCTTCCGCCCTCCATGTCTCTGTTTCGGAATAGGGATCTTGCTGTTTAATTTGAAGTTGAATTCCCCCTAGAATGCAGTAAAATACACAATAGTGAGCAGCGTGTGTATTTGTATGTTTGTGCATACACGTGAGTACGGAAACGGAAGCTTCCACAAAGCACAGCATAGGAACAAGATGCATGGGTAGAGACAATTCCTAAATAGAACTAATTCAGTGGAAACAAGAAGTTGGGCCTAGAGATGAGCATAAGAATGTAAACTCCTCAGTAATTACAGACCTCCCGGCAGTGGTGTTGATGGAGCTGTGGGCTTCCATGGAACGTAGAATGAGGTGTTCAAGTCA
The DNA here is from genome assembly GCF_016509475.1 of Prionailurus bengalensis. Taxonomy (NCBI): domain Eukaryota; kingdom Metazoa; phylum Chordata; class Mammalia; order Carnivora; family Felidae; genus Prionailurus; species Prionailurus bengalensis. Next base: position 58,713,103 of record NC_057348.1, on the reverse strand, counting down.
GTCTTATCTATATTTAAGAAGCCAGCAGAGATCATCCGTCATCCAAGTTACTTTTAGAAAAGACAGCACAAAAAGATAAAATTCAATGCCTAGAAATAAGCCCTGTGGACCTTTTGGTGGCCATTCTTCTAGATTTTTCGTTATGCTTGCAGACAGACACTCTTAAGTTGGCTGTGAGATAATAGAAAAAATACTGATCTCTGCTCCTGGATCCTGACACAGGAATCCTAAAACCCCTGTGAATTCTGAAGTGATAAGGGCACTCGGAGCATCTTTTGCTCTACTGAGGTGATTCTGGGTGGGCTCCTGGATGATTCCTGGACTGGGGGCTGGTCACCAGAAAGACCAAGCCCTGATTAGAAGCTTGGCATTTTCCACCCCACTTCCCACCCTTCGGGAGGGAAGAGGAGCTGGAAATAGAGTTAATATTTGATCATGCTATGTGAGAAAGCTCTCATAAAAATCCCAACAGTGTGGGGTTCAGAGAGCTTCCGGTTTGGTGAACAACCCAGATCAGGAGGATGACATACCCCGAGTCCATGGGGATAGAAACACCTGTGCTCAGGACCCTCTCAGATCTCATTCTATGTATCTCTTTATCTGGCTCTTCATCTGTATCCTTTATCATATCCTTTGAAACTGATAAATGTAAGTAAATGTTTTCCCGAGTTTTGTGAGCCACTCTGGCAAATTGCTCAAACCCAAGGAAGGGGTTGTGGGAACCTCCGATCTCTGTGGGTTGGTTGGAAGCATAGGTGATAGTCTGGGCTTGCAAGTGGCATCTGAAATGCGGGTTGCAGTCTTATAGGACTGAATCCTTAACCTGAGTACTATGAGACCTAAGGAGAAAAATGCTGGGTGTTTATCTTCTTTAAAGAAATGTTTATGCAAATCCTTTGCCCACTTTCAATAGAGGTCTTTTTACTGCTGAATTGTAACAGTTACTTATATATTCCGGATACTAGAATCTAATCAGATATATCATTTGCAAATATATTTTCCAATTTTGTGGGTTGTCATTTCACTTTCTTCCTCCAAAGCACAAACTTTTAAATTTTGATAAAGTCCAATTCATCTATTTTTGATTGCTTGTGTCTTAGGTATAATATCTAAGAAAGCATTGGCTAGTCCAAGGTCACAAAGATTTATCCCTATGTTCTCTTCTAGTAGTTTTATAGATTTAGCTCTTACATTTAGGTCTTTTCTATTTTTAATTAATTTTTCTATATGATGTGAGGTAGGGGTTTTTATTTGTTCAACCTGTTTGTGTCTTTGAATCTAAAGTGTGTCTCTTGTAGGTAGCATATAGTTGAATCATGTTTTTTTTTAATTTTAAAAATATTTACTTATTTTTGGAAGACAGAGAGAGTGCAAGCAGGGGAGAGCAGAGAGAGAGGGAGACACAGAATCCGAAGCAGGCTCCAGGCTCCGAGCTGTCAGCACAGAGCCTGTTGTGGGGTTTGAACCCATGAACTATGAGATCATGACCTGAGCCAAAGTTGGACGCTGAACTTACTGAGCCACCCAGGCACCCCTCTGAAGGCTTTTAAAAAATTGTTGTCTGTGACTTTTCTGAACGAATTCTGTAATGTTTGTATTCTTTGTCATGTGTGGTCACTGAATTCTCTCTTGTGTTAGCTTCACGGTCAGCCAATGTTTGGACAGAGATTTTCTGTATTCCTGGAAACATATCATATCCTCTACTCTCTGCTGAGGGGTGCTGTGTGTGTGTGTGTGTGTGTGTGTGTGTGTGTTGGGGCATGCCTTCAATTCAACACATGACCAGGTAGTTTACAACTCCATCTCAGCCTTCACTTCCTGCTTATGCAGATTCTGTAGGTCGGCCAGAGGTAAGAGATTCAGGGCCTCTTCAAGCCTTTTCTGAGCAAGTTTTCAGTCCTGAATATCTACACAGTCCTACACACCTGCATGGTCCCTTGGAATCCCATTACTCTGTAGGTTCATGTTCCCAATGAACATCTCATTCCTTAACTTTTCCTTTTAAGCTTTTTGGTGAATGTAGGATTTGCCCCAACTGTTACCCAAGCATCCATAATGCTTGACAATCACCTTTGACGGTTTTTGACAAGTAACTCCAGGGGACAGGCTGTTCGAGCTGGGTGAGTTCCAAGTCAGTTTCAAGTAAAGACAGTTTTGCAAGTGGGGTCTTCCAGGAAACCGCCAGATAGACCAAATAGTGACAGTTTTCTGGACGTGGGGCTGTAAAGGAACCCCCATCTTATCCTGCTGCCTCCCTGGCTGCCAGCCTTGCTGGTTTTCACCATAATTGTGAGTTCCTGGCTTTTAAGGTATCATGGAGCTCTGGAGAGGGAAAGATGGGCTAGGAGAAGCTAAAATAGCACAAGGCTCATCATTTTTACTGAGAGTCAGCCTTTTTTTTTTTCTCTTGATTAAACAAATCTTCAGATTGCTGCACGCTTTTGGTTAATTTCCAGAGTTCCAAAGTGTTGATTCTGATCATTTTTGCCAGATTTCTCATTGTTTTTATGCAGGAGAGAAACGTTGGATGTCCTTACGTAGCCATTTTTCACTGCTGTCACCTCTCTGAGTGATTTTTGACTCTTACTTTACATACAATCGTAATCACTTTGGTTTCCCACCCACAGTGGTTTGGAAGGCACGATTGGAGAGGCAGAAAGTGGGTGCTCTACTTATGCATTCTTTACCGCAGTGAGCGTTTCTTCTCCCCATTTCTTTTCAAGTCACAGAGACCTGCTTGGATATCAGAACAGGAATCTAGCTGTACTGAGCCGCGGAAGTCGGGAAAGACCTGCTTCCCCGTGCCTCATTGTCCCTGCTCCATTTAATGAGTCCTGTGCTCGCGGAGGTTTGAAGAGTCTGGGGCTCTGGCAATTAGCCGACTCAGTTTTCTGTCCCTGCTCTGAAGACCTCTCAGCATAAGGCCCCCCCACCCCCTGCTTCTCCTTGTCTCCTTCCCATCCTGCACAGCTGGATGGCAGAATAATGACTTTATTAAGCGCATCCTGCACTTAATTCCCCAAGGATGTCAGTCCATTAGGAAAGACTCAATCTGCCACCAGCAGCCACACAGCTGGTTTAGTCTCATCTGTCCAAACCTGGATGGGGGTCCAAGGGAAGATGCATATGAGCTGCTCTTCAGGACCGCCTGATTCTCTGTGCCTGGGGCTGGCCCTCAGGGGAGGCACCATCATCCACATTCAGCTGAATGAGCCCCTGAGGTTCCACCTGTCGGGGCAGAGCGGGTCGCACCTCTTATCCGGGGTGGGATCTGGGGTCTGGGGTCTGGGCGTCAGTCAGCATCCAGAGGTCTGGGAGGGGCCCAGGATAGGAACTCAGGTAGGCACTGTGGGGGTTTGAAGGGCAGAGGGGGAATTTACAGAGTCAAGGAGGAAGGAGGTGCAGGACTCAGGAAACGAACCAGCAGATAAGGTCACAGAAGACACTTCCTTGAAGGTACATGCTGCCTTGAACGGGAGCAAGGTTATTTACGTCTCCAAGCCTGAACACATGATGTGTCTTTGGGCCTGAACCTTCTCATCTGTGAAATGGGGATGGTGATTCTCCACCTTCACAAAGCCCAAGGTCAGAGACGACCTATTCCTTCTTAAGAAGTAGGGGTTGGAGGTGCCTGGGTGGTTCGGTCGGTTGAGCGTCCGACTTCGGCTCAGGTCATGATCTCTCAGTTCGTGAGTTCGAGCCCCACATCGGGCTCTGTGCTGACAGCTCAGAGACCGGGGCCTGTTCCAGATTCTGTGTCTCCCTCTCTCTCTGCCCCTCCCCCACTCTCTCTCACTCTCTCAAAAGTAAACATTACAAAAAGAAGAAACAGGGCTTGGACTCTGCACACAGGGTGGCAAGTGCAGGTGCGATGGCCTTGCTGCTCCAAGGTGACTCCACTCTACCCCACTGTCCTGTTCTGGCCAGGGGTCCTGTGTCACACAGGACTCCTCTGGCCGCAAGGGAAAGAAATCTGGCTTCGCTTAAGCAAAGGGCAGACGTGATTAGCACATGTAGCTGGAAAGTCTTGAGAGGTCTGGTCAAGTATGTTGGGCCCAGGCTAACACCTGTAGAAATGAGTCTCTCCATATTCCTCCTTTGTTCTGCCCTCTGCATAGCCTCCTTCTCAAACAGACTTAGCTCACTTTGGGTCCCAATGGCCACAGCTTCCATTCTACCAGCTTACCAAACCCAGGGGACAGCAGGGCCCCCAGTCCCAGCCTACTTCTCGTTGGTCAACACTGGGTCCTGCGTTTACCAGAGAGCCAGCTGTCTGAGTCTGAAAGTTCAGGTCTAGACCACGTGCCTATCCTTGGACAGGGAGTGGGGCAGGACTGGGGAGGGATCTCTGAAACCAGGGGGATGATTTCCCCCAACAGCTCAGGGTACTGTTACCAGCAGGATGCCGGGCGGGCTAGACTATCAGGTCCTGTCTCAGTCTGCTCAGGCTGCTATGACAAAGTACCCTAGACTGAGGGGCTTCAACAGCAGACATCGATTCCTCACAGTTCCAGAGGCTGGAAGTCCAACATCAAGGTGCTGGCAGATTTGTTTTCTGGTGAGGACTCTCTTCCCGGCTCCTAGAAAGCCACCTTCTTGTTCTGTCCTGACATGGCAGAGAGACTGAGCAGACTCTGTGGTGTCACTTCTCGTGAGGACACTAGTCCCTTCGCGGGGAACTGACCCTCATGCCTCTTCAACCCTAATTATATCCAAAGGGTCACATCCCCAAATACCATCACACTGGAGGTTGAGGCTTCACATATGAATTTGGAGCGGGGGGGGGGGGGGGGGACACATTCAGTCCCTAACAGGTACCCATTGCATGGCATAACCGGGTCCCACCCACCCTTAGGGTTACATCCTGTGGTGGCTTTGCAATCCTTGTCTGCAGGCCCAGCTCCTGGCTTTTCTTGGGGGGGGGAGGGTCTGGCTTGTCCTCACCCATGGCTCCCTGCCCAGCCAGACCTCACTCCACCTTGAGCCGCCGTCCCAGGGCAGTCCTCAGCCCCAGAATTCTTGCACCCCGCCCTCACCCCTGTCCCCCCTAAGCCCAAAGCGGGCCCTCTGAGAGTCAGAGGGCTGAGAGGCAGTCTGCGTTTCTTGTTCAGATCTTGGCCAATCCATTGATTGATTGATTGATTCATTCATTCATTCATTCCTCTGCTTATCCCCTCATTCCCCCAATACTCATTCACTGAGTACCTAAGATGAGTAAGGTGCCATCCTAGGGAAGGCAGAAGTGTAGAAAATTGGTCTCCCATGGCCCCAAACCAAAGGGACTCCCCTTCTCCTTGCCAGGCCCTAAATTAATCCATTTAAAAACAGTTTCATTGAAGTATAATTGCCATACAAGAACTGTGCATAATTAAAGTGTACAATTTGATTAGTTTTGACATAATATATATCTGTGAAGCGATCACCCCTATCAAGATAATAAGCATATCCGTCACCCTCAAAGCTTTTCCATATGCCCCTTTGTGATTCCGTCGTCCTTCCCCTCTGTCCCTCCCCCCCACCCACAGGCAACCGCTGATCCGCTTTTGGCCACTGTAGATTTGTCTGAATTTTCTAACCTCTTACGTAAATATACCAAGGCAGCATGAGTTCCTTTTGTCTGGTGCTTTCACTTGGCAAGGCTACGTTGAGATTCACCCATGTGGCTCACTCTGGCAGCCCATGCCTCTGGTTGTTGAGTGGTATTCCATCGTACCACAGTTTACCCACTTACCTCTTGAGGGAATTTGGATTTGCTGAGGCTATTCACATACAGGTTAGGATTGTGAGGGGACACGATGGAAACCTGACAGCTTTATGATTGGTGACTACAGAGTTCTGGATCTTAGCACCCAGACGGCCCCAGGGCTGGGTGCTTGGAAAATGTGGGAATGTGTTCGACCATGGACCAGCACTTTCTACCCTGTGTTCTACAAGAAATGAGTTTGACGTTAAAAGGTTTGGAAAACGCTCCCGATTTTTGGATACTGGTCATCTTTATTGGTTTGTTAAAGGCTCTGAGAAGCCCTGTAGTAAGGAAAATCCAGTGTCTGATGAGCTCATTTGGCCATGCAACCTCCCGCCCTCTTTTGTCCGAGCGATGATTGTAGGTCTCTCGTGGAGGTGGATGGATGAGTGCGGCTCTGGACCACAGTGCTGCCAGCACACGAGGGACATGCATCGTCTCTCACCCCAGTGTGTGGACATTTCACCTATCGGGTCTCATATGCATTCACAATTGACTTACGGTGTTTTAAATGATAGATACTGCACACACACAGAAAAGCATTGAGAACAAAACCACCAACGCTCGTAAACAACACACGATTTGTGTTGCATTCTCCCTCTCTGTTTTTGTGTGTGTGTGCGTGTGTGTGTGTGTGTGTGTGTGTGTGATTCAAAGAAGTAAAACCAATATAGTTAGAAGCTTCCTGAGTGCCTCTTCCCCATCCTACTACCTCTCTCTCCTTCTTAGCAGAAACCACTATTCTGAATTTGTCATTCCTCCTTTCCAGACGTATCTTTATTCTTTTACTGTGGGTGTTCTTGTAGCTCTAGGATTGTCTTCCATATTTAAAAATTTCACAAATGATAAGATACTGTGTGTAAAACTCTGCATCTCTCTTTCGTTACACATGCGTTTTACATTTAACCGCGGCTCCTTAATTTTAAGGGTTGCGTAGTGTTCCATTGAATGAATAGACCGCAATTCACGCTCCATTATCTGGTTGGTGGATAAACATGGTGAGGATGCTAATTTTTCTCTAGAATAAACAAAGCTGTGATGACAATTTTTGTGCTTGTCTTCTTGGCGCATATATGAGAGCTAGGGATGAGCGGCTGGGTCATGGCATAGGGGTATCGGGGACTACCTAGATATTGCCAAAATGTAGGCACCAATTTATACTCTTATTTGCACTCTAAGAGAGATCTGTTTTCTCTCTATCATCACTAACAATTGATGTTGCAAGACAGGTATGTATGCACGTAGGTATTTTAATGGGGGTGGGACCCTCAGGCCTAGACCCCCAGGGGCCTTTATCCCAACTGTACTCCCACTAAGTGAATGATTTGGTAGTGAGTCTGTTGCACTGTCCAGCTAAGTACAGGGACAGGCTTGCCACTTCCAGGGAAGAAGGCTCTGGAACATTAAGGAGGTGACTCTCCAGGGGTCAGGGTCACCTGCTGAACCCCTGCAGGACTTGTGACCAGCACAGTATTGTGGCACCAGCTCTGGAAGTCTAAGGCTTTCCCAGAAGCTGTAACAGTTCCTACCCGACCTCAACAGTCCCGGCTCCTGACGTCTGGGTGTTGGACTCATAATTCAAAGGTTTGTTAAGGTCTTTTAAAAAAAATTTTTTTTTAATGTTTATTTATCTTTGAGACAGAGAGAGACAGAGAATGAACAGGGGAGGTACAGAGAGAGAGGGAGACACAGAATCTGAAATGGGCTCCAGGCTCTGAGCTGTCAGCACAGAGCCCGACGCGGGGCTCGAACTCACAGACCGTGAGATCATGACCTGAGCCGAAGTCGGACGCTTAACTGACTGAGCCACCCAGGCGCCCCTAAGGTTTAAGGTCTTAACACCACCTGTCTTCTCTCTTCAGGCCAGGAAGCCCCAATCTCACACTCAAAGTTGTAGATTTGGGGTGTGGTATCAATCATTTGCCCCACTTATGTTCCACGGATCTTTGACCTAGAGGCTTACATATCCAGTGGATCTATTCAAACGTTAGTCTAGGTTTACGTAGAAGATGGTCCTGTCTGGGAATTCCAGACTTTTAAATGGCAGGAAAATGTCTGGTCCATAATAGGTGCTCAATAAATATGTGTCACATGAGGAGCACCTGGGTGGCTCAGTTGGTTAAGCATCCGAATTCGGCTCCGGTCATGATCTCCTGATTTGTGGGTTCGAGCCCCACATCGGGCTCTGTGCTGACGGCTCAGAGCCTGGAGCCTGCTTCAGATTCTGTGTCTCCCCCTCTCTCCTCCTGTCCCCCACTCATGCTCTGTCTCTCTCTTTCTCTCTACCAAAAATAAATCAACATTAAAAAAAATATGCATGAAATGAAAGGAAATCTTGTTTTGTTTACAATTCCTTGGTTACTGCTGACATGGAATATCTTTCCATATGTGAACTGGCCAGCCTACTTCCCTCTCCTGTGAATGACTCCTTTCTTGTATTTTGTTCATTCCTTTGCCGGGTCGTTTGGCATTTTCTTTCTGATTTGTAGCAGTTCTTTACACATTCTGAATAATAATCTTTTGTCAGTTATGTGCATAGCAAATATCTTTCCCAGTTTGTAGCTTGTTTTTTTTTTATTTTGTTTATTGTGTCTTTTGTCTTACAACAGCTTTAAATTTTAATATATGCAAAGTTCTCAATCTTTCCCTTTGTCGTTTGTGATTCTGTGTCTTATTCAATACATCTTTCTGCACCAGAAGTTATAACGATTTTTTTCTGTTTTTTAATAAGTCTTACAATTTTATTCACCATTTAATTCTGCAATGTACCTGTCTTTGTTTTATACTGTATGATTTGAAGTAAGGATGTGCTTTTTTTCCTTTTGGCAGGGACAGACGTCTTTGTTTTCTGTCACTTTCCTCACTGATCTGTAGTGCCATTTCTTTCCTTCTGCGTCTGAGTCTGTGTCTGGGCGCCCACCCTGTCCCTTCGGTGCATTTCTCTTACCGTGCCGACGTCTCACTGTTTTAGTTCCTAAAGCTTTGTGGTCACTCTTAATAACTATCTTGATGGGTCCCCCCAGCTTTTGGCTCAGGAGTGTCTTAGCTCTTGGTTCTTTCTTCATCCACATAAATTTTCAGATTCGTTTGTCATGTTCTGTAAAATTTTCCACTAGGACTTGAGATGAAATTCATAGATCAAATTGGGAGTGTTGTCATTTTTATGCTTTTGCGTCTTTTCACCCATGCACCTGGCCAATCTGTCTAATTTATTTTGGTCTTTTATGTTTTTCAATACAGTCTTATAATTTTCTCCGCAAAGATGATGTGCATCTTTTGTCAGGTTTCTTCTGAATCCTATAAATGGATAGTTGTCGTTATTGTTATCGGTCTGTTAAAGTTAAAATTTCTGACTGTTCGTTGCCGTGGTCTCGGGATACAGCTTGTTTTTGTATTTTGAGCTTGGATCCAGCAGTTTTGCTCAACTCTTTGTTAGTTATTTTAGGTGGTTCGTGAGTTGTGTAGGACTTTCAGTGTCGATAAGCTGGCATGCTAGAATTTTTGCTGCTTCTTTCCAATCCTCGTGTACTGAATTTCTTTTTCTTGTCTTACTGCACAAGCAAGGACTTTTAGTACAACGTGGAATAGACGTGGTGATAGTGGGTGTCTTTGCCATGTTCTTGACTCTTACTGGATGCTTCTAGTATTTTATCATCAATTGTGTGTTTATAGTGGGTTTTCCATACATACTTTGTATCATACGGAGAGGGTTCCATTTTATTCTTGTTTTGTGAAGCATCTGTGTTGTGAATGGACATTAATTCCACATATATTCAGATGATCTTATGGTTCTCCCTTTGGTCTATTGAGAATAAATGTGTTCATGGCTGTTTCTAATGTAAACATTCCTCCATTGCTGGTCACATATTTGGAAATAAATATCTGGAAGTGGTTCAGCCTTTATGAAGGTTTTTTTTTTCCCTCTATGGAAATCAAGGAAGACCAACCAAATAAGAAAAAGCACAAGGTATTTATTCAGAGTTTCCTGTATCAGGGGAGTCAGCCACCATCACTTGTATTTTGGTGGAGACTCAAAGGCAGGCAGAGGAGTGGGAAAACTTTATAGTGGAAAAGCAGAGGGCTTTGGGCACACCGTGATGGAGGCTGCTGGCCCAAGGAAGCTAGAGGCAGGCTAACTGGAGGGGGGCATCCTGACGATTGGTTAAGGCAGCATTTCTGGCTTTCTTTGGTTGGTTCTAAGTTGGAAGCGGGGACACAATTAGGGAAGGTGTCCATCATTAGTCAAGTCCTGCCTATGTAGGGTCCATTATCACAGGGGTTATTGTTTCAGCTTCCTGGACTGTTTGCTAGAGATTCTGGTCCGACTTTGCACACATCTGACTTACAGAGATCTGTAGAGAGGAGTCTGGACACCTGGGCTGTGGTCTAGATCACGAGTTGGTTTCCTGGGCTGACTGCAGATGGTGGGTCTGAGTTCTATACATGTGGCTGGCCATTGTCTGCTTTTGTATTCAGTGTCTCGCTCTGAAGGGTCGCGGTGTCCACCCTACTTGGGCAGTGTCTGCCCAAGGCCAAGGCTCATACTCTTGCGGCAGGAGGCCTTAATTGGAGCCCCTGCTCTTTGGAGACCACATCGCCCCTCACGCACCCGAGCTTCCCCACTGACATAGTTTCTGTGTCTGCACCTTCTCCCCCTTTGCTTGTCGTGCCGTTTTTCAGACCTTGCCCCCTTTTCTATCAGCTCCCTTTGCCTTTAAAGGAATATTTGTTCTATTTTATCCACGATGGCCGTGTGTTTGCAGCAGGGCAATTTTCGGCTTTTGCCGTCTGCCAAGTTGCTGGTGGCAGAAGTCTCCAAGCCGCTTTTAAAGTGGGAAGTGCTTTCATTCATTCCTTTGCTCGAAAACATTCATTAACTGTGTCTTGCGGAGGGCTCAAGCTGGCAGCCCCAAGCAGGATCTGGCCCTCAGTCATGTTTCTGTTCAAGATGAAACTGAAAATGGTTTGTTAAAGTCCTGATGTAAATGTTTTGTAGAGCGCACGCCCTTGATGGTCACCAACTATTTACAATTTGTGGCAGATGGCTTACAAAAATATCCACCATTACCCCTCCCCTGTACCCTTGCACCTTTATGATGTGATGCAGGGGCAGAACGGAGTCACTTCCCCACTTCTGACGGGGGCAACCTGGGACCTGCTTTGGCCGGTAGACTGTGGCCGAAACAACCTTGTTTCGGTTCCCGGCCTGGGTCCCGGGAGGCCCCGTACATTTCCACCGCGGCTCTGGGAACTGCCCACTTGCCTTGCAAACAGGCCTGGGCTCCCCTGCTGGAGGATGAGGCACAGGTGAAGCAGAAACCGTCCTCAGTGCGCTTGCTCCGGGCCAGTGTCCTGTTAATGCAGGTGAAGGAGCAAACCCAGCTATGGCCTGCCGAGCCCAGCCTAGACCCAAGAACCACCCGGCCAAGCCCAGCGCAAACTGCTGGCCCACAGAATCACGAGCTAAAGGAATGGTTGTTGTGTTCAGCCACTCAGTTTTGGGTAACTTATCGTGCAGCTAAAGCTAGGTGACCCAGGACCCTTGCCTACCCACGGTGTCTGAGGGTGCAATTCGTGGCCTCTTGTGCCTCAGACCTTGGGCCGGGTCCTGGGTGCCGGGGCTGAGGTGAGTGAAAGGAAGCGCCCAGGTCAAGTGTGACACTGGCCACCTGTTACCCAATTCGGTCCCGAGTGGTATAGTGGCTGTGCTGTGGCGGGAAAGTCTCCTTTAAGTCCTGGGACTGGACGAGGAAAGGGAGAGGGAGTGTTTGCAGAGAAAGGGAGGAGGACCCTCAGATCACCTTGGAGGCACAGTGGGTGGGGGGTTGGCCGAGAGTGTGGGGTAGGGGACGGGTGTGGGATCGGGACCAGGCTCTGGCCATTGGTCTGATGCCAGCTTGCTCTCCTCTTTGAGCCTAACTTTTCTCACCTAACAACACAAGGAAGTGGGATGAGATGCCATGTCCCCACGAGGCCCAGAAAGTGCAGGGGTTAGAGAGGCACCTGTTCTAAGACTGCCCAGCTCAAGCCAGTGTGTGATCTTTGGTCGAGAACCCATGCATGCTTTTGCTCCTTCTTCCCTTCTCTTTTCTGGTCTTTTTCCTTCTCCATTATGCCCTGATTCCTGGGAACTTGGTCCCGGGTGGCTGACAGCCAACCCCTGCGTGGAGTCCCCGTGCTGCACAGGGCTCCCCGACCAAAGCTTTGGCTGGTGGGGACCTGGCATCTCTACTTTTTTATAAGTGGTCTGGGAAGACAGGTGCATCATCAGGACCACAGACACTCATTTAGATAGTCTGGAATTTCAAGTTTCAAGAGTCTGGTCCAGAGCAACCACTTTGGAACATTCTTGGTCAGATGTATTTGGTGACAAGCAACAGAAACCCCACTCGTAACTACTTAAGAGGAATTCTTTTGTATCTGTCTGAGTTACTTAAAGTCCAAGGGGAGATCTTGCCAGACTCCAGGCTGCAAAGATGTTCTGGTAAGCAAAAGATGTCGGTCATCTCTCTCCTTCCATAGCTCGGCCCTGCTCATTCTCTCATGGTTCACAGGCTGAGCTGCCTGTTGGCCGCTCCAGACACACAACAGAACAGGGAGAGTTTCTCCTATACAGCTGATGGGGAAACATTCTTGGGAAAGAGTTTGGGTCCTGCACCCACCCTCGAACCAGGACAGAAGGAGCTGAGGTTTAGCCGCACCTGGACCACTGGCTGTGAGTGGGAAACAGGGTCCTCCAAGGAGAATGGGGGCTTGTGCTGGGGATGGGGGAAGGATGCTGGGCAGGTGGAAATGACAGGTGTCCTCTCCTGGGGCCCCTGGACGTCTTGAAGTTCTCTTGGTTTGGTCCTGTGTCATGTCTCTCCCGGTCCAGTGGGAAGGGAGGAAGGACAGGGTGAAGTATGTAGTTAGGGACTCGGGACCTTGGGGAGCTTGCTCACCTCTCTGAGCCTCAGCTCAGTGTGCGAGGCTCAGCGCGGTCAGGCACCCGGTCGTGTCCAGTCAGGGTGGTTGAGGGGCTGCAGTGGACTGAGGTCACTCCTCAGTCCACACCCCCCAACAGTGCAGCACCTGCTGAGTGCCGGCCCCCCTTCTGGGTGTAGGAGCCAGCAGTGAACACGACAGAGGAGGTGCACCGGGTTGGCTGGTCAGGGAGGCCTCGGGGGGCTGGGAGGTGGAAGGCAGAGGAGCACCCGGCAGGGTACGGGGAGGGTGGTGCCAGTGTGAGAGGCCTCTGTGGCTGGAGCGTGGAGATGGGGAGCAGGTCAGATAGAAGCCAGATCACCGGGGGAGGGCACGGAGACTGCAGGGTCCCAGGGAGGCTTTCAAAAGATCGCTCGTGGGCTTTGTTCGCATCAGTGCTGTGATGGGGGCCATTCTCTCCCCTCCCTGGTCCCTGCTTTCTGTGTCTGTCCAGCAGGGGCATGGCCCTCATCCTGTTGGGCTCTCCCGCATGGTGGAGGTGGGGCCTGGGACCCAGCCTCCAGTCTCCGCTCAGTCCTGTGTGCTGCCAACTTCAGAAAGGTGGCCTCCCTCCTTGTCCCCTTCTGGAGGAGGTGGCCCCCCACAGACCCTCCCCTTCTCCCCCCCCCCCCCCCCGCACGTTGCATGCACTGGGTACCTGTGGCTGGATGAGCTTCGGGTCCCCCAGGCCCCGCAAACCAGGGGTGGGGACATATACCCCCCCCCCGGGGCCACATTAGGCAAAAGCCACAATCCTGTCTTCTTAAAAAAAAAAATTTTTTTTTTGTTACATTTATTTATTTGTGAGAGACAGAGAGAGACAGAGCCCAAGTGGGGGAGGGGCAGAGAGGGAGGGAGACACAGAATGGGAAGCAGGCTCCAGGCTCAGAGCTATCAGCCCAGAGCCCCACTCAGGGCTCGAACTCGTGAACTGTGAGATCATGACCTGAGCCAAAGTCGGACGCTTAACCGACTGAGCCACCCAGGCGCCCCCTGTCTTCTTCTTGTTGTTGATTTTAAGAGCCAGGAAAAGGTCCAATTGTCTGCTTTCAGCAAGGAGAATGGCAAAGCTAGAGCTCTCTGCAGGCAGTGTAGTGACAGAATAAATACGCCGTGTCCCCTTGATATAGCCAATCTTGGCTGAAAGATGTGGGTTATGGGGGAAGACGGGCAAGGAGAGGGGAGACAGCGGGAAGCTGGAGAGAAGAAGATGCTCAGACTCCATGCACGCCTGCAAAATTGTTTTGTGGCTGAAAACAACACCTGAACACTGTTCATTATGCCAGATCAAGCACCAGCGAAGTTCTGGAATAAAAGAGGAGAGTCCCCTTATCCCTCCCTCTGCCGGTTTGTCTCCCTCTCCCTGACTTAATCGTTGTTTTAAATATCTGTTTTTGTCCTGACCTTTTTTTAAATGCACATACATATACATACGTAATTGCAGTTTAAAAAATAAATGGCATCGCATTATATTATTATTCTATAATTTGATTTTTTTTCCAGTTGACAATATGCTTCTGAGAGCTTTCTAAATCTCAGTGTATTTTTCTCACCTTCTTTTTAAGAATATGCTATAATTTTCAAACAATTCCCTAATTGAGGAATAGTTGAATTATTCCCGATTCTTTCTTTTGCGGAAAAGATACCTGTTTCTGTGCGTGTGCGCAAACGTGTGCACACGTGCATGCGTGGGTGTGTGCGTGTGTGCAAGTGTGTAAGCTCAGTACTTGCTCTTCTCTTGGGAGCCTCCCCCTTTGCATCCCATCCGGGTCGGTGGGACCGCGGCCCTGGCCTCAGACGTGAGGGGGCTGCCTCGGACAGGACCCCACTGCACTGTGGGACCCAGGGGTGTCCCAGGCTCAAGCTGGGCCACTCCGAGTGCCTCTGAAACCTTACATGCGGAAGCGAGTGTGGTGTCTGTCAGGAGGACCCGGGGCCCCGCAGGCTGCACCATCATCGTGTCAGCCCCGGAGCCGAGCAGAGTGGGCAGAGAGCATACATTGTGCTCCCGGGGGTCGGGACCTGCACTGCTGGAGGCCAGCTGCTCTATGCTGTCCCGGTTCTGTGAGCCCATACCTTCCCTTCCTTCCATAGGCTGGCTTGGAGTGCGTTTCTACACTTACTTAGGGCCTACCCTGTACCTGGTACTACTTTAGGGTAGAAGTGACAGAGAGGGTCTCTGCTTTCGTGGACCTTACGTTCTGCTGGAGGTGGTGAACGCAGTCTTGAGGTCAGCAAGTGGGCCATCAAGTCACCTTCAGCGATGTGGCTTCCTGGGATGAGGTCCCAAGAGAGGGCACCGCTGTGGGAGACCAGACGGCTCGGGAGTGGCGAGTGGGAGTGACGGTCGCAAGAACCCTGCAGCTGACTGGCAGCTTCTGATGCTCAGGGGGCTCTGCAGAAAGAAAGCAAGGAGATCAGGGCTTGAAAATCTCAGCTAAAGATACGGTCAAAAAAATTAGAGAGTTTCTACAACATCCATGAAACCATCTGTTTTCCTTTGTAGCCACAGGGCTGAGACAGCTGAAAATAGGACTCCAAATTTGATCATGGGGTTGCAGAATCACAGCCTAAATTGAATTAACAGCCATGACAGATGTGTTCCATAAATGCCGGGGCACCGACCGGAGAGGAGAGGGACACTGACAATTGGAACCGGGGCATCTTATTGAACTCGGGAGAGCTGGAAAACAGCTGTCTAAAGAGACACATTCTTCCTTTCTTGGAGACCTTGTAACGACCCCACATGAGCCAGTTTCCTTGCAAGAGGGCGCCAGTCGCCCCCAAGAATTACCCTGTGCCTGTTGCTGCCGTCAGAGCCCAGTATGCTCCAGGAAACAAGTCCGAAATTTGACCCAGGACAAGACGGATTATGGCTTGGAGGGCATTCCCTATGACCAGATGCTCGATAAAGAGAAAACAGACACTTCTGCATGCTAGCGGGGAGGGCTTGAGCTCGACATAGAACCCGTGTGTCCGTTCTGGCTGGAGGGACAGGCCAGAGGTGTGACCGCACACTTATTCACGGCCCGTGGTCAGTGCTTTGGTAAGAACAAGACGGTAGGACTGGTGATAAGGAGATTGCAGGAAGACGCGTGTGGGTTTTAGTCCCCATTCCTGAGTCTCGTGTTGCAGACCGTCTGTCTTAGGCTGCAAGGAACAGGGCATCCAGGTCCCTGTGGCTTACACAACCTCGGAATTTCTTACAGGCGGAAAAAAATCGAGCGAGCAAGTATCAGGCTGGTTAATTCAGGAGCCCGGTGAAGCCGCCTGAAGATCCGGGCCTTCTCTTTCTCCGCTCTGCCCTCCCTCTGGGTGGATCTTCCATGGTCCCAGATTGATGGTCAGACCCAAGAATGACCCGAGGAGGAAGATACCATTTCACATGTACCTCCCCTTAGGGGCGGGGAGGCCTTTTCCACCAAATACCTCTATCCTTCCACAGATTTTTCGAGTCTTGGGGCACACGCCCCATCCGAAACCAGTCACTGGCGAGGGAATGGGACTCTGTGATTGGATTAGATTATTCACAGGGGTGGAATAGATATGGAAGCTGACCACCTAAGCTCGGCGCCTGGCAAGGACCCCCACAGATCTCTGGCGGCCTCCTCTACTGTGCTCCTTCCCCCTCTCCCATAGGCTCTCCTTCTGCCTGGGGAAGCCTCTCCCACATGCCCCAGCCTCCTGGAAAACCCTGCTAATCCTTCACACATCACTTCCTTCAGGAGGCCTTTACCCACCTCTGTGACTAGAGGCCTCCCTGGTATCCTCACAGCTTGTCCTTATAGGTCCCATTTATTGTGGGCCTACTGTGTGTCCAATATGAGTCGGGGGCTGTATTTATATCATGGAATGCTCATGACAATCCTAGAAGTAACAGTACTAGTCCCATTAAAAAAGGGTTTATTTATTTATTTTGAGAGAGAGAGACAGAGAGGGAGAGAGAGAATCCCAAGCAAGCTCCACACTGTCAGCGCAGAGTCCGACTCGGGGCTCCATCTCATGAACTGTGAGGTCACGACCAGAGCCAAGAGTTGGGGTAGACGCTTAACCAACCGAGCCACCCAGGTGTCCCGGTAGTAGTCCCGTTTTAGAGGCAAAAATACTGAGGCTCAGAATCAGAACATTTAGTCGCTAATCTCATCAACCTCACACTTTGGTTCCTCATAGCAGCTGTGGTCAGCTATGCTAGCCACTAGGGACTTGGGGTGAGCTTGCTTCTGACAAGAGCCACTGACTCTGTCTCTGGTCCAGTGATGCACTCCAGTAGTAGGTGATTCGAGAGGCTGATTGCACTGCGTTTGAATCAGATCTCAGGATAGTAACTGGCTTCCATCCATCTTTCCATCCATCTACACAGTCACCCATCCATCTGCCCATTCTTTGGTTTGCCTATCTGTCCATCCATCCTTGCCTCTATCTACACAATTGCCCACCCATCTTCCCATCCATTTGTCTGATTATGTGTCCATCCATCCATCATCTGTCTGTTTCTCTGTCTGCCCATTCATCGATCTGTCCATCCATCCATCCATCCACTCACTCATTCATCTGTCTGTTCATCCACCCAACTATTCGTCTGTCCGTCCATCCTTTCATCTTTCCATCCATCCATTCATCTGTCCATCCGCTCACCATCCATCCATTCTTCCCTTTGTTCGTTCATCCATTGTTCCATCTGTCCATCTGCCTACTCACTCATCCATCCATCTACCCATCCATCTCTATATCCATCCATCTATCCATCCAATGAACAAATACGTATTGAATGCCTACGTGACTGTTGCAGTGTTAGGCACTAGAGATAAAATGACAAGCAAAAACTAGATTTGACCATTGCTACATTCAGGAGTCACTTTCCCTCAGCACACAGCCTGGAGAAGGGACAAGCCCAGAACCAATGATGGCAATTTCAGTGCTATGGTCTCTGGTGAAGGATGGCTTTGGAGCAAGAGGGAGGAATTTCTGAATGACAAAGCAAGTAGAATTTACTCACTCTAGCTGTTGCTGGGTGGTAGACATTTCAGAATTACTCCGGGAATCAGGCTGTGATGGGGACAGGAGTCCTTGTTTTGTATCCTGCCTTCTGTCCCAGTCTACCCCCAAAAGAGCAGGGCTGTCCTTTCTCTCCTCCTCCACGCCAGTCACCTTCAAACAATTTGAGTTGCACAACCTTCCAGAAACTTTTTGAGCACAGCTCCCCCCCAATGTGTGTACATTTCTGTATAAATGATATACATACCCTAAAGTCAAGCCATACAATAAGTATCCGCAAAGCTTAGTTTCCTGCTTATTCATTAGGGCATATCTTCATTCATATATCGGCAGATGTTTTATTCGGTGGGCAGAGTTGGCACCTCCAGCCCTCTGGTAGAGAAAAATACTGTCTTTGCTTCCCTGGTCTGTCTGTGTGGTGAAGGTTCCGGAGCATGAACAGAAGGAATTAGAGCCGGAGATGCTGGAGAAAGGGGGCCGCTTTGGCAGAGAGCTGGGGAGGGGGTGGGGTGGGATCTGGAGAGCCACTGGGAGGATATGGGGAGCTGGCTGCGGAGGCTTTCCAGTCTGTGTGGGATGGAAGGGGTGGTGATTCTGAGAAGTGTCCCTGGATTGTGAACCAGAGCGCTTTGAAGCTTCTTTATGGATGGAGGTCAAGTTTGGACATACTTTTTAGATGCCTTTAGCTTCTGGGCTTCTCTGAATGTGACCCCCTTGAAAGATTCGAGGCAGGATGGAGGGGAATGTCTTGTCTTTTAAGCAGTAAAGGAAGAAATGGTGGTTTGAGGCCAGTCTCTCAATCCTGGCATGATTGACGTCTGGGGCCAGACCATTCTTTGCTGTGAGGACCGTGGTGGGCATCGTTAGACATTAAGCAACAACCTTGGCCTCTACCCTCTATATGGTACTATCATTGCCATCCCCAGTGTGATAGCAGAAATGTCCCAGGCACCGCTGACTCTCCTGGGGGACACACTATCCTCCTGAGTGAGAACAGCTGACTTGAGGAAACAAAGGTATGGATGAGTTATTTCTTTGGGACAGAAATCTTGGGAGTAGAATTATGGGATGCAAGGGTGTAAACATTTTCTCAAACAATAAGCGTAATTACTAATAATAAAGTTAAGACATTGTAGTGGCAGAAAACTGCTAAAACGCAGAAATCCACAGAGTGAAAAAAAAAAAGAAAAGAAAAAGACACCCCATCGCATCCACCAGAGATAACTATTCCTAATATTTCATTTTCTAATCTTCTGCCACTTTTTATGCACGTAAATAGAAATGTTTTCTATTTTTAAACAAAATGAGATTATAGCGCACGCGCTGTTCTGCAATGTACTATTTTCATTGAATGGTGTATGATGACCATCTTTTCATATCCACGAATATAATTCTGCCCCACAAATATTCCTGGCTGTTGACTGTGACCGTGTGATTGCATTACAATTTACCCAATCCCCTGTCGCTCCTTCAACATTTATTTTTATTACACAATTAATGTGTGTTTATTGTAGGAAAATGTTAAAATTAAAATGACCACCATGCAGCGAGTACACACGGCCTGCAATCTCACCAGCCGTGGATAATGGGTGTTAATATTTTAGCGTACATCTTTTCGTATAAAAAGGAAAATAAATGTGCGTATGTACTATTTTATTACTTACTCTTTTCACTTTATAATACCACGATGGTGTCCGTACTTCTATGACACCATTATTGATGGCAGCATAGAATTCCATTGTATGAAAAGACATGATTTTATAGAACCGCGGCTTGCCTACTGGTTGACATACAGGCTATTTATTTTGCCATTCACAACACACTGCAATCAATGGCCTTGTAGCTGATTATGTTTTTAGGACGAATTTCTCCAAGAAGAACGGGTGGGGCAAAATGGGTTCGGATGTAGAAAATGAAATTGGCCTCTAAAAAACTAACACTTCGTGTTTCCACCAAGAACGTATAAACACCCATGGTTCCATACTCTTGCTAACACCGAATATAATGATAGCAATAATGAAGTGCCAATTTTATAGGTGATAAACGATAGCTGGTTGCTTTAATTTGCATGTACTGGAATACTAATGAGGCTGAACAATTTTTTCAAATGCCTTTTGGTATTTGTATTTTTCCTATTGAAAATCATTCATATTCTTTCCTCACTTTTCTATTTCTACGTTAATATTTCCTTGATTATTTATATGTTAAGAATATTAACCCTTGGGGTGACTGGGTGGCTCAAGTCAGTTGAGCATCCGACTTCAGCTCAGGTCATGATCTCCTGGTTTGTGGGTTCGAGCCCCGCGTCAGGCTCTGTGCTGACATCTCGGAGCCTGGAGCCTGCTTCGGATTCTGGGTCTCCCTCTTGCTGCCCCTCCCCAGCTTGTGCTCTCTCTCAATACATGTATTTGTGACTGGATACCTGGATACATATATTGCAACTCTTTTCCCAAATTTGTCACCTCTTTCTCGTTTTGTTTTAGTTTTCATTTTGTTTGTTTCATCCACGTAAACTAAAGCATACAGAGGCTAAAGATGTTTACACAGTCAAATCTGTGAATCTTCTGTGATTTTTGCTTTCGGTATCATGCTGAGGACAGCATTTTTCACCCCAAGCTTTATAGACACTCATCGATATTTTATGGTTTGTTTTTAAGGTAATTTGTCTTTTTTCCTGGAATTTATTTCGTTTTGATTTAATTTGATTATCGCGTAGAACCGCTTTTTCCCGCTGCTCTGAAAGGCCTCTTGTTGCCTGGGAGTACTGGGTGAGTGCTGGACAGTTCCATCACACTCTGGCTCATTCCACGGGCCTAATGGCTGCATTGGTGCCACATGTTTGTAGATTATGGCTTCATGCCAACTTTTAACACTGGGAGAGTGAGCATCTCCTCAGCTGACTTCTTTTCAACATTTTCCTGTCCATCCACGAACTAAATCTTCCTGGTCCATTTTGCAATGATTTCTTTCAAAGTCAAAGAGATAAAAATCTCATCTAAATTTCAAGTGGAATCGTGTCATCTTGGGAGGTCAGTCTGGGTGGAATTTATATAAATATACCATATTAAGATTAAATCTTGCCACACAAGAGTAAGGTTCCTGTCTCTACTTATTCAAGTCTTCCTTAAATTTTCTGAAAGATCTTCCTGGCAACTTTTGTACTTAAAGTGAAATCTGGGGCGCCCGGGTGGCTCAGTCGGTTAAGCGGCCGACTTCGGCTCAGGTCATGATCTCGCGGCCCGTGAGTTCGAGCCCCGTGTCAGGCTCTGTGCTGACAGCTCAGAGCCTGGAGCCTGTTTCGGATTCTGTGTCTCCCTCTCTCTGACCCTCCCCCATTCATGCTTTGTCTCTCTCTGTCTCAAAAATAAATAAACGTTAAAAAAAAAAATTAAAAAAAAAAAAGTGAAATCTTTCCTTCTACTGCACTGAGGCCAGAGAATGTGGTCCGTACAGTTCCTCTGTTTTTGTTTTTTGCTTTTTTTGTTCACAGAATTTATTTAGATAGTTTGATGGTGAAAGATCTGACCAGTTTATTCCAGGGGTATTATTGCAAAGGAAGACACGTTTTCTGTTTGTAAGTTCAAGTTTTACAATACATATCCCGCCCCCCACGTATACACCCACACGCGTTATTAATAATATTACTCAGAATCTTTATTGCCTGCTTTCTTTCTTTCTGCCTACTTGGTCTATCAAGATTGTGAGAAATGAATTATAGTCCTCAATTAGTAGAGTATATTCAACAAACTCCCTCATATTTCCATGAGTTTTTACTTTCTATATTTAAACGTGATGTAATTTGGTGCATAAAACTTCACGACAGTTTGGCGCTCCTTGTCCGTGTAATGCTTTTTGTCTTATCTGTGGCTATATCTGAAAATAATATTTGACCCTTGCTTTCCTCCTGATTTTATACCCTGGTAGGTATTTATCTTTTGTAACTTTGCCACGGAAATGTCTGTCATGAGCAGCACCTAGTTTGATTTTGTTTCAGTTGATATGAAAAGGTGGACTCTTTAACCGGGTTTGCGTTAGACTTAGTGTAAAGCGAGAAGTCAAACACGCATTGCAGTAATTAGTAATTTCAGGCTTACTTCTGTCACTTCGCTTCTGGCTTCTCCTTTTTGCTCCCCTTAAGATTTTATTGCCGTTTTATTTGCTTTTTGGGTATTTCAAGGTTTTGGGACGTTCATGGGTTCTGTTTTTAGCTTCACTAATTTCAGCTTTTCTGACACATTCTTTTGCCCCTATTTTCCTAGTTGCCAGAGTCAATAGTCGAACAGCACGCTTTGGGGTGTCCCTATTTAAGACAACTGTTAGAAGTGTTTCTTTGGGCTGCAGGAGACAGAAATCCAAATCAACCTGCTTTAATTTCAAGTGGAATGAATTGGATCCCTTCGTTGCCAGTGCAGGGGTGCGGTGGCTTCTGAGGAGACCAGGTCTGGGGCTCTCGGATTGACTTCCGCAGCCCTGTGCATGTATTATGTTATAATTACCTGCTTGAATGTCTGTCTCCCCACTAACTGAGGCCCTCACTGGGTGAGTCTGTTAGGAATGCTCTTGGGTGCCCAAAGTGCTTTAAGGCATATGCATATTTGATGATCTTAGATAACAGTTAAGTCAGGAGATAGCCAGTTGTGCGGATTTGAATGAAAGGACTTTTTTGCAGATGAACAGGGGTCAAAGGAACTCACAGTGTCTTCGAGAAATTAGTGGCAGCTGGGAGCTGTTGTTTCCTCGAGGCCCAAAGGGCCAGGGATGGAAAACAATCATGTTGCCAGAAACCAAGGGAGGGGTGGATGGGGGAGTCCTCCACAGAAGACGTGGTCGGAGAGAAAGGCGTGCAGCCGGTCCAGATAAGGGAGCCCAGAGAATGTAGGGAGGGGAAGAAACATCCCCAGCCCTGTACCTCTCTCTGATCCCTTTCCACACCTCCCACCGGCCAGTGACACTGGGAGGGGGCTGAGCTGATTGGGGTGTGGGGGGTTAGCCTCCCGGGCGCAGAGTGGGTGGGTAGGGGTTGGGGAATGGTCAGGAAATTCTCCTGCCTTCTCCTTGTGGTTGGAAGGTGCCTACTGTAGCAACAAGCATCGCGGGCTCACATGACAGCATCCCCACCAGGGCAGGGAAAGATGGGAACTAAAGACCCTTCTGCATCGCTCTACCAGAAAACCCCTGGGTGACTTCCCCACAGAGCACTGTCCACTGCCGTGGGTCCAGGTGACAGACTGTCCTCCTGACGGCCTTGGACAATCACAATCCACCTCCCTCTGGCTTGTATCCCCCAAAGGGTGACTCAGGGTCAGGGATCCTTGGCCTCATCCTGCTTCTTCTATCAGCAGAAGCTGACGTGGATGGTACCCTCTGCTGATTTTTTTCAAGTCAACTTCATCGAGGTGTCATTTACATGTAACACATTGCACCCCCTTGAGTGTGCGAGTCAATGAGTTTTTACAGAGGCGTTCGCCCAGGTCACCACCACCACATCCAAGCTACAGAATGCTTGTGTCGCCCCCCAGCCACCCTTCACGTCCCCAGCCACAGCCCCAAGCAGCTACTGGTCTGCTTTCTGACAATTTGAGGCCGTTTTGCACCTGCCAGAATTGCATGTAAATGGAACCGCACAGCACATGTTCTCTAGCGTAAGGGCTTCTCTTGCTCAGCAAGGTGCTTTTGGAGGCTCACCCACGCCGTGGCTTGTATCAGTGGTGAATTCCTTTCCGTTGCCGAGTGATTTCCACTGCAGATGGATGAACGACACTTCCTCTAATCTCCTCTTCCTTTTTAGTTTTATTATTATTATTATTTTATTTGAGAGAGACAGAGGGCAGGAGCAGAGGAGGGGCAGAGGAAAGGGAGGGAGAGGGAGAATTCCCAAGCAGGCTCCACGTTCCGTTCGGAGCCCGATGCAGGGCTCGATCTCATGACCACAAGATCCTGACCTGAGCCAAAGTCAGGACTCGGAGGCTCAACCAACTGAGCTGCCCAGGCATCCCTCCTCTTCCTTTTTTGAAGCACGTTCTCCACTTGGTTTAGAGGAGAAAACTCCCTTGTCAGCCTCCTCCTCTGGCTTCTTTCCTCTCTGACCTCTTAACACTGGGGACCGATGATTGCGCTGGGTCTCCTTCCTGTGTCTATTACACAGATTCCTATGGCCTCACCCAGCGTCAGGGCTCCCAACACCCCCTGGAGCCCAACAGTTCCCAAATTTATGACTTGTGCCTGCCTCCTTCCCAGAGCCCCACACTTGTGCGTTGAGGTCCTGCTTACCGTCTCCGCTGGCCATGTCGGTGCAAATAACCACGCACATAGTGGCTTAAGTGATACATGCATTCCCTTACAATCCTGGGGGCCAGAGGTCCTAGCATCAGGCGTCAGTAGGACGGTCTTCCTTCTGGGGGCTCCAGGAGAACATCTGTTTCCTGGCCTCTCCAGCTGCTAGAAAGGCCCCTTCCAGAGGCCCCTGCACACCCTGCCTGTGGGCCTCCTTCGTTCAAAGCCTGAGTATCATCTTCCAACCGGCCTCCTTCTGTTTCCTTCTCTGCCTCTGATCCTCTTTCCTCCTTATGCTTCTTTAGAAGGCCTCAAGTGATGACAGGGAGCCCACCCAGATAATCTGGAATAATCCCCCCATCTCAACACCCTTAACTGAATCACACCTGCCAAGTCCCTTTTTGCCATGTGAAGTGATGTATTCCCTGGATTAGGAGAGCTTTGCAGGGGGCATTGTTTGCACCTACCACGGTGTCTGAGTGGAACTCCTGTCCTCTGTCCCCATCAGCTCTTCTGCAGGCTCCCCTGTCTCAGACGATGGCCACAGTCAGCACCCCTCTGCTCTCTCCTGCCTGCTCCTGTGCCAGTCCACCAGGAAAGCCTCTTGGCTCTGCTCCAACGTGTACCCAGAACCTGGCCACTTTGGTCACCTGTGCTGGTGACGGCCCTGCGTAGCTCTCACCCGGGTTAATGGTGGAGCCTCTGGCTCACCTCCTGGTGCTAGACCCTCAGAGTGGTGGACTGTGTGAGAGTGTGTGTCTGGTGAGCACCTGTGAGTGCGTAAGTGTGTGTGTATTTCTGTCTCAGTATGAACATTCGCGTGTGTGTGATTTGTGTCTTTGTGTGTTCATTGCAATTGAGCGTGCGTCTCCGGGCGCATCTGAGTGTGTTTGGTGAGTGGTATGTCCGGGTATGTTTTGTGAACGCGTGTGTGTGTCTTTGGTCTGGGTGTGTTGAGAGTGTTTGTGCGTCCACCAGGCAGTGTGTGAGCAGATGTGGTCTACACGTCCAGCTGTGTGTCTGTACGTGTCTGGGTCTGGGCATCTGTACGTGAGCGTTGGTGCACACGTGACTCGCATGTGAGTGCTCCTGTCTGTGCATGGCCCTGGGCAGGTGCCTTCAGGTGGGGAGCCTGTGTGCCCAGGTAGTGCCCCCCTGCCGAGCCCTGTGCCCCCTCCCCGGCAGGTGTGCCGAACGCCGGAGCCCTCCCCTGCCCTGTCACTGAACTCTTTGTCAACGGGTGCAGGACAGGAGAACAGCTAGCAAAGCGGGGCCCTGGAGCCCCCTGCCCTTGCCGGCCCGCCCGCCTTCCCCCAGTCCCTCGCCCCTCGCTGTCACTGGGGCCACCGGCTCGGGTTAACTGATGGCAGGGAAAAACCCATTAAGCGGCTGCCTCTCCCAGTCATCTGTTATCGGCTCTGTCCTCGCCTGTAGCCCGGCAGACGCGCGCTCGCTCTCCTTCACATAATTGAAGAAAGTTTTCCCATTACCCGCTGTCTCGGCGACGGGGCCCTCGCCTGCATGCCGCGCCCGCCTCTCGCCCCTTTGCAGTGGCGCGGATTCTGGTATCTTTTCCTCCTCCTTAAGAAGCTGACCTAATTTCCACCCAGCGTCATTTTCTCCCAGACTCGGAGCGGGCTTGCCCTGAGCCCCGGCTCCCCCCAGGCCATGGGGAGAGGTGGCCTGGCGGGGGGGGGGGGCATCTGGGACGGAAAGCTGGCTGTCCTGGGGGCAGATCAAGGGCCACAAGTCCACCTCTTGGCCTGGTGCCTGCGAGATGTGCAGCCTCTGAGCTCCTGTGTCTCTGCCTGGGCTTGGTGAGCTGTCATGAGGTTGGGCAGGTGACAAATGGGGCACTCCAGGCACAGTGGTGGCACCGAAGTGGGCTCCCTGGGGGAGGTTCCTGTCCCCTCTCTGCTTTGTCCAGGTGGAACCGAGGTGACTTTGACCTCCTGATGAACATCATCATGAACAAAAGCACTTTGTCTTTCTCCCCATGGCTGGTCCCTCCACGGGGGAGGTGGTGTTGGGGGAGTACTTGGGGCCTTACTAGCTCCCAGAGGCTGTCTATTCCTGCCAGGGGACCTGAAGTGGCAGGTTGGTCTTCCTGGCACCTTGCTGCAACCCTCACTCCTCCCACCCCCCACACTGGCTTCCGTGTCACTTCCCCAGGATCTCTGTCCCTTGCCTAGGACCCACCGTGCCCTGCAATGTGCACAATGCCCCAGGCCAGCGTCCCCTCATCTCCCTGCAAGAAGCATGGACCAGGCCTTGTCCTGGAGGGGGGCTGGGTTCACTAGAGTACCTGTGGGAGCCGTGAGAGGGGTGATGCCTGCTCAGTGCTGCCTTGGACCCAGAAGCCAGGGGGAGCCCCATTGGGCATGGCCTTTGCAGTAGAGCAGTAAGGACGGCCTCAGCCACCCTGCTTCCTGCTGCATGCCGACTTACTGAGTTGGGGCTGGAGAGACTCAGGCCACTCCCTGATGTCCGTCTCCCAGGAGACCCTGCTGGGCGAGACCCCAAGTGCAGGTTGCCCATGATTTGGGGACTTCCTTGGTATTTAGCTCAGCTTTGCCCTGCCCTGCTGACCTTGCCCTTCCGACTGCCCTGTGGGCTTCCACACCCTGCCTCGTCCCATCCCTGTGTCCCCAACACTGTCAGAACAAGGCTCCCAATCCGCCAGGGGGCGACTGCAAGGGGGACCTACTCTGGCCATGTCCCCTTCCACTTATGTCTCTCTGGTGCCCCTGAATTCAGTCGCTGTGGGTAGGAGCGGATTCTGGGCCCTCTTCTCCTGCCAGGCCCGAGTGTGCCTTCTAGTAGTCCGAGACCCAGGGCAGTCAAGGCTGAGCTGGGCACCTGCTGCCTCAGAGCAGTGATGTCTGATTGCCTCAGGTCCCCCCAGCCCAGAGGCTTTGCTGGGGTCACAGCGGCCAGGTGTGTGAGGAGTCTACCTGGCGTCACCACGGCCCCGGTGTAGAGCAGCCTTTGGGCCTCAGTAGAGATCCCCGAGCAGAGCCCTCCTCACCCTCTGTCTGTTCCACCAGGGCACTCTGACATCTGCACCCTTCCGACACCACCCTCCATCTGTGCCCCCTGATGCCCTGTACTCCCCAGAGTGGGCGTCATTTGGGAGCTGTCCCCTTTAAGCCACGCCAGCCCACTGAGATGGCATATGTCAGCCCCTGGTTAGAGAGGCAGAGTGCCGGAGGGCTCAGCCCCGCAGACCAGGTCACATGACCTCGCCTCCCTGCTCCTCGGCTTCCTCATCTGTAAAATGGGATGATGATGAATTATCACTGGTAAAGGTAATCAGAGCTAATGAATGATCTATTCATTATCACGAATAAATCCCTTCTGACCAAGTTGTTTTACAGTCCAGCTTGAACGAGTTAATAAATAGAAGGCACTAGCAAGAAGGTTGCTGGCACAGGGTAAACCTGTCATGGTCTCTCTGTCCCACGCCTGTCCTCACCTCACATCACTGCGTGTGACTCCCCTCCGCGGCCTCCAGTGAGCCCTCATTCCTGCCACTAATTTCGAGCAGAGGGGCAGGCTGTTCGCTGGGTCACGGCCAGTCTGCAGATTCCCTTGGCCTCCCCGGTAGAATGGGCTTTGGTTTTCATTTTCATGAAGGTATAAGGTATAAGTTCCCTACAGCAAGTGCTTCACACATGTAACCCCTGGGGAAGCCCACCCAGATCAAGAGAGGGGACGTTCGCCTGCACCTCCAAAGGGCCCCAGGGAAATGCCTGCCCCATGCAGCCAGCCACCAGCCTACCCTCTCTGGCCATTTTCACCAAACATCACGTCTGTGAGCTCACTTCTGGGGCTGGTGTCGCAATCCTTCGCTCCGTGGTGGTGTTTTCGTAAATGTTTCAATGCACGAATAGACTGTCAGTACGTTGAAAATTTCTTTTTTTGTTGAAAAATTTTAGTTGCTTGACAATTCAGTAAATTTCACCTAAAAATACAGACGTCTGAGCTCTCCCGAAATGTCGGGATCCCAGGCAGCACTGGGCCCGTGTTCTCATGTGATGGTGTATGGTGGGGCCGCCACCCCAGCGGAGCCACGGTCCCGGCCGATTCCCACTGTGGACCTTGCCTGGGATGTCTTCCCCAAGTGCACTGCCAGCCCAGCCCTTCTGGCCATCTGGCTGCCACCCCTCGGAGGTCTGGAAGGGGCCATCTCGGCTCCTCCCTCTCCTCTGGTGTGGTCCACTGATGATTGATTGCAGACATGGCCACAAATCCCTCCCTTTCACCCCTTCACAATAGGGCTCTGTGGCTTCTCCGGTTGAGCCAGGGTCTACTTCTCCACCTCTGGAACGGGGGCCCAGTCACATCCCTTGTTTGGCCAATGGGACGTCAGCAAACGTGTTGCTGACAGAGACTGAAAAATCACCTGCGTGCTCGCTCTCCTTGAATCCAAGACCGTCATGGGGATGCACCTGGGCTGACTTGCAGCTGGAGAATAAGAAGCCAACTGGAGAGCCAAGGTGCATTGGCCAACAGAACTACTGAAATCCAGACATGGCGGTGAGCCACTCTAGAACTTGATGATAACCCCAGATACTTGGGAGAGCCTGGCAGATCTGGCTCAGACCAGCACCTAGCTGACCCACAAAATGGGACGCTAAGTAAAAAATGGTTATCGTTTTGGGGGCACCTCGGTGGCTCAGTCGGTGAAGTGCCTGACTCTTGATTTTGGCTCGGGTCATGATCTCACAATTTGTGGGTTTGAGCCCCAGTTCCCATGCTTGGGATTCTCTCTCTGTCACTCTCCTTCTCGCATGCATGCGCTCTCTCTCAAACATAAACATTCAAAATAATGGTTATTGTCTTCAGACATTGAGTGTGGGGATGGTTTGTTACTCAGCAGAAGCTAGCTAGTATTTGTGCCCAGTGAACAAGCAGTGCCCCTAGAGAAGGAGGGGCTCCCAGGAGAATCTTTGCTCCTCCTGACAAGGCAAGTGGCACCCTCTCTCCTCCTAGCTCTGTCCTGATGCCCGGCTAAAGTCCAGCCTGTTCCAGGGGACCCGGCCCTCCGATTCTTCAGTATGGGTTCTGCTGCACTGGGCGCTCGGCACTGTGCACTCGGGAGGGTACCTGGACAGTGCACCATCGGGGCCTCTCTGCCACGCCTCTCCTACCTGCCCTGGGTGCACGGAAGCCCAGCAGGGGTTCTTCCCAGGAAGCCCACTCAGGAAGCTCCCCACCTGTGACCCCTGCTGGGCCTGTCTGCTTCAGCACTGGCCTTAAACATGGCAGCCCGCACATGCTCCGTGCCTGGACTGCTGTGGGCCCGCTGCTCCCTGCCCCAGCTGGCCCAGCTCCCAGATATCCTGGCAGTGGGCTCCCCAGACCCTCACCAGCAGTGCTTTGCTAAACATCAAGCAGTTTTGTGGTACGAGCACTGACCAATCAGAACAGACACTGTCCACGCCTAGTGCCGGCTTCCTCATGCCCTAGCCTCTCCCCACCACCTTCTAGCACACGCACACACACATATGCACACGTGCACTCACACACCTGCCGCACTGGGACCCCTTCAGTCCCTCAAGGGCCCAGACTTCTGCCCCCGCTGCCCACCTGTCCTCCAAGTAGAGAGGGCGGATGTGGCCTTAGTTTCCCCCCCTGCACAACAAGGAGACAGCACCAGCTGCTCTAGAAGGTGCTCGGGCTAACTGGCTCTGTTGTTCTGGGCATTTCCTTCCCTTACTGTGACCGGGTGCCTTGGCGCTTGGGTTTCGGGGTCTCTGTTTCTCTGTCTCTGCAATGGATCTCCCAGCCCAAAGCCTCCATCCTGAGCCACAAAGGACCGGAGCTGTGTGCCCCAGTGGGGAGGGTCTCAGATAATCGGGCTATGATGGAAAGCACCCAATGTCAGGAGGATGGAAAGCTATGATGGAAAGTGCCCACGGCACCTCTGAGAAGTGCCGAAGAGAAAAAGATGTGGCCGCCCAGGTTTTTCACTCATTCCAGAACAGGTCAGGGCCTGCGTGCTTACTCTGACTCCCTCCCAGCATCCTCTTCACCCTGCCTCACCCAGGTGGTGCCTCAGGTCAAGATGCTTCAGACCCAGGGAACGCTAGCCTGGCCTCTCCTAGGCTGGGGTCACTTCAGGCCGATGTGCAATCTGACCAGTGCTCTCGTGATGGTTTCATGAGCGTGTTGTCTTGCACTGAACCATCCGCTCCAGGAGGGCTGGCCCGTCTGTCTCCGCTCACCCTCGTGTCCCCAGAGCCCGGTGAGCACCTGGCACACAGTAGGCGCCCAGTAAATATTTGACCGATGGATGGACAGGTGTGGGGAGAGTTTCTGGGCTGTGGAAGGGCTGCGCCGGGGTGGGAGATGTCAGTGAGCAGAGAGGGATCCTCGAAGTGACAGGTGCTTCTTAGCTCCAGGCGCGCCCAGGGCCCAGGCTGAATTGGCTGTTCCCAGCAGCCCCTGTTTCCTGGGCTAATTGGGGAAGGGGAGGGGGAGCCAGAGGTGGGGGACACTCTATTCTGGGCTCAGACTGAAGGCGCATTGTCTTGTGACAATGGTGAGCCAGTGTGTACGTGTGGGGAAGATGGGGAGACAGACAGAGGTGGAGGGAGACTGTACGTGGTACAGGGGTGTGTGTGTGTGTGTGTGTGTGCATGCGTGTGCATAGCACTGGATTTTCCCCTGGTGCAGAGCCCCGCATTTCTACACAGGAATGAGAGGCCTGTCATCCTCAGTTGTGGTCTAGCGTTTGCTCGCTCCTCTCCAGCACCGTCCTCCTCCCTGGATCCTCTGATGACACACAGCCCCACAGCGATCAGGCCTCCTGATCTCCGAGCCCCTCCTCTGAGAGTCTGCTTCATCCTGGCCCACCCGGACTGGCCCCCTGGCAGGCCCAAAGCCCCTTGCCCTCATCCTGGGCCATCAGACTATAGGGCAAGGGTTTCTGTGTGGACCCCGATGACCCACTGGGTCCGGCCAGAGGGGAGCTCTGTCCCTGAATGGTGGACCCTTTAGGCCACACTCACATTTGCAACATCTTCTCTGCGTTAGGTGCCAGGCTGGAGACTGGGGAGGCCACAGGGATGCGCTGGTCCTGTCCTTGCCCTCCTGGAGCTCATGTGCTAATGGGGTGGGAGGGTTGAGGGACAGAAGGCACTAAACAAATAGTAACACAGAAAAATGCAAGACCCTACCTGTGGAGAGTACCTTCAGGGGAGTACTGCACCGTGGGTGCCCGGCAGGCTTCTGGAAGGGCGCTGAAGCCACAAGGAGGTCGGACAGCAGGCTCTAGAACCCCACCCCTTCTGCCAGGGAAGTGCACAGGCCCCGTGAGTGGGAAAGGCTGGGGAGAGAGGCGGGAACTGGGAGTAGGGAGGGGAGGGGGGCTCCTCTGAAGGGCTGAGCGTGTTGGGCGTGGGCTCCTTTCCTCTCACAGCTGTGTTGGAGGCAGGAAGTGTTGGCAGGTGGGGAGGCCAAGAGGGACAGCTGCAGGGTCCAGGCATGATGGGACCCAGGAGGCAGGGTCCATGCTGGGGCTAAAGGGAGGCGAGGGGAGGGGAGGTCTGGGTGGGGTGGCCAGAGGGGCCAGAAGAGCACCCGGGCTTTTGGCTCATGATGCAGGACCCCAGTCACAGCTGGCTTTTTGGAGCATCCTTGGACCTGGGGCTGGGGACAGGCAAAGAGGGCCCCTAAGGGGTCAGGCTTGCTGGCCACCAGCGGCTGGGGCCCGAACCCTAGAGTGGCACGCACGGCCCCGCTGAGCCTGGCCACGTTGTCAGTGAGAGTTGAGCTTTGCAGCATCCTCTCCAGGCGTCCTTTGCACGCCTTCTTTGTGCCAAAGGTGTCATGGGTGAGTGACAGGAACTTCTTGCTCCCCTGGGGAGAGCCTGGGTGCGGGCGCCTGGGGGGCAGCAGTTTGGGCACAGCTGCTCTCGCTCTGCTGGCTCTCAGCTCGCTGAGGAGACTGCGTGGACCACGCCAAGAGAAGGTGATGGGATACAGCCAGGCCCTTCTCTGCAGAGCTAGCTGGACCGTGTTGAATGTCACAGCAGGGGTCGCCTCCGGCTCCATGCCCTATGGCCACCTCAGTCTTTGGGACATCAGTGTTCGCTGGGGCCCGGGGACAGGCAGCACCAGGCATAGGGAAGGCTCAGCCGTGGATGCTGGTGGCGCCCCTCGCCCATCCCCAGGCACATGAACGGTGGCTGCTGGGAGAGAGCCTCCGCCAGCAAAGCAGCCACACAAGAGCCCTGCGGGGCTCACTCTTGGGAAGGCTGCCCCATGGCCCCGACAAGGGAACTAATGAACATATGGGGGGGATGGGCCTGCCTGAGGCCACATGGGCTGTGGAAGGGGAGCGGGAGGGGTCTTTGGTGGCACTGCCCCTCTTCTCAGACAAGGAGCACCAGGGAGCGTGGGGACCCTGCCCAGGGTCCCAGCCAGGTCCCAGCCTGGTCTTCTCTTCGCTGTTTGTCCTTTCAGAATAACCTCCTCGTCAGGGCGCCTGGGTGACTCAGTCGGTTAAGCGTCTGACTCTTGACTTCGGCTCAGGTCATGATCTCACGGTTTGTGAGATCAAGCCCCGCGTCGGGCTCTGCACTGACAGTGCTGAGCCTGCTTGAGATTCTCTTTCTCCCTCTCTCTCTCTCTCTCTGCCCCTCCCCCGTGTGCTCTCTATCTCTCTCTCAAAGTACATTCAAAAAATAAACTTAAGGAAAAAAATGACCTCCTTATTAAAAAAAATCATTTCTGGGGCGCCTGGGTGGCTCAGTCGGTTGGGTGTCCGACTTCGGCTCAGGTCATGATCTCACAGTTTGTGAGTTCGAGCCCCGAGTGGGGCTCTGTGCTGACAGCTCAGAGCCTGGAGCCTGCTTGGGTTCTGTGTCTCCCTCTCTCTCTGCCCTTCCCTTGCTAATGTTCTCTCTCTCTCTCTCTCTCAAAAATAAATAAACATTAAAAAAAATCATTTCCTAGATCAGGGAATAAAGAGGGAAGTCACGGAAAATCTTATTTCCACCTAGGAGGAGGGCCTTTGGGGAATGACGAGGCTATAGTGCTCAGAAGCTGAAAGCGTCGTGTTGCTGAGGATCCTGGGCCCGAGGACGCTGGGTCGTGGGCCCCTCAGAGCTACTGGGCAGGAACCCCCAGTGACTGGTCCTCAGGGGCAGAAATACACCCCTGTGGGGCAGGACGGGGCCATTAGGAGAGGCTCTGGGCAGTCGTCCCAGGATGCGCCCTCCCCTTTCCTGAGAACGGAGCAGGACCCAGGTTCCCTGTGTGTCCCCTGTGTTTCCCCATGTCTAGGTGCCCCCTCCCCCCACCAGTTCCACCCAGGCCAGGCACACGGTCAGTGGGCAGATGGGTGGGCGAAGTCATGAGGAAGCTGCCTTGTGTTTCTCCACAGGGAACAAAACCCAGCAGCCTGGAGGTGGGTCCTTATGAGGAGACAGGGGCCATTTTGGAGGCCATCCTGTTGAAGGGCCCAGGGAGGGATTTCAAGGTCCCATGGGGGACCTGAGAAGCAGGGCCTGAGGGATGGAGAGGCAAGAGGAGGCTGGCAAGGGCCAGCAGAGCCAGGACTGAAATATGGCCCTGAGGACCAGGACCAGTGCCCAGGAGGTACCTCCTTCCATCCCCCCTCCTCCTCTGTCCCCCCCTTCCCTCCCCTTCCTGCTCTCTTCTTTCTCTCCCGGTTCAGGTTGCCTCTGCCAGGCCAGCATTTTGGGGACATCCCAGCCACAAGATCCAAGTGACGTGCAATGCTGTGTCCACCACCAGCCCTGGGCCCCGGCAAGCACCTCAGAAGTATCCTCGTTTGGAGGGGTCCACAGCACCGGTCCACACCTGGCTGGCCCTGCTCCCCACCCCACCCCATCCTAGCTCCGTGGGCTCTAGGC
This sequence comes from Prionailurus bengalensis, assembly GCF_016509475.1. NCBI lineage: Eukaryota > Metazoa > Chordata > Mammalia > Carnivora > Felidae > Prionailurus > Prionailurus bengalensis. The sequence goes on along the minus strand of NC_057348.1, from coordinate 58,679,242 downwards.
TCCCCACGGGCCCTCACTGGGGCCACTGGCTGAGAACGCATCACTTAACTTCCCTGAGACTGTTCCCACATCTGCACCAGAGTAATACCGCCCGGGTGAAGGGTGGCTGCAAAGATTAAAGATAATGGAGATGTCAGGCTTGGGGTCCCCCCCTCCCCCACGCCGTGGTCGGGGGATTGGGATGGGCAAGTGTGGCCTCCAGCCCATGGGTAGGTGGGAGCAGGCATGAGGGTGAGCTCCGGAGCCTGCATGGGTGGGGTGGGTGGGGTGGGTGGGGACGGGGCACCGGGGGAGCCGAGTCTGGGCAGAGGTGATGCGCCCAGAGGGAGATCTGCCAAGAAGGCACCAGGGTGTCTGGCAGAGGCTGTGGCCAGCTGGTGGTGTTGGGTTGCCATCCTGCCCCACCCCCAGCCTGTCCCCAGTCCCCACAGCCAGGCTGCGCCTTCAGCACCCTCAGGGCCTTGCAGAGGCCTGCTCAGCCCTGGTCTCGGGCTCCACCCTTCCTACCCAAGAGCAGAGGGCAGCTGTTCCTGGCCAGGAAGCCTGAGCACTGGGGTCCCCACCCAGTCTCCTGGAGGCTCAGCTCTCTTCTGTAGAACATGAACTCACGACAGCAGCGCTGCTCTGCCTTGTGCTGTCAGGATGGTAAGTGGGTAAGTGTGCGGGCCTGGCATTCACAGGTGCCCCCTGAGCGCAGGGCAGTCACAGCTGTGTCCTTGCAGGGATCCTGGCTGCAGCTGGCAGGGACCCTGGGGCTCTTTGAGTCTCTGGTTTCTCCCTGTGAACTGGAGGGGTGGTGGTGATTATAATAGGGTTTTTAGGGTCATAGGGTTTTTAGGTAAATGAGTTCCTGAGAACGGAGCAGGACCCAGAGCTTAGCATCCATCAGGGTCAGCCAGGGGTGACCTTGCCTTCCCTGCCTGTCCTTGAGCCACTGGGGGTGGTCTGGGAGGCCAGGGGCAGGGGGAGTTGAAAGAATGGTGTCTTATGTGAGCTAGACGTAGACGGGCACGGGTTCCCTCCTCCTCTGGGCTAGAATGATAATTAGGGAATCCGCATGGAGGCTGCTAGCTTTGGGGCCTTTTTAGGAACCTCCCTGGACTAATGGGGAAACTCAGGCTGGAAGGGCCTCTCCACGGCCCCAAGCCTCCTCCCAAACACAGGGAAGCCTGCTTGCAGTTCCCACGAGAAGGACAAGCTGGCCTTGAGCCCTACTGGGAACTGTCCTCCCTTGAAAAACAACCCTGCCAGGATGCCGCGGGCGACTCAGGCGTGTGCACAGGAACCAGCTCCGACGCCCCGCTGACAGGCAGGCCTGCGGATCAGACTTCGGCGATCTCCCCTAAACCCACAGTTATTGCCACAGATAAGAGCAGAGTAAACACCAAATCCCTTAATGCATTTGCTAACAGCTGTTCTCTGTTTATAGACACCGGGCCATGCGGGGACCTCAGCATGCGTGAAGCTGGCACGCGAGGCACGGGTTCCCACCTGCCACCGTCCAGCTGAGCCATCCAGGGCAAGCCCCTCCCTCTTGGGGCCTCGGTTCTGTAGAGGGAGCTGCCCCCGACGGTCTCCGTGGATGACCTAGAAGGAGCTAGCATTCTGTGCGGTGATGGAGGACGACGTGGAGCCTGTGTGTGAGTGTGTGCACGTGTGTGTGTGCGCGCGCACACACACACACACACACAGATCCTCAATCGGGGGAAGTCCGCTGTCAAGCACAGTATTTTTAAATGTGCTTATTTATTTGGCTTGTTTGCGCCCTATCTCCTCGGCTGCCTTTATAAATATTTATCAATGTTGTTGCAGTGACATTTCCTGGGAGGAGGTGAGAACGGGAGGGGAGGGAAAGACGTCAGAGGGGAGCTGACAGGCTGAGGGAGCGGATGATGGCCCAGGCCCTGCAGTGGGCCGCAGGGGTGTCGAGGGCCTCCGCCCCCAGGAGGAGGGAGAGGGCCCTTGACACACAGACCTGACGCAGGACCCACCATCTTGGACCCCAAAGCAGGGCCCACATTTCAAGGTGTCCCTAAGGGTGAAGTGAGGATGAGTCAGGGCTACGAAGAGCCACGTGCCTCTGCCACCTGCTGAGTGAACTTGGACAAGGCCCTTCACCATCCACGTGGTTACTTATTAAGCACCAACAGTCAGCATCAACTGGCTGTCCGCAAGGCACCATTTTGAGCATTCGAGTCTTGACCAACCTGGCAGAGCTCAGGCTCTCGTGGGGTACCTGAGGGCAAGTCAACCTGACCGTGCTGCTCCCTGGCAAGTGTTCAGAGGACACCCGGGAGGGTGGCTGTGAAGAAAAAAAGAAGAGTGTGGGGCGTTGAACCCCAGTCGGCTCAGTGCCAGCTATGTGATCTCAGCTGGCTCAGGGAAAGGAGCTCCCTCAGTCTGGAGTGGAAAGGAGAGGCCTGTTAGCAGAAAGATGGCGTGGGGGCCTCCTGCCCCCTCCCCCTCTAAGAGGAGTTTAAAGCTTTGAACCTGAGGAACAGAAAGAAGGTGGAGGCTGTATCAGCTAGCGTTTGCTGCATAACAAACTACCCCAGAACGTTGTGGCTTCAAACAGCCATTGTCTATGTAGTTCACAACCCCGTGGCTTGACATTTTGGGCTGGTTTGTTCTTGCCAGGCCACTCGCACGTCTGGGGCCTCAGCTGTGATGGTGGGGACTTTCTCCACGGGGCCTCCCACCTTCTGGCGGGCTGTCCCGGGCCTCATCACATGCTGGTTGCGGATTTCCAAGAGCGAGATCAGAAGCATGCAGAGCCTCTGGAGGCCTTGGCTCGGAACAAGGCCCCGTGTCATTTCTAGTGTTTTCTGTTGGTTAAAGGAGTGGGGAAACAGACCCCACTTACTGATGGGAGGAGCCACACAATCACATCGCAGAAGGCAGAGTAGAAAGAAGGGGTGAACATTGGGACCGTTTTTACAATCTAACTTAAAAGTCATAAAAAACGATGGCAGTCTGGAGGCAGGTGGGAACTCAGTTAAGAACATAATCACACTGGAGGTGCTGCTGGTACTTACTTACAAGGGGAAGTAACAAATGCAGCTTCAGAGATCTTCAGAGATCTGCACTGGTCTTCTCCACATCATGTTTCTAGGGGAGACACCCACAGTCCCCAAACACTTGCTCATTGTCCCTACTGACCTTTCCTGGTGCTGACCGACCCCTGGGCTCTTGGCAGTGACCCGTGAGTCTGTGTTCTGTGTGCATAACTGGACATCTATTCACCTCCAACACTGAGGAGAGAACTGTGCCAGGACCTGGGATCTCTGAGCCCAGGCAAGCTACAAAACACAGACTTTGGAGCCGGGTACCCTGATTGAGGTCCCTCTCCTGCTCCTCACCTCTGTGAATCCCTCACCCAGGTCCTTGTGAGGACCCGATGGTTCACGTACGCTCCCTGGGGAGGGACTAAGTACAGGGGGGGCCTCAAAGCCACCACCCTCTGGCGTCTATGTGAACACAGCTGGCCTGTCCCTTGGGGGTTATGGACAGGGTTGCCAGACAAAGGACTCGGAGTTAAATTTGAATTTCAGATCAACAAAGAGCAATTTTTTTTTTAGTAGAAGAATGTCCCATCCAATTATTCATTGCTTCTGTGAAAAATGAATGTGACTGGGTGTCTGTGGTTTTATTTGCTGAATCTGACCAGCTAGGGGTGGGAAATGAGAGCTTCCCCCTGGCCTGGCTTCCCAAGAGCTGCCTGAGCAGCCTCTATCTTTTGATGGCTCCTTTTCCGTGTGGCCTCAGGCAAGCAGCTCACTGGGTGAGGTAGAGGGTCTGAGGGTGGCTGACACCAGCCTTGGGGGGAAAAGGGTGGATGCTGGCTGGCCTGGAAAAGAAGGGTGGGCTGGGGCCCTGGCCTTCAGGGGAGATAGCTGAATTTGTCACTCCTGTGTGCTGGTCCGGGGCGAGGCCCAGGGAACCCCACATAACCCCTCCCTGAAAGCCACTTGCTGCCTGCACAGCTCTACTTGGGACACCAGGTTGGCATCTCCATATTCATGTGGCAGGGCTGAACTCGCGCGCCCGCCCTGCTCTACCGGATGCTCACGCCTGAAGGCTTGGTGCCATCCTGATGCCATGCATGCCTCCTCCGCCCCGCACCTAGACTCCAACAAATTCCCCCACCTCTGCTGCCCGACCATTTGCCCGGCCACAGCCATCTCTCACCAGCCGACTCACCATATCCTCCTTCCTCCCCAGGCTCCTCCTCCCCTCTCCTCCCCATTGCATCCCGTCTCCCCACACACAGAGTTCCTGGTCACACCTTAGTCAGAGCAAGTCCTGCCTCTACTGAAAGCCACACTCAGGATACCTGTGCGTGGTCTGTGTACTCCTACCTTCACCCCCCACCTCCACCCCTGCTCACTGTCTCTCCCTAGCTGGCCTCCTGACCATCCCCCATAGTGCAGCCTTAGGACTGCACTGACCATCCCCCATAATGCAGCCTTAGGACTCGCCCTGCCAGGCGCTCTCTCTTCCTGTGGGTCTTCCCTCCGGTGCCGCCTTTTCAGCAAGTCCTTCCTCGGCCACCGTAGTTAAAATCGCACCTCTGCCCACCACTTTCCACCTGTTCCCTGTTTTATTTTTCTTCACAACACCGTCACCTCCTGATACACGCCATAACTTAATGTTTTGTATGTCAGCTTCCCCCAGAATATAATAGCATAGATAGAAGGACTTGCCTGTTTTCATCTGTTTGTTTTACCTGGTCATTGTTGTGTCCTCTGCCTCTATCGTAAGGAGCCTGGCATGCAGTAGATACTCAACAAATATCTGAATGAATGAAAGAATGAATGGTTGGTGTATGGATGGATGGATGACGGATGGATGGATGAATGGTTGGTTGGAGGGAGGGAGGGGGGGCAGAGGGAGGGAGGGATGATGGGTAGATGATCGATGCATGATAAATGGATGGCGGATGATGGGTGGATGGTGGGTGATGGATGGATGACGGATGGATGACGGATGGAGGGACGGAGGGAGGAATAGCTTTTAGGTCCCAATTGTCTGCTGACTTGCTCACTGTGCAGCCCTTGCCAAGTTGGCCATCTTTTCTCTGTGTGCCCCTTGTAACATAGGGGCGGTGGAGACACGCCTTAATGTAGCGTTCTGGCAGCCCAGACATGAGTTTTGTTTGGTCCACACAGTATTTTAAACAATTTCAATGACTTGCCAAAATTTTAAAATAGATTTCTCACAGAAAGCCAGATTTCAGCGACTTGTGAAAGACGGTCTTTTGCTCTGGGAACTGTTTTCTGTTGCCTGGGGCAATATTTGAGTGAGGGGAGCTGCCTCTGCTGGTGGGGCTTCCCCCACCCCCCGACCCTTCTCCAGCTCCTACAGCCCCTGCCAGGTCTCCCCAGTCATGGCTGGCCTGACTACACAGACAAGACCCTGCTCTAAATAAAGTCTGTGCATTTGATGAGGCTATTTCTGGAAAGAGACTGATCAGATATTTATTGAACGCTTCCTCTGTAGATGAAGCTGATGTGTTATGTTTCTTAACACCTTTATTAACACAAGGAGCTGCTCCCCATGGTCAGGCAGGGTTGTCGGTGACATTGGGTGTCAAGGGAACAAGGAAGTCCTGCCCTGGCAGAATTGTCACAGTTTAAGAAGGAATCCCCAGCACGTCTTACCCCGCAGACGACTCTCAGCCCAGTCACCCATGACAGAGATGGTGCCAGCTTATTATATGGACGGGGACATCGAGGCTCTGGGGGTTACATAACTTCCTACAACACACTTATGAATGGTGGAGTTGGGACTGAGGTCCAGATTGGCCTGACTTCCCAGCCTGACACCCCCAGCCCTGTCTCAGCTGCCTTTGGTTAAGATGCCTTAGACCTTTGGGGATCCAGGCCATTTTTGGCTCTGACACCTGAGTCTCTCTTGTTCTTTTTTCTCCTGGATGTCTCTGGTGACTTTTCTTCCCTGCTGCTGGCCCCTTTGGTGGGGGGAGATCTCTTACGCTCTTTTAATGGTGCAGTTGTATACATGTAGTAAAGGGTACGCAATTTAAGCGTGCTGTTTGGAGACTGCTTACAAGTGTAGACTCCTGTATATGCCTTGGTCAAGATGGAGAACACCGTTTGAAATTATACTTCTTGTTTGTTTGTTTGTTTTTTAAGTTTATTTATTTCTTTTGAGAGAGACAGAGAGAGAGTGAGCTTGGGGGAGGGGCAGAGAGAATCCCAAACAGGTTCCACGTGGTCAGAGAGGAGCCAGACGCGGGGCTCCATCCCACGAACTGTGAGATCATGACCTGATGCGAAACCAAGCACCAGGTGCTTAACTGACTGAGCCCCCCAAGCGCCCCTTGTGTTTGTTATTTTTAAACACTGTTTATCTCCCTGTTAATGGTGGAGCTAGCTCTCTGTCCCCACAGTCTTCCTTCACATTGGGGGTGCCTGGCCTCCTCCAAGCTGGGCACTTAGTAAGCTTCTTCGAGCAAAGATGTGAGGGTGATACCTTGGGGCAGGGCCAGTCTCCTGGCCTTGGCTGGGCTGTCCAGGGCAGCGATGGACAGGGCCTGTGGTCGTAGGTGGGGTAGCTGCAGGATCACTTATTCTTTCAGTCACTTCAACTAAAAACACTGTTTTTCTTCCTCCGGACTTCAGGCAGGGGTGGGATCATTTAACCCCGAAAAAATAGCAGTTATCCTCAAATCTGTAAGTTCAGAGCCATCTAGGTGCATATGTTTGTGACTGAGGGCTGACTGAGGGCTGCTTAAACACAGTTCCCAAAACACAGGCTGTAAGATTTTTTAAAAAAGGGGGGGTATAGATTAACATCGTCATTAAGGATTTGTGTTCATCGTTAGACACTGAAGAACGCTCACAGCCAGGGAGCGGATGTGGAGGCGATATTGGCGCCGTCTGAAACCAACAAGAGACTAGAGTCTACACTGGTCTGCGTGTATACTGACTGTGTAGTATCTACGAGGGACGTTCCTGCAAACTAACAAGAGTGAAACAGGGAAACAGCCAAAGGCCGTGACACAGAATTACAAGACACTCAGACAGGCGGTACTCAGCACTGCTCAGAGAAACGTAGATGAACATGTGAAGAGCTCACTTTCACCTGCTGCGCTGGCAAACACGGGAGTGCTGGCGGGTGCCGAGTACGGTGGCACTGTGGGTGGCAGGACCTCGGGTGGGAACGCAGGTATGTGCAGCTGCTTGGGAGGGAGGTCTCACAGTACCCAGCCAGGTGGGATACGCACACAGGATGAGCCAGCAAGCCGTCCCGACACACATCTCCGAGAGCCCTCGCGCCCACGCATACGGGGCATGTGTGCATCGAGGCAGCAAAGCAGAGGGGCACTGGGTAAAGTCACAGCAGATGAGCGGGCCCCCTGACGCCATGGAACAATCTCAGTGCCAAGTGGGGAAAAAGACAGCATGAAGTTTAAACGGGGCACTATTTACGTGAATTAAAAATACACACAAAAGAGCAATGCTCATTTTGAAAGCACTTGTACAACATGCGTTGAGCACAGGCTGGTCACCATGAGTAGGGGAGCGGGGAAAGGGGGGAAGGGAATAAGGATTCACAATCCGAAAGAGAGGAATATTTTAGGGCCCAACAATCCTAATTAGCTATCAATCAGGAGTGCGGTTAACATAACCCTCCAACACCTGAGGTCCAGCTTCCAAAAAATAAAAAAAAACAAAGCCCCCAAAACCCCCAAAACCCTCATGACCAATCACAAGAAAAACTGCGGTAAATTTTTAATGACCATAATAAAGTTATTGTAAAATTTATGAGAATAAAATCGTTTAAATCATGAAGCCTATTTTGGAAAGGCTGAGAAAAGAGGGCCGGCCAACTTGCCCTAACAGATTTTAGCGCATCCTGCAAAGCCACGGTCATTAAGAGAGAGACGGGCACAGAACACGAGTCTAAAAATCCTCCCCGGCCTGACACAGGCCGGCGTCGGATGTCCGCGACTAACAAAGCTGATTTTCCGTGTGCTCGGCAGCCTCCACCCTACGTTCCTACAGCCAGTGCTGATCGAGGGTCGAGGGTCGAGGGTCGAGGATCGACTTTCCCCAGCCCTGGGCCTGGGACTTGCTTGCAATGGTCAACACAACAGACCCCATCTGTGCTCTTGGAGCTCCCAGGGCAGGGGATGGGATGGGGCAAAAATAATTGCATGGTCCCCGTCAAATGGTGATAATGAGCCATGATGAGAAAATGGGGTGGGCGGGGGGTGCAAGAGGGGATGGTAGGGTGAGGTGCCTGGGAAGGCTTCCTGGGATCTGAAAGCATGACTCAGTATACACTGGGCAAAGTGTGTGGTCTTGGGGAGGGGGGGGGCGGTTTCTAGAGAGGAGAGATAATGTGTTTACAGACTCATGCCCGGAGGCAGGAGGGTGAGATGAATTTGGGGAGGTGGAGTGGAACCCAACCTTGAGGAGTCCAGAGAGCCCCTGAAGGCCTTAATCCCCTAGGTTCTCATTTAACTCCATCGCTGTTTTGTGGGGTGGCCTTTATTTCCCACAGATGCCTCTCAGAACCGTAATAAACTGATAGGGTTTGAGAGTTGAAGGGCCCATATTTCAGAGGAGGAAACTGAGGCCCTGAGAGATGAGATGGTCAGAGGGCGAGGGAAGAGGGCCTCTAGGAGCTGGGCTTGGTGTCCCCAGGGTCTGCTGGCCTCCGGGTAATCCCCACCCTTAGCCGTGGCCTCCCCTTGCCCTGTGGAGCCCGGGGCCTCAAGTTTAAGCAAAGCTGTTCGGGTGTTTAAATACTATCATTGATTATTGTAAGTGGGCTTATGAGCCTTATCGGCTTAGATTTGTATCTGCAGGAGAGCTGTTCATCTTAAATAAATATGTTTTTAATAATCTCTGAGTATTTATGGAGCATAAAGCTGTCAGACAGAACGGAGACAGAGATTCCTGAAGCTGCTTGCTGGTTGCCGCTCTGTGCGGAGTCATTATTAAAGACGCTCCCAGCAGGACGGCTCGCTTCTTGCTGCCGGGAGCAAACAGCAGACTTGGGTGATTATCGTCTTCAAGTATTTTTAATAAGGCGGTGTTGGTTATTTAACCTACAATAACCACTTAATAAACATAGTAAATTACTTGCAGGTTTGGGAATATTCTTCGCTCCTCCAGGCCCCTGCCGGGACACCTGTGTCACCGAGGTTTTGACAGGAAGTCCCAGGAAAGATCTATTCTGTCCGAGCCCCTGCTGCAGAGGCTTCCAGATGCCCCAGGCCTCCGATGTGGGGGGCACGGGTCAGGGTGGGGCCTAGGCAGAGCAGGGGCCAGCTGTAAGCTCGTTGCCCTGGTTTTTGGCTCAGGCTGGGACAGATGTGCCCCCTTCTTGGTGCTAGGAGGAAGGCTACGAGGCAGCCAAGGGGATGGGCAGTCTGTCAAGGGGCTGAGGTGGCCTGAGAGCCCCCTGCTTGCACCTCCCGGGGCCTGGCTGGGCCATCCAGCGTCCTCTGTGAGCAGAAGCTCCTGCCCCACAAACCTGTCCCCTTCTACCTCCCGTCTCCTGATGAGCTGTCCACCTAGCCCACTCACCCCAGCACTCATGCTTGGTCCCCTCATCATGGCAGACTCTCACTGATTTCAGAGGGCTTCCACATATCATTTTTTAATCCATATGTAGTAGCTCCTGCTCCAACCACCACTGTATTACCTGCTATCACAATCTAACATTTATTGAGCATTTACTACATGCTTGGTGCCATTCCACGGACTTGACACATATTCACTCATTTTACCCTCCCGCCAAGCCATGTGAGAGGAACTGTATTATCCCCTTTTACAGATAAGAAAACTGAGACTCAGCTTCTTGCCCACTTGGTGTTTGTAAGCGGTACAGCTAAAATTGTAAATTCTAGCCCATAATGTTCTATTTGTGAACCACCCTGATGTTTCAAAATTTTTTTTAACGTTTATTTATTTTTGAGACAGAGAGAGACAGAGCATGAACAGGGGAGGGTCAGAGAGCGGGAGACACAGAATCTGAAACAGGCTCCAGGCTCTGAGCTGTCAGCACAGAGCCCGACGCGGGGCTCGAACTCACGGACCACGAGATCGTGACCTGAGCCGAAGTCGGACGCTTAACAGACTGAGCCACCCAGGCTCCCCAGCCACCCTGATGTTTAAAGGCTTACGTCTTAGTCAGCTCAGCCTGCCTTAATAAAATGCCTAGATTGAGCAGCTTACACAGCAGAAGTTTATTTCTCACAGTTCTGGAGATCCAGGATCCAAGATCAGGGTACAGGCAGAGTCTGTTCCTGGTGAGGACTCTGTTTCTGGCTTGTAGACAGCTGCTTTGTCACTGTGTCCTCGCACACCAAAGACAGAGAAACAGAGTTCTAGTCTCTTCCTCTTCTTATAAGGACACTAGTCCTATCATGGGGGCCCACACTCATGATCTCACCTAAACCTCATCACCTCCCAAAGGCCCCACCTCCAAATACCATTATATTGGGGGTTTGGGCTTCAACATATGAATTTGGAAGGGGGGGCGGAATAAACGTTCAGTCTATAATAGCCAAAATAATTTTATCAAGATTTCTCCTGGTTCTGTGGGTGGATGGGCTCTTCTGGATGGTTCTTGCCCCGGCTCAGGGTCTCTCATGCAGTTGTGGTCATATGGGGGCTGGGTTGGAGTCATCTGGAGGCTCACGGCCTCCTGTGTCTGGCGGTTGACCTTGGCTGTCAGCTGGGACCTTGGTGAGGCTCTGCGTGGTCCCTGCTTCCTCCTGGCAAGGTGGCTGGGTTTTCAGAGTGAATGTCCCAAGAGGACCAGGTGAATGCTGGACTGCTTTCTGTCAACCGGCCTCAGATATCACACGGTGCCACCTCTGCTGTAGTCATAGACCACAGATCAAGGAGAGGGAACACAGACCTCACCCCCTGAAGGGAATAGTTTTGGTACCCCACCGAAAAGAGAGTGTGTGGGATGGAGATCCTGTTGTAGCTGGCTTTGTAGGGTATCGCTAGGTACACATGAGTGCCAGCTTGCCAAGCAGCTGTGCTACAAAACCTCCAATCCAAACTTCCAGCCATCACTGCTGTCTCTGGAGGTGGACAGTATCTTAGTCCTGTCTTCCATATAAGGAGACAGAAAGTTGATGAGAAACATAACCAATAGGATTAATATTTATCTATCCTTCTATCTATCTATCTATCTATCTATCATCTATCTATCACCTACCTTCCTATCTATCTATCTATCTATCTATCATCTATCTATCAACTATCTACCAACCTATCCATTAAGAAAGAGATTTATTGTAAGGAAATGACTCATGTGCTTGTGGGCCGACAAGTCCGAATTCTGCAGGACAGGCCCACAGGCTGGAGACCCAGGAAGGAGTCGATGTTGTAGCTACAGCCTGAAGGCAGTCTGGAAGCAGAATCCCTTCTTCCTTGGAGGACCTTGGTCTTTTTTCCTTACGGCCTTCAACTTATTGGATGAAGCCCATTCACTTTTTGGAAGATTGTCTGCTTTACTCAAAGTCTATCGATCTGAATGTTGATCACATAAAAAAAAAATACCTTCACGGTCATACCTAGTCTGGTGTTTGACAAAAACTGGGTACTGTGGGTATTACAGTCTAGTCAAGTTTACACATAAAATTCGTTACCACAAATTCATATAGAAATGCAAGCAAACCACAGTAGCCAAAACAATCCTGGAAAAGCAGAACAAAGTTGGAAGGCTCACAACATCTCAATGATGAAACTCACTACAAAGCTACAGTAGTCAAGACAATGTGGTTCTGGCATTACAACAGACAGTAGAATAGAGTTGAGAGTCCAGAAGTGGATTTTTACATCTAAGAGGAACTGATTTTCAGCAAACACGCCAAGTCCATTTTTTAAAAACCATCCTGGTTTAACTGGTTGTCTATAGGCAAAACAGTAAAATTGTAAGCTAGACTATATTTTTAATTTTTAAAAACGTTTTATTTATTTTTGAGAGAGAGCGAGAGTATGAGCAGTGGGGTGGCAGAGAGAGAGGGAGACATGGAATCCAAAGCAGGCTCCAGGCTCTGAGCTGTCAGCACAGAGCCCTACCCGGGGCTTGAACTCATGAACTGCGAGATCATGACCTGAGCCAAAGTGGGACACTTAACCGCCTGAGCCACCCAGGCGTCCCTCTAGAATATATTTTTAAAAATATGACAACCAAACCCGACAAATAACTCAGTTTAAAAATGGGTAAAGGGCCTGAATAGACATTTCTCCAAATAAGATGTACAAATAGCCAGTAAGCACATGAAAAGATGTTCAGCATCGTTAGCCATAAGGGAGATGCGAATCAGAACCGCAATGAAATATTTCTTCGCACCCAACAGGATGTCCATAATTCGAAAGACAGACAAAGAGTGTTGGCAGAGATGTGGAAGAATTGGAAACTTCATGTAGTGATTGTGGGAATATAAAATGGTGCAGCCGCTACGGAAAACAGTTTGGCAATTTTTCAAAAAGTTAAACATAGAGTTACCATATGACCAGGCATTGCCACTCTTAGGTATATGCTTGAGAGAATTGAAAATGTATGTGCACACAAAGACTTGTGAATAAATGTTCACAACAGCATCATTCAGTTGCCTCACAGTGGAAACAGCCCAAATGTCCATCACTTTAGGAATGGATAAAGTAGGTCATAGCTACACAGTAGAATATTATGTGGCCATAAAAAAGGAATAAAGTACTGATACGTGCTACAACATGGATAAAAGTCAGAAGTATTAGGTGAAAGAAATCAGTCAAAAAGTCACATGTATGATTTCATTTATGTCAAACCTCCAGGATCAAGACATAAAGGAAATTATTATTAAAGGGAAGGGAAGGGGGCAATAGGATGTGACTATAATATGTGCAGGGTTTCTTCTTGTGATGATGAACATGTTTCCTAATTCGATAACAGTGACAATTTAACCACTTTGTGAATATGCTAAATTCCACTGAACTGTCTATTTCAAAAGGGCGAATTGTATGGCATGTGAATTACATCTCAACTTAAAAAAAGAAATGACAATACCAAGTGTTGACGAGAATGTACAGCAACTGGAACTCTTCCATTGTTGGGGAAAGTAAAAAACTCGACGACTGCTTTGTAAAGCTGGTTGGCAGTTCCTTCTAAAATTAAATATATGGCTATATGATACATCGATTCTACCCCTAGGAATAGGCCCAAAAGATATGAATGCGTTTTTTCACCAGAGGAACATGGACAAAAATACTCTTAGCATAATTATTCATGAAAGCCACCAGATAGAAGCAACCCAAATGTTCACAAACTGCAAGACGCGGAGACCGATTGTGATGGAATAATGCAACGGCCTACGGCACAGCAGCGACAGAGGCTGACCTACTATTGCAGGCAACGTGGAAAGCCTCAGAAGGAACGATGGGCCACAATCCAGAGACAAAAGGTCACCCCGCATGAAGCCATTCATACCATGTTCATAAAAAGGTAGGATGTGGGAGAGGAAGCACAGGCAGCTGGTTGTGCCCGGAAGGATTCTAAATATTGATCGGTCCAGTAGGTACACAAGTGTGCACACGTGTAAGTTTCTAGGTGAACAAAGCCTTAGGACTTGTGCACTGGTGCCTGTTGTATCTTGATAATTTCTCAAGTGTCAAGGCCACTGGGGTGCTGGGCAGTTCCTTGCTAAAGCAAACAGGTGGGGGAAAGGCCCCCGACTTCCTTCTGCAGCTGCAGCTTTCTTGGGGACTGGGGTGGAGGTGGGCGGCCAGGAGAACCGGTGGCTGTCTGTGGAAAGTGAGGCGCTCCGTCATACCCCGTTGAGTCTAGCCTGACACCATGTGCCCCGAACACTCGGTGAGGGTTGTCCTGACAACCACCTAGACGAATCAGCAGTCATCCCCGGTTGTAGCCCTGAGGCTGGACGTGGCTGGCGGCTTGGGATTGGTGGCTGACCCACCTGTGTGCCCCCCCGCCCCGGGAGAGCACCTTCAGGCCACCTGGGGAGAAGCTGGCAGCTGGGCAGGGTGGGGATGCCTCAGGCTCCCTGAAGATGTACACCGGCCCCTGTGGTCTTCTTGCCTGTTCCCCGGGATCCCCGCAGGGGGCACATGCTGGCCAGCCAGGGTGCGTGTCTGGTGGAGAGCAGCGGAAGGCTAAAGCTGTAGTGTCATATGTCTCCACATGGCTGTGGCCCACACTGTGCTGGCTCAGTCTCCTGTGCCATGGCTCAAAGGGCAGCGGGCAGGCACTGGCACAGGGGGAGTGGTAGCAAGAGTGACCTCAGAGGCCTAAGGGTGACTGGCTGAGCCAGTGTGGGGGAGGGAAGATGGCTCCAGACCTCCTGCCCTTCAGTCTGGCCTTCTGAAGGTCTCAGGGTTTCCCTTCCTTGCTGGGGGTCTGACGGTGAAAAGGGCGCAGTGGGAGGCTCCAGTCTCACCTGCTGTGGTGAACTGTCCGTGGAGTCATGTGGCTTTGCGAGTGCTACCTGTAACTTGCTGTGTGCTCTGGGGAAAGCTGTTTCTCTTCTGTAGTGTCACCATCCATCAGTGAAGAGCTGTACCAAAGGCATTCCTTAAATATTGTTAAGTGTGCTGGTATTGGGAAGCTGACTAGGTATGAGTAGAGTCCTGGTCCAGCCAGGGTAGACATCCATAGTTAAAGGGGTTTCATGCAGGAGAAGTTGCAGGGGACAGCAGGAGTCCTCAGACAGCGTCCCTGTCGGGGGGCAGGTTGAGGAAGCAACCAGGGGAAGGGGGAAGGTGATTGTGGGGCTGGGGGCTGACACAGAGTTGAAACCACTGCATCATGGTTGGGGTGGGTGGGAATGCCTGGCTAGCACGCACTGAGGATTGGTTTGGGAGACGGTGGGCAGAGGTTCTTGGGACACAGACTGTGGCAGTCAGTAGGTTGAGGGCAGGTGAGAGAGAAGAGGGACCAGGCCATGTCTCAGCCTCTCGGGCAGCCTGCCTGCATCTTTGTGTGCATGGGTGTGCATGTGTGTGTGGTTCTTGGGTTCTGTCTCTCTGTCATTTCCTCTCCCCTGCTCCTCTCCCTTCTGCTACTGACTCTTCAAATCACCCCCAGTTTTATATTTTTTTCTTATTTAAAAAAATTTTGGGGGCACCTAGGTGTTTCAGTTGGTTAAGCATCTGCCTTCTGCTCAGGTCATGATCTTCTCGTTCGTGGGTCCGAGCCCCGCATCAGGCTCAGTGCTGACAGCTCAGAGCCTGGAGCCTACTTCGGATGCTGTGTCTCCCTCTCTCTCTGCCTGTTCTCCACTCACTCTCTCTCTCTCAGAAATAAATAAACATTAAATTTTACAAAAAAATTTTATTATGGAATAATTACATACATTCAAGTGTGTAAAACATACATATGTGGTTTAAAGAATACTAAATGAGTGCATAATGAAGAGAACATTCCCAGATTTTATTTTTATTATTTTTTAATGTTTATTTATTTTGAGAGGGAGAGAGAGTGAACGAGCAGGGGAGGAGCAGAGAGAGAGGGAAAAAGAGAATCCCAAGCTGGCTCTGTGCTGTCAGCACAGAGCTCAATGGACCGTGAGACAAAGGACCTGAGCTGAAACCAAAAGCCGGTCACTTAACCAACTGAGCCACCCAGGTGCTCCAGGCATTCCCAGATCTTACCATCCCCTGCGTGCCCTCCTTTTTCATGCCTCTTACCCCCAACCCGTAACCACTACTGTCGGGTTTGTGTCAATCACCCCTGAGTATTGTGGAGCTTACCACTTAGGAAGGCGCCATAAACAACATGTGGTTTAGGCTTTCTGGTTTTTTTTTTTTTTTTAACTTTGTGTAAATGGAATCAGACTTGTGCATTCTCCTGTGACTTCATTCTCTTGGGTGACATTGTGTCTGAGATTCTTTCACATCGATGTGTGTACCTACAGATTGATCATCTTCGGTGTTGTACGGAATTCCATTGGTTGAATGTACCATTGTTTATTTGTTCATTCTGATGTGGGTGGATGTATGGATTGCTTCCAAGATTTTTTTTTTCTGTTTAAGAGAAGTGCTGTTGGGAGCTTTCATGATGCATTTCCTGGGGCACATAATTTTGGGGGGCGTGGGAGTGAGTTTCAGAGGTGAGAATGGTCGATCCTGATTCGGAATGGTTCCGCAACATGTCCTTCACCAGCAGGGACTGAGGCCCTCCCCCTATTCTTTTCCATGCTCTTCTTGCCCCTCATCTCCCTTCATGTCCCTTTTTCTTCCCCATTTTCTGATCAAGTGGAATTCAGACACGTGTTGATGTACCTGCTGAGTTTGATCAGAGCAGTCTGAGGGCAGGGTGATGTCCTACAGAGAGTGGCCATGATGAGGTCTGGTGGGAGGGGAGTGTCCTGTGCACCTCTGACGTCTAGGCAGTCTGTTCCCTGGGGCTCGTCTCTGCCCTCTGCTTGCTTTTCTGCTATTGTTCTGTCGCTCCACCCCCCCCATCCCCCATCACAGCTGAACTGGGAAAGGACCATTTTTCTGTCTCATCCAAACCATCTTCCAAGATGCAGCCCGTGGTTGAGGAAATCAAGATCCTCTTGTCCTCAAGGCAGCCTCTGGTCCCTGTTGGGGTCAGCTGTCTTTGGAGCAGAAAGCGCTCCCCACCCCCCCCCCCCCCAAGTCCCTCATTAGCTCTGGGCTCCATCTGCCCTCAATCATTGGTTCTGTCTTCTATGGGAAGCTGGTTGGAAAATGTGGGGAGTCAGTTCTTTGTCACTGGTTTTCCAGGTGGTTTGTAAACACTCCCAAGGAAATGCTTCTCGGTAATGAATGAGGCCCCTGTGCAAGCTGAAATTGTATGAGCAATTAACCCCACTGGCCCAGTGCCCAAGAGGAGCACCCCCAGCTGCTTTCCTGGGAAAAAGTCCAGAATCCCTGGATGTGACCCTCTCCTCTGTTTTCTTTCACCTTGGTGGGGGGGCAGTAGGGGTGTCCAATGGTAGGGGGAGGGGGGTGGGTGCATCTAGGCAGCTGGGCCTGCAAAGGAAAGACCCTTCTCCCTGCTTCAGAGGCAGGAACATGCTGGCACATTCTAGAAAATCAAGGAGGTGGGCGTGGCAGGAGTGTGTGTGTGTGTGTGTGTGTGTGTGTAGGGGGACAGCTATCATCAGCTGCTTATCATCCTGACAGGCAAGTTCCACCCGTGAGTTGGCAGTTTCTCAATCCCAAGGCTATGCTGAGCCCTGTCCAGGGTGCTGAAAGGCCAGCACAGAGCTGTGGCCCAGGCATTGGCCACTGAACCAGCTCTACCCATACTGCTGAGCGACCTTGTACAAGTCCTCAAGCTTCTCTGTGAGCAGTTTTCTTCTCTGCAGCATGGGGGTGACAGTTAGCACTCTTCTCCCAGGGCTGTTAGGGAAGAGAAAAGCATGGCCCGTGGTAGGCCCACATCACATGTCAGTGGCTACTGTTAGTGCCCTGCTCCATCCTTCCTGGCTGTGCCACTTGGACAGGTCTCTAACCTTCTCTGAGCTCCAGTTCTGTCATCCATCACAGAGGTAGGGGCATAGATGCTTCCTGAGCACGGTGCCAGGAGGACAACGTGAGGGGGTGTGTGTGCCAAAGCTGTGCCCTCTCCCCCAAGGGCAAGGGATGTTGGCTCCCTGGGCTCCAGCGCCTTTGCAATCTCAGTCAGGTGGGGTCCAGGGACTCTGGCTTTGTGGTGAAGCCTCCCTCCTTGGAGGTTAGCATGTCTCTTACTCATGCATTGTGGTTGGCACCCCTTGATGCCTTGCAACCTATGGTTGGACTTTAGGGCACAGGTGAAGGTCTCTTGGAACCCAGCTGCTCCCTGTCATGGTGGGGGGGGGCTTACTGAGGGGGCATCTGGAAGTGTCTGGCAGTAGCAGGAGAAAAGCGTTATAAAAAAGCTGGTGAGTAAAGTGTGAGGCCTGCTCTCTCCCCGTTAATAGCTTGCACAAGAGCCTCTTTGCCATCGGATTCAATTTATTCCCATCTGGGCCCTGCTGTCTCCATCAATTCGGCTAATAAAGAGAGGTGGATGGCTGTGACCTGGGCTGCCGCAGAGGCCTCTTCCAAGCTAATTAACTGGCCTGAACAATCCCTTTTAATACTTCTGTGCTTAATGCCCTAAAAGGGAAAAATGAACTAGGGAGGGGGGAGGGGAAAGGGACTGGGAGCCAGTGGCTGGCTGGTGGGGGAAGGGTGAGTGGGTCTGGAAGCTCTGGACACCTGCTGCCTGGGGGAATAGGGAAGGCAGAGAATCCAGCTCCAGGACCACAGCTCCCCCGCCTCTGCTCTGCAACTCTGGGTGACTAGCCTTGCTGTCTAAACCTCGGTTTTCTCACAAGTGGGATGTGTGCAGGTAAGAGAAACAAAGGGGAAAGCTGGAGTGAATGTGGCTGCTAGATTATTCCTTGTTGGGCTGAAATGGTCAAGCCTTTGCGGCCCCGAGGCAGAAAAGGTCACTCGGCCAGGGATACAGGCTGCTCTGGGAAGGGCAAGTCTTTGGGCAAGCTCACTGTGGCTGCGGCCAACCTCAAAGGAGCTGACATCCAAAGGTCCTGTGCTGCAGAGTCCCCGTAACTAGACAGAAAGTCCATCCTCTAGTGCCTTTTTGTGGGGGACAACCCCAGGGAAAAGGTGTGGGGCTATGCCGCAATGTGCATAGAGGGCAGGAGGTCGGCAGCCAGTGGTCTCTGTGGAAGAGACTCAGGGGGAAGGTAAGCTGTCCCGCATGTACCCTTTTGTCCCAAGTGGGCTCTATTCCTCTGCCTGGGAATGGATCATGGCTCAACGCTTCACTGAGGAAGGCTGGGCAAGGGTCTTCCCCACTCTCTTCTCAGAATCTTCATCTGTAAAATAGGAATAAGAGTAATGCTCTGATGGGGCACCTGGGTGGCTCAGTTAAGAGTAATGCCCTGCTCCTAGGGCCGTTACAAGGATTACATTGAAATAGTGTCGGTAAAGCAGTTAGCTGCTTCCTCCATAAATGTTGGCTGTAATCATAATTGTTATTATTGTGATTTGACTTCTTACCTGGTGCGTATATTAGCTATGAAAAGACATCTTTTTATTTTAAAAGGCACAGGCAAAATCCCATTCTTCTGGGGGCCGTAAGGATTCATCTGTGCCTGCCCAATGCCAAACCCAGGGCTGGGTGCTTCCTGGTAGGGATGTCAGCAGGCTTTTCCAGCCCTGGTCCTTGGCCTGAGCCTAGGAGGGCACTGCCCTGGGTGACTTTGCACATGTCACTTCACTCCTCTGTGTCTGTGTTCCCATGTGCAGAATTGACTCACTGTTTCCAAGACACTGCTCTGTCCAAAGACAATGGCAGCAACCCCCACCCCAACTGTGAGGATGGACCTTCTGTCTAGTTGAGGGGACTCTGCAGCACAGGACCTTTGGATGTCAGCTCCTTTGAGGTTGGCCGCAGCCACAGTGAGCTTGCCCAAAGACTTGCCCTTCCCAGAGCAGCCTGTATCCCTGGCCGAGTGACCTTTTCTGCCTCGGGGCCGCAAAGGCTTGACCATTTCAGCCCAACAAGGAATAATCTAGCTAGCCACATTCACTCCAGTGTTCCCCGTAGGTAAGCTGAGGCTTTATTGGCCCTTGGCTCTCCTTTGTGAAACTTCTATTCCATTGAGGTTCCTACAAGAATCGTACAAAACATACCCAGAGAAAACCTCAGGGCTCAATGCTACCTCTAATCCGGCGACTCATAGATACACTTCTCCAGGTCTCCTTTCTCTGCAGCTTCCAGAGTTATGTCAGCTCTCTGACACTTCCCCTCAGGGGTCCAGTAGGCATTGCAAACTCAACATGGCCCGACCTGAGCTCCTTCCTGGTGACGTGCCCTTTCCCTCCTCTGAACTTGCTCTTCCCACTGCCTTCCCATATCAGTGAGGAGCTGCTGCTCCCTCATTTCTGAGCCTGGGCTAAAAATCTTGGAGTCGTCCTCTGCTTTGCTCTTTCTCACACGTATTACATCCGGTCCATCCCCAAATCCTGTGGCTCCATCTTCGAACCCCCAGCCAGTTCTCACCCTTTCTGCTGCCATAATCATGGCACAAGCCATCAGAGTCTCCCACCTGATCATTGCAGTCTTGCCCCCTGCACTCACTTCCCTATTTCATCCCTATCCCCGTTGGTCTACAGTCTACTCAGCAGCCTTAGTGCCTACTGCAAAATGTAATCCAGGCCACCCCATGCCTCTGCAGTGGTTTCCAGGCTCATTCAAAATGGAGCCAAGAGTCCTTCCCTAGCCTGCAAGACTCTAACTGACCTGGCCCTGCTGACCTCCACAGATTCATCTTCTGCCTACTCTACTCACTTACTCTGTTCCTGCCAACTGGTCACCTCAAACACAGCATGCACTTTTCTGACTCAGGGCCTTTGCATGTGATATTCCCTTTGTTACCTCTAGATCAGGCTCAAACGCCACCCCTCACAACCTCCTCACTCACTATCTGGCTATTCTAGTCAATTTTCCTTCATAGCAGGAATCATCTACAGATCCATATCTGTATCTATACCTGTAGATATATAGGAAACTATGTTCATATAGTTTCCCTCCCCGCACTAGAATATACACTCTGTGAGATGCTGTCTATTTTGTTCTCTGATACAGCATCAAGTATACTTGAGGCACGTTTCATCTGAACTGAGATGTGCTGTCAATGTGTAAAATATACACCAGATTTTGAAGACCTAGCACACACACACACACACACACACACAGAATATAAAATAGCTTTTTTGTAATTTTCTACTAAGTATATGTTAAGATGATAATATTTTAGATGCATGCATACTATTAAAATTAATCTCACCTGTTCCATGTTTCTTTTTTTAATGTGGCTGTTAGAAACTTCTATTTCCATTGAACACATGGGTTTCAGAGAATGGAATGTAACAGGGCTTGGATTTTCTTTGTCTTGTGTTTGCCTTGCGGTGGGGTCGGGGGGCTGGTTGCCTATTTTCTGGGGAGCCCACTCCTGCCCTGGATCCGGTGGTAGAGGAGGGAGGGAGCAGCCACAGAGCTGTCCACTCCGTGGTGCTGAAAAGGGCCCAACCCTGCAGTCAGGCAGTGACTTTGCAGGCCAATGACTTGTTGAGTGGCCCCAGGGCCCTGTCAGCAGGTCCATCCGAAGTCCTGCCCTTGTGCTTTGTGGCAGCCACAGGAGCAGAAGAGTGGAGGCATCCTGTCCTAAAGGCAGTGTCTCTCCCTGAGGAGGGCAAGGCTTTCAGAAGGGAAACCTTGGGAAGATAGCCTGTAATTAGAACAGTAAATTGTGCGGCCCTGATGGCAGGTGCAGGAGACAGTGGTAAACAGGCAGCTCCCAGCAGGCTGGCAGGGTCAGTACATTTATCTCTGTAGAGCACGGAAGGCCTCGAACACAGCAGGGTTCAGATGGGTGACCTCCCACCACTCGGCTTGTTTTGTTACACACCCATGCACTGCTCTGAAAGCTGGGGGCCACGAGGCTGAGACACATGAGGCCCTGCCCCTGGGAACTGATGTCAAAGAAAACCACCGGTCCCATTTCGGGTAAGAATGGCTTCCCTTCTCGCCTAGCTCCAATCCCAGCTCCATCCCTTCCCAGCCTCGGCAAGTGACTCCAGCACTCCAGAACAGTGCCTGTCCCCTCACCTGTGATGGAGTCTCTTGAAACCCTGGGGTTCCAGAGGGGTGAACAAGAAAGAAGGTGAGGCACCAGGAGTGGGGCAGGGCTCCGTGGATGTAAAACTCCAAACAAACTTTCCAACGTCTGTTGATCATGATTTGCTAAAATATTTTAAAACAGCTTTGGATTTTTTTTTTAATCAGAGCAAAACAATTAAAAATTCAAATTGTTGGAGGACTTATGAGCAATCAGGCCCCCACTCTGGCCCACCTTTTCCCTTCCTCAAAGGAATCCTCTTAAGTCCTTAAGCTTTGGAAACGTCCTAAGCAGGCTTAATCTGTTATAACCCTGGCTGGGTCCTGGGCGCTGCGGAGAAGAATTCTGCTCTCTTCCCTGTGTCCACCTTCCCCATCCACCTAAGTGTGCCACTATCGTTGGCCCCCATCTTGCTTCTCCTGCTAACCCTGAGGGGTAACTATATACTTTTATTTATTTATTTTTTGTTTCATTAACCACAGATGGCACTAACAGATACGAGTTTGTATACCTTCTGCTTTGTTTCCCAGATGCAGAAGCACGAATTGGGAACAGAAGAGAGCTTGTTTCCCTGGGTCCCAGCCCTCAAAGCCCCAAATCTGCTGAGACAGGGCCCTGTCTGGTTCTTCCTCCCCTCCCAGAGAGCCCCACTCCAACACTCACCTGTGCAAGACCACCCCCCGCCCCGCAGGGTTCCCTGTTCCTCCCTGTCCCCCACCACCCAGTGTGGCAGTCTCAGCCGTCTCACCGACCTTCCAGCTGGCCCCCCCCCACCCCCCATGGTTTGGGCAATGAGGCAGGAGAGATGATGAAGCCAATTCACTGGGCATTTAGCCAGCAAGTTAAATGCAGCGTATTTGTTGGAATTACTCATTCAGGTGGAAATAGGTGCTATCTCATTTAGCACTTCCTTCAATGCTACGAGGAGGGTATTACCATCTCAGTGTACCAGAGGGGGGGTGAAGGCCCAGGGAGGTTGAACAACTTGCCTGCAACACACAGGTTCTGAAACGTGGAGCCGGGGGCATGCCTGGGCATGCAGTTCACCCACACACCATTCTTTTTGTTGTCTCAATGGCGTCTGTAAAAGCCAGTAATTATTCACGTTACTTGCCTGTTGCCGGTCTTCCTCCACGAGACTGTTGGCCCCCGTGCAGGATCCTCGTGCATTTTACCTCCCTCACTTGACAAAGTGCCTGGCATAGATGGTGTGCTCAATACACATGACGATCTGGAAAGACGGGCAGAATCTAGATTCAGTGGCCATGGAAGACCTCTCTGAGAAAGTGACAGAAATTCCTTTTGCATTTTTTATTGTGATAAAGTACACATAATGCTATATTCACCATTTGAGTCATTTTTAGGTGTTCAGTTTGGTGGCATTAAGCACATTCACAATGTTGTGCAGCCGTCCCCACCATCTGTCTCCAGGATTCGTTTCATCTCCCCAGTTGAAAATCTGTCCCCATTAAACATGAACTCCCCAGTCCTGCTCCCCCAGCCACTGGCACCCACCATCCTACTTTCTGTCTCTATAAATTTGACTAGTCTAGGGACCTCACAGAAGTGGAATCATATAATATTTGACGAGCTTCTTTCACTGAGCATCATATCCTCCTAGTTCATCCATGTTGTAGCCTGTGTCCGAATTTCCTCCTTTTAAAAGCTGAATAGGCGTCGCCTGCGTGGCTCAGTCGGTTTAACCATCCAACTCTGGCTCGGGTCATGATCTCACAGTTCGCGGGTTCTAGCCCCGTGTCAGGCTCTGTGCTGACAGCTCAGAGCCTGGAGCCTGCTTCCGATTCTGTGTCTCCCTCTCTCTCTCTCTACCCCTCCCCTGCTCACACTCTGTCTCTCAAAAATAAATAGACATTAAAAACATTTTAAAAGCTGAATCGTATTCCATTGTATGGATAGACCACAGTGTGTTGAGCCATGCATCCGTGATGGACCCTGGGTTGCTTTCACCTCTTGGCTATTGTTAACAGCGCTGTTAGGAACCTGGGTGTGCAAACATCTCTTCAAGTTCCTGCTTTCAATCCTTTGGGTATTTTCCCAGAAGTGGAATCGGTGGGTCATAGGGTAACCATATTTTTAATTTTAGGAAACATATTTAAAAAAATTATTTTCTTTTAATGTTTATTTATTCTTGAGACAGAGACAGAGCGTGAACAGGGGAGGGGCAGAGAGAGAGAGGGAGACACAGAATCCGAAGCAGGCTGCAGGCTCTGAGCTGTCAGCACAGAGCCCAGCACGGGGCTAGAACCCGCGAACTGTGAGATCATGACCTGAGCTTCGGTTGGACACTCAACCGACTGAACCACCCAGGTGCCCCAGGACCCACATTGTTTAATTTAGGAACCACAATACTGCTTTCTACAGAGGCTGCACCATTTTACGTTCCCGCCAGCATGGCACGGGGGTTCCACTTTCCCCACACCTTCACCAACACTTGTTACTTTCTATTGTTTTGATAATTGCCATCCTAGGGAGGTGGAAGAGTTGACATCTGAGAGGAGACCAGGACGGAAGGTGCGATGTGCTGTGCACAGGTAGCTGCGGGAAGCCCCTGTGGCTGGAACCTAGAGGGGCTGGGGAGAGAGAAGCATGAGCCGGCCTTGCAGAAGAGGGCAGGGGCCGGACTCTGCAGAGCCTTGCAGCATGTTGAGATGCTTAGATTTTATAAGAAGCAGTTGGAGAACCCTACGTCAGGCAGTGGCACATCCGGTTTCAATTTCTAAAAGATGTTGCTGGCTGTTGGGTCAGTCACGTTCTGGCAATCTGCTGCTCTACGACAAAGTAGCCCCAAAACCGAGAGCTCTTGAACAGCCATTTTATTTTGCTCACAGTTCTGTGGGTCAGGAATCTGGGGAGGCTGGATGGCTCGTCTCGGCTGCATGTGGTGTGGTGGGGGCTGGCTTCTTCCTCTCATGTCTGGTGCTCCGTGGTCTCTCGCTCTCCGACAGGGAGTGTCTCACCCTCCAGACCTTCCCTGTGTGACTTGAACTTCTCGCGCAAGGTGGGTTTGGTTCTAGGGAGAGGGGGCTGGCGCTATTTACACAACAGAAGCAGAAGCTGTGGGGCCAGGGAAGAGCGACATTCCAGAACTGGCACGGCATCCCTTCTGCCACATTGCATTGGCAGAAGCAGTTAAGGGGACTGCCTGGGTTCAGAAGGGTACAGAAACAGGTCACTCTTCACAGGAGTGGGGAGGCAGAGCCGCACCGCGGAGGAGCGCGGGCAGCGAATGGATGGTAGGTGACAATGGGGCTACCTGGAGGTTAGTCCAGGAAGAGTTGAGGACGCTGGGCTGGGCTGGTGGCCGTGGGAAGAGGAGAGGTGAACAGGTTAGGGAGACGTGGGAGGCAACACCCACAGAATTCGATGGTTGGGGTGAGGGAGAGAAACAGGTTAAGAGAAAGGCTCCCAAAGTTGTGGCTCAAATCACTGTGTTGACTATGCCTTTATTTTCTGATGCTTTGACATTTGGGGGCCACGCTGACCCCGGAAGGACTGCCACTCCCAGGCTTAGCCAAGTCCCAGAGAGTAAAAGACCCATCTTTGAATGTGCCTTTTCCAATACAAAACAATCAATCCAGAGTCCCCCCTCCCACCTCCTCTATCGGGCTGTCACACTCAAGGCTCATGTCCACCCGCTCTCATCACCCAGGGCCAGGTACTGACAACTTGGGACAGCCCTCTGCCCCAGAGCCCTGAAACTAGCCAATCCAAGCCTATTAACCCTGCCTCACAGGTTCTTTCCTGAAGAGAAGACACCACAGTAAAGGTTCTTGCCCTCTTCCCCCAACCGCAGCCTCCTGACTGACCCTGGGGCTTCCCGGGTGGTCCCCTGGGGTGTGGTCCCCTCCTCTTGGCATCAGGGTGTATAACAAGCTCTCTTTTCTTTTGAAAAATTTTTAATAGTTTATTTATTTTTGAGAGAGGGAGAGAGAGGGAGGGAGGGAGAGAGGTGAGTGGGGGAGGGGCAGAGAGAGAGAGGGAGACAGAATCTGAAGCAGGCTCCAGGCTCCAAGCTGTCAGCACAGAGCCCAACGCGGGGCTCAAACTCAGGAACCACGAGATCATGACCTGAGCCGAAGTCCGCCGCTTAACTGACTGAGCCACCCGGGTGCCCCATAAGCTTTTTCCAATGGCAATCATCGTCCGATCTGCTGTCCTCACCATACCTCAGGAATAATGAAATCTACATTTCACAATAGTCACTGAGATCAAGAGCCCCACGTATTTGTGCCCGGGGAGGGTAGCCTTCCCCTTTCAGCAACCTGCTGCCTTCTTTGGCCCTCCAGGCTGGAAGAGAAAGGGCAGAGAATACGCCCATGCTGTGGTGTTGAGTCCCCCGTCCCCCCCCACCACCTGCACTGACCATTTCTCTGGTGGGAGTGTTCCCATGGCAACCACGTGACAATGGCCAATCCCCTTCTCCAACAGGTGGGCTCAACTGAGAATGTAGGGATGGAGGGCGGATGAATGGGTTGTTCCATTTAATTAGAAAGTACACAGCTATAGTTTCCTCTGCATTAAAAAACATTCCAGGAGGAATTATAAATATTCTTCATTTTCCCATTTCTAATACAACCACTGTTTTCTCTTCTCCTGGACCCAGGTGCCAAACAGCTCAGGACAGCCCCCTGCCCCAGAGCCCTGAAATTATTCAAACCAGCCAATCCAAGCCTATGTATCCCGCCTTACCTGATCCTTTTCTTGAAAAATTTTTGCTTTTATTTATTTGTCCAATGGACATTTCCATTTTTCCCCTTTATTTCTTTCCTTTGTTCTTATTTATATGTTCAGTGGACACTCCCGCCTCGTCCACCACACCCACCACGTTCAGGGCTGTGAGCACTGGCCGTGAGCAGGGTGAGGTGGTGGCCACGTAGCACCCCCATCATGGCCTTTCTTGTGATGCTCCTTGGTCTCCTGGTTGTGGGTCTTGATGGCTGAGTGCTGTCATAGGGGGGAACAGGGTGGGTGCATCTCACCGGCAGCTGTTGAGTACAGGAGGGGGCGGCCATAGCCAAGGAAGGATGCCCCGAAACAGGGCCAGGTCCAAACACGCCGTGAGTGAGTGTGTTGGGGCTGGGCTGCCAGATCTGAGGGAGGGTGTCTGAGGGTGCAGCCAAGTCCGACAGCCAAGTCACTGCGGGTGGCAGCGCTGGGTGAGCAGTGGCCAGGCTGGGCAGGAGCCGATGGCCAGCTGCTCCGAGTTTATATTTAGCTGCTGCTGCCCAGGACGGCAGGGGCACTGGGGAGTCCCAGGCAGATGCACCATATGCTGCCTAAGCGGTCCTGGCATTGGGCTTGTTGACGTCTTGCCATTTGGGGGGCATTCTTTTAAAATGGCTCAATGAAGAAAAAAGAAACGAGGAGGAGGCTGTTATGGAGTAAGAGAGACTTACGAACACAATGCGTTGCCCTTGGTTGCATTCTGATTCCAAAACACCAACTCTAAAAAGTTATCTAAAGACATTTGGGAAAATTTGAACATGGGCTGTAAATTAAAAGATATTAAAGAATTATTAATTTTGCTGGGTATTATGATATGATGATTAGATTTTTTTTAGAGTCCTTATCTGCTCGAGACACAAATTAAATTATGTATGGATAAAATAAAATGATGTCTGGGATTTGCTTTAAATACTAACAAAAAAAAAGTGTGTGTGTGTGTGTGTGTGTGTTTCGGGAGGAGATGAGACAATATTGGCTGGGAGCTGATAACGGTTGGGGCTGGGGATAACACATGGGCTCATTATCGTATTCTCTCTACTTTTGTGTAGGCTTGACATTTTCCATAATAAAACGCTGAAAAGTGCTTCAACCAATGTATTCTCGCTCATGGGTCTTTGCACTGCTTTTGCACTGTTTCCTGAGGATGAGTCTCCCCGGGGGTGGGGACTACTGGACCCAGGGCTTGACACTTTTTCTGGCTCTAGGCACCTGCCGCCAAGTTCCTCTTCAACAGGACGGTGTGCGTTCACCCAACTGCGAGCGGGGCGGTGGGTGGACACCCTGCTGGGCACCTTGCTGGCAGTTCCTTCAGTTTTCAGCTTTCATGGACTCAACAGGTATACGGCTCTCATTATTTTGTTTCCAGTCCTTTGGGTAAGAGGTGGGTGAAATTTGCTCCTGGTTAGCCGCTAGCTGCTTTGACTCCTGGATCCTGGCCGCACGCACATTGACCCATAGGATCTTTTGTTTGAACAAACCCTTGTGACCTATGAATGATATTGACCTTCTACCCTTTTTTTTTTTACATTTATTTATATTTGAGAGACAGAGTGAGACAGTGCGCGAGTGGGGGAGGGGCAGAGAGAGAGGGAGACACCGAATCCGAAGCAGGCTCCAGGTTCTGAGCTGTCAGCACAGAGCCTGATGCGGGGCTCGAACCCGCAAACCAGGAGATCATGACCTGAGCCGAAGTCGGACGCTTAACTGACTGAGCCACCCAGGTGCCCCCCTTCTACCCTTTTAATGCAAACATCTCCTACCCTTTTTAGTTTCTGAGGTCTCCAGAATTTTCATGTTGGTGTTATTAATTCTATTATTTCCTTCTTTAATTTCTTTGATTGCAAGACAGGGTGTTAACACTTGCAAATACCTGCCAAAGCTTCAGCTATGTTTCCACCAGGTTTTCTATGATTGGATTGTTTATAGTCAGACATTTCATTTATCTCACATTTAATGGGGTCTTTGGTGTATCGATTCTTTCCCCCCAGGTTTGCTCTCCAGGTATCTCAGCATCATCTTGTGAATTATTTTTCCCTTCACCATGATTTAGTCTTGATTGTTTTGTGACTGATGAACTCCTCCTGTATCTGATGGAGGTCTATTTCGGGGCTCTGAATTCCTTCCTGCAGCCTCATATCAATTTGGGGGCCAGCCCCACATGCTGTTTCAGTTACTGTTACATTAGTGTGTCCTGATCTCTGGCAATCCTGGGGTTCCCGCCCAAGCCCGTCAGGCTCCAGTATCGCTCCCGCGCCTCCCCGTGGCCCCCAGTGCCCTGTCGTAGAATCAGGAGACTTGGGCTAAATCCTAGTTTTGCCACCAGTTCCATAGGCTCTCCAAGCTGTACCTGTTAAAAGGGGCAATGTGTGACTTGTCACCCACACAAAATGCCTGCACTTAATAAGTGCTCAGAACCTGCTTGCATTTTGGGGTTTGAAAGTGGACCCTAGGAGCAACTGAGCCTATACCTTGGATGGGCTTGGAAGGAGTCTAGGACATCTCCTCCTTCCCTCTTGGCAATGCCAATCAGGGGTGTGGGTACCCCCTTGGGTGCAGGGCCCGGGACACCTCATACCTGAGTGAACCATAGCTGTTTATGGCCTTGTTTCTATGGTTACTGCTTCAGAATGGGGTCACAGGCTGGGGAACGTGCAGGCACTCTGCCAAGGAAGTGAGACAGAAGGTGTGACCCACCACGGGACTGGAGAGCCAGGCTGTATGTTCTTCTGGGACAGGAGACATGGGCCACAATCCACGAGTGGGGGATGTCATTGAGCAGAGCCAGGGAACCACGATCATTCAGCCAGGGTCACGGAGTGTGTCGGTTCTGGTCTCTTCCATTCTGGAGATGGAATGAGACGTGGAGAGGTTCATGGGGCAGTGCCTGTGGAGGATGAAGGGAAGGAAGTAGGAGCAGGAACTGGCAGGGAGAGCCTTCGATCTGGGTGTGGGGCTGGCACCCGTGAAAGGAGAGGGGAGGAGGGAAGACTAGGAGGAGGGAGGACCAAGAGGGAGAGACCTCGATCTGGGTGTGGGGCTGACACCCATGAAAGGAGAGGGCAGGAGGGAGGATGAGGAGGGAGAGCCTTGGGCTGCAGTTGGACCACACTGATGGCTCCTAGGACACCGGAGTGACAGAGGGCCCTGGGGTGGTGCCGGGGAGGCTGGGGCACAAGGCCCTGTAGGCGTCTGCCGGTGGGAAGACAGAAGATGTGCCAGGGTGTGGGCAGAGGAGGTGCTGTGTGCCCACTTGGCGGGACTTCCGTGGGCGGCACAGGTGACGGCAGGTTCCCTGGAGTCGGGGGCTGAGAGCTGGGCTGTGGATGGTGGGGAGAATTTGGGGAGGAGGAAGCAGAGGAACGTGAGGCAGGACACTGGAGAAAGGGAGCACATGAGCAGGTGTGTGCCCCGCACATGGTGGGAGGGCAGGGCCAGAGAGCAGAGAACCCGGTATTCAGGAAGTGAGAAGGTGCCCGGGCATTCAGGGAGAGCCTTAACAGCACGTCCACTGCCTGCTGGCCTGCATTTAAAATAACAGAATTATTTTATGGGGCGCCTGGGTGGCTCAGTCGGTTAAGCATCTGACTTCGGCTCAGGTTATTATCTCACAGTTCGTGAGTTCGAGCCTCATGTCAGGCTCTGTGCTGACGGCTCAGAGCCTGCAGCCTGCTTCGGATTCTGTGTCTCCTTCCCTCTCTCCGCCCCTCCCCCTGCTTGTGCTCTGTCTGTCTCTCTCTCTCTCAAAAATAAATAAAAGATTTTTAAAAATTAAAAAAAATAAACTAAAATAACAGAATTCCTTTCTCTTGTGATCTGCCTCTGTGGCCTCGGACTCATCTTGGATTGGCCCTGACCCCCTTTGCTCTAGCCACGTGGGTCTCTCCCTTCCAGAGGGCTCAGGGCCTTTGCACTCACTGTTCCGCTTGCCCAGAACAATTTTCCCACGAGAGCCCCTGCTCATCCCTCAGGTGTCAGCCCAGATGTCCCTTCCCCGAAGAGGCCTCTCTGTCCCCCCTTCTAACACAACCCACCCACACTCGCTCCCTATTATTCCATCACCTGCCTGGCTGTCTCTGTAACACTTACCACAACCTCTAATTACCCTGATCGTGTCTTGGGTTTGTTTGTTTATATCTGCCTCTCCCCACGGGTGTGTCAGCTCCTAGAGGGTGGGGGTTTTATCTGTGCGGTTCAAGGCAGCTCACAAACCATGGCTGGCCGAGACTACATGCTCCATAGACGTTTGTGGGCAGCGTGAACCCATAGTGTCTTTAAACCCTTACACCACCACCCCACTTAGTCTCCCGTGAGGAAGCAGAGAGTCCCCGCCCTGTGACACTGTGGGGAGGGGCTGTGGATGTCAACACCGCGGTGGAGACCAGCAGGTACACACTTCCTAGCCAAGCAGCCTGGCACAGGCCAGCTGCCCCCTCTGGGCCTCCACCTGGTCGTCTGTGAAACAGAGGGAAGAACATCCCCTCCCGCGGGTCATGTGACAACCCCGCCGGGAAGGCCCTGCAAGGGGCCAAGCCACAGATGTCCTCAGCCCCCCTTCAAGAGTGGCTCTGCCCAGCTTGTGGCAGCTGTCCCTGTGATGGAGCCGGAGACCCCTGCGCTGGCGTGGGAGGGGGGCCTGAGCGCGGCCGCTCCTCTGCGGGGTGGGCTGATGTGTGAGGGATTTATGGGACGATGTTCAAAATGAAAAGCAATTCAATCCAATCCCAGGGTGGCAAGAGGCTTCCTGGGGCCTCGCTAAGTGGGTCTGGAGCAGTGATCAGCGTTGCAAATCTATTAGCCTGCTCTCGGCATCTGGGGCCGCCGCGCGCATGAGTCATTGGGGTAGGGAGCCAGGAAGCTGGCGCAGCCAGCCGACTGCTCATCAATTAAACTCCTCTCCGTTTAATTAAGACATAAAACATTACCCGGCATGGCTGCAAGAGGGGCTGGACACCCGGGGCCTCGGCAGCCGCTGTGGCCGCCCCCTGCCTCCCCATGCCAGACACCCGCTGGGCCACGAGGCAACTGGGAGGTCACACTGCCCGTTTCCCCATCTAGGACGCAGCGTCTCGGATGGAGGCTCCTGCTTGCACGCTGCCAGTGACACGCAGCTCACTACCTCACGCAGGTGGGCCAGACAGGGTGGCACATGGACCAGGGCGTGGCCTGGGGTCGGACTACTTGACTGTGTGAACTTGGCCAATTCTTATGCCCTCCGTGCCTCGGTTTCTCTGCCTCTGGGTGGAAGGATGGAAATAGTATCTGTGTGCAGGGTTCTTTTGCAGATTAGGTGACTAAGTGCTCCCGGGGCCCAGAAAGTAGACATCCTCTTTGCACTCACAGCTGGAATGCTGTCCACCTTCCCACCCGTACCTGCTGCCCCACCCCCCCATTGCCAGTGCATTCCAGCCGGCCCTCAGCCTCTAGGCCACACGTGAGATGCTGGGTCCAGCTTCCCCTCTGGACTGGGAGGTCTGAGGACAGAGCCCAGCTCCATTCACCCCCATGCCTTCAGTGCCCAGCACAAGGCACAGCGACGGCAGGTTTCTTGGATAAATAAATGAATAAATGAATGAATGAATGATACGAACTCCTTCCTCTTGGACTTTTTTGGGCTCCAGAGAGTAAGATAAAAAAGGGATGCTGTGCTAGACAGTTGCCAGTCGTGGTATTAGGTAGATCTCGTTAGAGTTCCAGTTTACAGCTCTGAGACGTAAAATCTCATCTCACATCTGCACAATGGGTGCCACACAGGCGCCCTTGGTCACCTGCGCAGTATCCATTCGTCTCTCCTTCCTCCTTAGTTTGGGGAAGGAACAGCTATTATCTCAGCACAGCTGGAAAAGCATCTCTTTTCCAGGCTCCCTTGCAGCCGGGGGTGGTCGCAGGACCCCGACCGTCCAGTGAAATGTCAGCTGGGTCTTCTGGGGGTTCTAGAAAGTCAAGCCTGGCCCTGCAGCCTCTTGCTGCCTTGAGCTGGAATGTGACGTCCGAGGCATGGCATGGGAACCAAAGCCGGTCTGCCGAGGATGGCGGGGCAGAGAGACGGGAAGAGCCAGCCTCCTGCCTCTGGACTGTATGACGACAAATCCTTGCTGGCTTAAGCTTCTGAAATTGGGGTCTTCTGTTCCTTAGAGCTGAGTGCATTCCAAGCCAATGAAGCGATGTCACCCCACACGAGGCACACAGCCGCCCTGCCAGCGTGTGGCACAGAGCAAGTGCTGACTCAACAGGTGTGTTCGCCATCCTGCTGTCCTCGGCAAGGCTCTGCCCGTTCAGAACGGGCAGAAGAAAGTGCCCTCAGCCATAGCTTGCCCTCTGGGGCTGGGTCAGGACCGTCAGTGGGAGATGGCACGGAGAGGCCTCGGGAGAGGCACTCCTTAGACTCAGCTGGGGTCTCTTGCAGCTCAGCATGGAAGAATTTTGTAGAAGCCTTGGCCATCGAGCTGACCTGACCGAGGCAGGTGGCATGGCTTTGTCGCAAGGCAGCGAGGAGGATGAACAGTCCAGGTAGGGGGCCCCAAGACAGGGAGGCCCAAGGCAGTGACTGCCGTCACCTGGCCCCTGGGGGCATGGTGGGGATGTGGGAAAATCGGGTTGGGGTGGGAACATGCTTGATGTCAGGCTTCAGTCTGTAAACCAGCGTCCCCCAAACCTCTGTCACTGTGCATTTGCTCATGGCGTCAGACCACCTATGCTTTTATCTACTACGTAAGTTCTCTTCACTTTTGTTCGCCTTGAACACCCTAAACTAATGTGTCTGTGGATCTCCACCACAACTCGAAAGCCGGTACCACTGTCGGTGAAGGTGAGTGTGAGCCAGGCACAATGAATCCCTACAATGGCCATCAATTCCAGCCAGCTTTCCCGACTTGCCAAGGCCCTGGGCCCGATGCCTACTCTCTCTCTCTCTCTCTCTCTCTCTCTCTCTCCATCAAAAAGGAGATTAAAGCGAGTTAGAGAGATGTTACAGGCAGTTTAGAGGCAAACTGAGACTTTCTGAGGAAGGTAATCAGCAGGATTGGGTGAGAATTAAGAGGGTCTTTACATCCCCAGGACGTGATGCCTGATTTCATGCCGGATCGATGGAGGGCCGACAGCAGAGCCTCTGAGGACCGTGAGGCCACGGCAGGGTTGTGAGCAAGAAGAAAACATAACTAGTGAGTGCGATACTGGGGGAGACATGATCTGACTCATGGAGAGCAAACGGAGGTTCCAGATCCTTCAGAAAAGGAAGAGGATCCTGTGGGAAAGCGGCAGCTGGGGAAAAGGGACACCTCGAAGGGACTTTCTCTGTCTCCTTCTGCCATCTTGAAGGCCCAGCTCGGCCTTGCCAGCCGGCACAGCAGAGCCTAGAGGGGTCTTCCTGCTTTGACTCTCCTTCTGACCCCTCAGGGAGAAATTATCCTCAGATGGGAAGGAGGGGCCCACATCTGGGTCACAGAAATGGGGACTGAGATGGGAGGAGAGCACCAGCCAGATCCCAGAACTTCTGATACTCGGATCGTGTCCTTGCAGCAGCCTCTCCCAGAACCAGTGTGCCTCCAACCTTCCCAAGTGAGGGAAGTGAGGACACAGCATTGCTACCGGGGGGGGGGGGGGGTGACGGACAAAAGATGCTTCCATCTGTCAAAGGGTGGATCAGAGGGGTTGGAGCCCCGTGAGCTGGAAGATATCAGTCCCAGGAAAAATTCTAGAATAGGCTGCTACATTCACTGTTTGAGGACACTTAGAAGCCAGAGGGTGATCATCAGGAATGCACGGGGTTCACTAAGCAACATTTCAATGGGAAACCAGTATCATTGGCCACAGGTAGGCAGTACCCATCAGATAAATACAGGAGAAGAAAACAATGCCACTCACGACATATTGCTCTAGCACTCTCCACTTTACTGACTTTTTTTTTTTTTAATGTGGCTTAAAAGGAGTTTTCCTTAAATGGAGAGAAGAAACATTTCACAGCAACAGCTAATATCACTCAAGATTCTCATGGGCAATCAGGAGTAAAACAGAGCTCTTGGTTACGACCATTTATTTTGTTTGTTTTTATTGAGCTATAATTGACCTATGACATTATATTAGTTGCAGGTGTATAACATGACTCGATATTTGTATACATTTAAAAATGATCACAGTAAGTCCAGCTGACATCCGTCACCTTACGTAGTTACAAAAAGATTATTTTCTTGCGATGAGAACTTTTCAGCTTTACTCTCTTGGCCACTTTGAAATGTACAGTACAGTGTTATTAACTAGAGTCACCATGCTGAACATCACATCTCTGTGAGTTATTTATTTTATAGCTGGAAGTTTGTACCTTTTGACCTCCTTCACCCATTTCTCCCATCCCCACCCCCTGCCTCTGAGTGGCCATTTTTTTTTTCAACGTTTATTTATTTTTGGGACAGAGAGAGACAGAGCATGAACGGGGGAGGGGCAGAGAGAGAGGGAGACACAGAATCAGAAACAGGCTCCAGGCTCTGAGCCATCAGCCCAGAGCCCGACGCGGGGCTCGAACTCACGGACCGCGAGATCGTGACCTGGCCGAAGTCGGACGCCCAACCGACTGCGCCACCCAGGCGCCCCTTTATAAACATTTATATTGGGGTAAATTCTGGCCAATGCAATAACAGAAGGAAACTGAAATGAGAGGTGTAACTCTTGTAAACAAGAACATTATCATTAATTGATGTGTGTGTAATTACATCTCCCTGAATAAATGGAAAATTCATTACAGTCTAGGGGATTTCTGTAAGGTAGCTGAATGAAGGATAAATATACACCAGTAAATAACTTCCCTATAAATATAAGGAGCCAGTTAAAAAAAACTGGGATAGGCACAGAGGTGTGTCACCGAGACCTTCCTCCATGGAAGGACTGGTGCTCCATCTGCTGGAAGTGCAGTCAGCAGACAGCTTCAGATGACAGCCCCTCAGGGATGGCATCAGAGGCAAAGAGCCATCCGATGAAGAACACACCCTTCCCAGGGCTAAACACACCCAATGACGGAGGAAGGCAGGGGTCATGGCCACAGAGACAGCTCTGATGGGCTTCCCATGGGGCCAGCATCACAGCCTGCTCTCTCTCCGCCCAGTCCTGCTTCTTTCCCCTCTCTTCTCTGGCACCGGTCCCAAGAGCCAGCTTCCTGGAGAATCCAACATGTAACAATGATGCCATGGGAAAATGTCCCATTCACAGTAGCAACAGAAAGCAGAAAATGGCAAAGGAGAAAACTTTCGATGGCTTTCATAGAGAAAGAGGCTAGACTGGCCTCTTCTGGTGCTATAGCCATACCAACAATGAAAACATTCAACAATTTAGAAGAGAAAGCACCTTTCCCCTTGCACACAAGCAGGGGGCCTTGGGGTAGACCTGAGACCACGAGAAATCTCCAAAACGGAGAGAACTGCCGAGTAAGAGATTTCTGCCGGAACAGAGGAATGCAAGCAGAGGTCGGCAGCCATCTGAGGGATGTGGACGCCATCCTCAACCCCTACTTGAGGAAGGGCTAACACACTAGTCTTCAGGAATTTCTAAAAGCTATCATTAAACAACACCAACCAAACACTATCAGCCATACCACTAGCGAAATAAGGACTACTACTGTATCTAGAAAACAAAGGCAGAGAGTTATAAAAAACAGAGATTATGGAAATCAAGTATAGAATATTTCATCTGAAAGACTAATGGACTGAGCCCATTGCAAAACAATGCAACACAAAGGAATAAAATAGATGGAAAGTTTGAGGGACGTGGAATCTAGAAGTCTGAATATCTATCTAGTAGGGACTTCTGCGTGGAAGGCAAGGACTAGATAGGAAGCGATATTTTCAAGAAATGAGATGGAGAGCCTGTTGCATCAAAGAAATAAGTTAATCTTCAAATTGAAAACACACCAGTGTAGAGAAGAGCAGACCACCGTAAAACAAAGAACTAGACACATAATGGTAAAATTTCGTTACACCACGGATACCAGCTCAGCCCTGATAGTTACCAGCAAAATACAGACGATTTACAAAGAATGAGTTTCACGTGAAATCAGCAAAAGTGGAGGGAATAAATTGAAGAACAATGTCTATTAAGGGCCAAAACACAGTTAACTCTGCACCTGACTTTCTATACCTAGCCACACCGCCAGCAAAGACTGACGAGGTGAATTTAAATATATTTTGAATATAAATGTATTCTAAGAAGCTTACTGCCTTCACAGATCTCACTGAAACAATGAATAAAGCAAGGACTTAAGTAATGAAAAAAATCCAGGAGGAAGTTGCGAAAGACAAGGAGCAACGGTGAGCAGAGACATATGTTAAAGGTATTTGGTTTATAGAAATATTGATTGAAAATAGTCTGGGATATGTGAGAAGAGCAGAGAGGGGTAAGATGGTGCCAAAACATAGTCTCTGGTGAGGAGCAATGATGGTATTGATTCACTCAATTAAGGGCAGCAAGTGTGAATGGACTAAACACGTCTATTAAAAGATAAAGACTGACAGGTAAATATTATCACACACAAAGGAGGGTCTATAGGGCAAAATAAAATCCAAGGCAAAAACCATTTTAAAGGATCAAAGATCATGGATCAGTCATGTTCCGGAAAGAAACACTTGAAGGGTTAATGGAAGAGTGATCAATAAAACAAAAGTTGATTTACAGAGGTATCGGCAGGCTACAAGAACAAATAAGAGTTGGTGAGGTGCCCAAGGACTAGCCTAGGTCTCCAGAGGATGGAGAGAGGATGATGCTCCCAGGACCCAGGGAAGTTGCAGCTGCAGGAGAGGGGCAGTGGCTGTAGTCTTTGATAAGAAATGTGTCTGTGGCCAGCCCACAGCCCTGGACTGGATGGTGGGTGAAACTGGAACCTGAGCTCACTTCTCCTCCCACCCTCTAGTCTCCCGGAAGCCAGAGAGGTCAGGGTCTAAAATCTACAGTCCATGATAGCCTCTGGGCTACCAAGAAGGGCAGAAAAGGGATCTTGTGGGGCAAGTAGAAACGCATCACCAAGATATACATTTCATACTAATGAAAGGAACAGAACGGAAGAAATATACGCAAGAACAAACTTGAAAATCTATAAAGCAGAACCATAGAACTATGAGGGGAAGTGGTATAATCCACACGGCTCTCTCACAAAGGATCACACTGAGATGGGGAGAACATCAGAAATCTTCATGATATGATTGAAAAGTATCAATTAAAACAATAAAGCAAGACATTACTAAGTGGAAGTTTCCAGTGATAACACTGGAGCCGGTGAGAAGGGATAGGGCAGGTGGCAGGACAGGAGTCACTCTGAATGAAAAGATTTTGAGAGACAAGTATATTTTGGGAGAAAGATGTTAGTTAACACTAGAATTTCAATAATATATGTGTATGTGTTAATTTAAAGATAATGACTGGAAAAACAGAAATAAAAGGTATAATTTTCAAGGAAGTAGAGAGGAAAAATGAAACAAAAGGAATTAAATGAGGAATGTCAGGTTGGGGAAAATAGCAAAAGTAATAAATAGAAAAAAAACTGGGAGGAATAAATGCAAAGGGATTATATTAATTGATTAAAAGACAGAGACCCTCCAATTGGATTAAAATGCAAAATCCAGCTGCACTTTATTCACAAAAGATGTACCTAAAATGGAATAGAGAGAAATGGGAAAAAGACAATAATACAAAAGATACAACAGACAGATGTAGACAAAAAAGTGGAACAAATTATGTGGGAAAATATAATTGAGGGCAAAAATGTTAAAAAGTACAAAGAAGCATACTTACTTTTGATCAAAGGCACATTCCACTGAGAATAAATCGCCTCTATTGGCTTAAAAAAAAGAAGCCTCAACGTATATAAATAAAGCCACGAATGTGGGGGATTTAACAACACACCCTTCTCAGAAAGTGATAGATCAAGCAGAAAAACAAGAGAGGAAGGACAAAAGCATTCATTTGCCAAGACTGAGTCTCCGCATCGGTCAGCATCAGCACACTCCCTATGGACCAGTGGTGTGCCCAGGGGGGTCTGAGCCAAAGGCTGTAGTCTCCTCTCTGAAATGGGGACAGTAACCCCAGAGTCAGCTCAAGTCGACTTTGGGGCTAGGAGATGGGAAATGAACTCTGCCTCTGAGAGCCTCCTCGGTCTCCCCAACATGCAGGCTACCAGATGGACCTCTGGGGGTGGGGTTGGGGCAGGAAGTTACGGCCCCTGCCCTTTGTGCTTTTCAACTTCCTCACAGTGCAACCAGCTCTTAACTTTCCCTACTTTTGGGCCTTTGGGACATGAGAGAGCTCTGAAAATATATGTTTTAGGAATTAGCCTTGCAATAGTGGCAACCCACATGCGTCACAATGTTATTTCCTGG
Source organism: Prionailurus bengalensis (assembly GCF_016509475.1). Taxonomy (NCBI): domain Eukaryota; kingdom Metazoa; phylum Chordata; class Mammalia; order Carnivora; family Felidae; genus Prionailurus; species Prionailurus bengalensis. The sequence goes on along the minus strand of NC_057348.1, from coordinate 58,640,509 downwards.
ATCCCACTGCTTTGGTCATGGTGGGAGTGGGGGGGGGGTGTCACAGCGGCACCTACCTCCCAGGGGGAGTAGGCATGAGATGGGGTCATAGGTCAATAAAGCCCCTTTCCAGGCCCAGGGTTGGGGGAGGAAGTGTGGCTAGCCATTTTACATTCCTAAATTTGAATTATTTTTCGGGGAGCTGCCCCAAATTGTATAAACTTCAGGACTGGCAGATGCCCACTGAGCACATCATGACCTTATTAAAACTCTGCAGTGGTTGCTCCTTGCTGAGGTGGGATGTAGGACAGAGACGGGCCAGGGGGTCTGGGAGGTCAGCATCCTGCTGGCCCAGCTCCACACCTGCCCCTAACTTCCTGCTCCAGCCACACTGACCCACAGGGCTCCTGGCTTCTGAAAGGGATATGCTTCTCCCCTGGATCCCTGGTAGATGGGCTTCTCTCTGCCCAAAAGGCCCCCGCTCCCCAACATCTTCCCCTTTCAGACCCAGCTCAAAGGCCTCTGGTTGGCGATCTTTCCCTGATCTGTGATAACTAGATCAGTTGCATACCCTGGACCCTCTCCGTGCCAGCATCCAACACAATCCTGTCTGTACCTGTTGTTGGGATAAAGAGATTACTGGATCAGTCCAATCGGGTTCTTGGTTATGATTAAGTTAGGGGAGGAGCACCATTTGACAGCGGACTCTGAAACTATACTCTCCTTCAAGTCATACCTGGTCATAGCCCCTTCTTCTTGACCACCACCTGTCTCACTCCCCTTCATCCCTAGGTGACAGGAACAATGTAGGGCAGAGGCCATCATTGCTTGGAGCTCACAGTGCCCCAGTGGTGGCCACCTCCCTGTCTTGGAATGTTCAAGGCCAATCCCTCCAGGCACAGAGACAAAGAAGGATATCAAAGCGTGGGATAGTTTATGAGCAGATTTTGTCTGATGGGGTCAGGTATGAGATCCTGTTTGGATCAGGAGGCAAGGGGATAATCTACTCTGGACAGAGGGCCATCGGTTCTTCCCTCCCATGTCCCCGATCCCCCGCCTGATCCTCAGACATTCACGGTCATGCTCTCTCTTCTCTCTCTTTTTCACATTTTTACCATGGAAAAACTTAAAACACCAGAATAAGCAGAAAGAACATCCGGGCTTCATAGTCTGAATTCAGCAAGTATTGACATTTTGCCATATTTCCCCTCCTTTTCCCTCTCACTCTCTGTCCCTCTGTCCACATACACACTGCTAAACTACTGAAAAATACATTAGAAATAGGATGTACCAGGAGGAACCTCCAAAAAATCAGGATGTTCTCTCCATTCGCATATACCATCCTCCTACCTACGACAATGGTCAATCAGTTCCACTACAGCATCCGATACTTATTTTGCTCCATATTCAAATTTGCATAAATGTCCTCAGAATATATTTTGTAAATTAAAAAAAAAAACCCTAGGATCAATCCATAACGATGCATTGCAGTTGATTATTATAGCGATGCACGTTTTTATTCTCTTTTAATTTAGATTAATCTAAATATATCCCCCTTTTTACTTTCTACTGCAAAATGGCATATATACAGTAAAGCGAATTAATGTGAAGTGTACAGCTCAATGAATATTTTTATTGAGATATAATTCATATTCCATATAATTCACCCTTTCAGACTATGCTATTCAGTGGTTTTTATTATATTCAAAGCTTGTGTTTGTGAATCACCACTATCTAATTGAATAACATTTTCATCACCTCAAAAAGAAACTCTATACTCATTAGCAGTTACTCTCTACTCTCACCTCCCCCCAGCCCCTGGAAACCACTAATTTAATTTCTGTCTCTATGGATTTGTCGGCTCTGGACATTTCATATAAATACATGGCTTCTTTTACTTAGGATAATATTTTCAAGGTTTGTCCTGTTGTAGCATGTATTAGATTTCATTCCTATTTGTGGTCACACAATATTTTATTGTTTGGATACATTTTGTTTATCTACTCATGACTGGCAGACATTTGGGTTGTTTGACTTTTTGACTACTTTGAATAATGCTGCTATGAACATTCGTGTACAAGCTCTTCTGTGGCCAGATGTCTTTGTTTCTCTCGGGGATAAACCTAGGAGAGGAACTGGTGGGTCATATGGCAACTCTATAAATAACTCATTGAAGAAGTGGAAGTGTCTTCCACAGTAGCTGCACCATTTTCCATTCTCACCAGCAATGTGTGGGTGTCCCACTTCTTCTACCTCCTTAGCAGCACTGGTTAAGGTCTTTTTATTATAACCATCCTGAGTGGGTATGACATGCTTGTGGTTGATTTGCATTACCCTAAGGACCACTGATGTTGAGCAACTTTTTTATAAGGTAATTGGCCACTTTTATATCGTTATTTTTGGAGAAATGTCTATTCAAGTCCTTTGCCCATTATTAAATTGTTTTTGCCTTTTATTGTTGAGCTGTATGAGTTTTTAACAAATCTATTCTAGATAAATGTCTCTCATTAGACATATGATTTATAAATATGTTTTCTCATTCTATGCATCTTTTCATGATGGTGCTCTTTGAAGCACACAAAAATATTAATTCTGATGAAGTCCAATGTATTCATTTTTCAGTGGTTGCTTGTGTGTTAGGTGTCATATCCCAGGAATCATTGCCTAATTCCAAAGTCATCCAGATTTATACTTATATGATCTAATAGTTTTATAACCTTAGCTCCTACATACAGGTAAAAATTTTCTTCTGAGCACTTTCACTGCAACCCATAACTCTTGGTATGTTGTGTTTTTGCTTTCATTCATCTAATTTCCTTTGCAATTTCTTCTTTGACCCATTGGTTATTTAGAAGTGTGTTGCTTAATTTCCACATACTTGTGAATTTTCCAAATTCTGTTATTGATTTCCAATTTTAGTCTAATGTGGTTGAAGACCACGTTTTGTAAGATTTAAATCCTTTTACATTTATTGAGATTTGTTTTATGGCATAACAACTGGTCAATCTTGGAGAATGTTTAATGTGCACTTGAGAAGAATGTGTTCTATTGTTGTGTAGATTTCTGTTAAACCTAGTTGATTTATAGTTTTGTTCACATCTTCTGTTTTCTTATTGATCTTCGGTCTCAGTTGTTCTATTATAAAAGTGAGGTATCAAAGCCTCATATCATTGTTGAATTGTTTATTTCTCCCTTCAATTCTGTTAGTTAAAAAAAAATTTTTTTTTATGTTGATTCAGTTTTGAAAGACAGGGAGAGACAGAGTGTGAGCAGGGGAGGGACACAGAGAGAGGGAGACACAGAATCTGAAGCAGGCTCCAGGCTCTGAGCTGTCAGCACAGAGCCCAACGCAGGGCTTGAACTCATGAACCATGAGATCATGATCTGAGCCAAAGTTAGATGCTTAACCAACTGAGCCACCCAAGCGCCCATGTTTTAAAATTTTTTAAATCTATTCTGCTAACCTTTCCCTTTTAATTGAAATGATTAATCCATTTATATTTATTGTAATTAGTGTTAAGGTAGGATTTATGTCTGCTATTTTGCTCTATATCTTTTGTTTTGTTTGTTCCTCTAGTCATCCCTTACTGTAGTAAATATATGTTCTCCAGTGTACCATTTTAATTTCCTTGTGATTTCTTTTACTATTTTTTGGAGTTCTTTTCTTAGTGATTATCCTGGGGATTACAATGAACACCTTTAATTATAATAATCTAGTTTGAATAAATATGAACTTCATTTCAATAATACATAAAACTTTGCTCCTATAAAGCTCTATTCCCTCCCCCTCCTTTGTGCTATTATTGCCACATAAATTATATACCTATGTTGTGCTTCTCAACAGAGATAAGTATTGTTTTCTATAGTTGTTTTTTTAAAGTTTATTTATGTATTTTGGAAGAGTGTGTGTGCACATGCCTGTGTGTGCTCGAGTGGGGGAGGAGCAGAGAGAGAGGGAGTGAGAACCCCAAGAAGGCTCCACGCTGTCAGTGCAGAGCCTGATTGGGGCCTCGATCTCATGAACCATGAGATCGTGACCTGAGCCGAAATCAAGAGTTGTATGCTTAACTGACTGAGCCACCCAGACACCCCTATAGTTATCTTTTAAATTGGATAGGAGAAAAAAAGAGCTATATACAAAACATACATTTGTACCATCTTTTATATTTACCTATGTAGTTACATTTACTGGTGCTGTTTATTTCTTCATGTGTATTTGAGTTACTGTCTATTATCCTTTCATCCCAACCTGAAGAACTCTCCTTAGTATTTCTTATAGGGCAGGACATCGGGCAATGAAGTATTTGTTTTGTTTATTTGGGCATTTGTTAACTTATTCTTAGTTTTTTGAAGGATATTTTTGCTGGACATAGAATTCTTGATTGATAGTCTCCCTCACCCCCGGAACTTTGATTATTTCATCTCATTTTTTTTTTCATAATTTCTGTTAATCTAATCGAGGGTCCCTTATACATGATGAGCTACTTCTCTTTTGTCACTCTCAAGATTTTCTCTTTGATTTTGGCTTTCAATGTTTGATTATTATCTAAGTGTGGATCTCTGAAATTTATTCTACTTGAGCTTCACTGAGCTTCTTGGATGTGAAGATTTTTTTTTTCATCTGATGTGTTAAGTTTCAACTATTATTCAGATATTTTTTCTGCTCCTTTTTGCTCTCCTCTCTCTTGGGAACTCCCATTATGTCAGTGAATTTTTATATATTTAGACATAAATGCAACCAAAGCGCAGGTCAATATATAAATTATCCCCAGCCCTCAGAAGGTTCCCATGAGCCCTTTCCTCTCAAATTACACACCCCCATCCCAAGAGTAACTTCTGTTCTAACTTCTATCACTATAAATTATTTTTTTGCCTGTTCTCAAATTTTGTATAACTGAAATCCTACAGAATGAACTCCTTTATTTCTGGCTTCTCTAGCTCAATATAATGTGTAAGATTCATCCCTTTTGTTACATGTAGCAATAATATATTTGTTTATAGATATATAAATACCTATATGTACAAACCTATATATAGATATATATAGACCTATATATAGATATGTAAATACCATTCTGGCTTATTTGCTATAGCTTTATAGTATGTTTTAAAATCTGTAGTGTTTGGGGGCTCCTAGGTGGCTCAGTAAGTTAAGCGTCCAACTTTGGCTCAGGTCATAACCTCGAGGTTTGTGAGTTTGAGCCCCACATCGGGCTCTGTGCTGACAGCTCAGAACCTGAGCTGCTTTGGATTCTGTGTCTCCCTCTCTCTCTTCCCCTCCCCTGCTCACGCTCACCTCTTTCACTCTTAAAATTAAACATTACAAAAAATCTGGTAGTCTAGTCTTCCAACTTTATTCTTATGTTCATTTATCGTGGTCATTTCTGGCTTAATCTCTCTAGAAGTTATAGATTTTCTTTGGTTATACTGGTGTCTCATTAATTAACATGATGAATGTTAAAAATGTTCAAAACTGAAGAAAGAAATTAAACTTCAAATAGAACACACCACGTCTGTAGTGAAGCAAACCATCATGGAACAAAAATGAATCATAATTACATTCCAGAGACATGCCAAAATATGAAGAGATGGAGAAACAATAATATTAATTACCAGGGGGGAAATTCACTATTTATTTATAAGGAAAGAGATTCTGATAAAAATCAGAGATGTCAGAAGTAAAAGTGGAAGTAAAGGGTTAATGAAACAATATTTTTGCATTGCTAAGACCAAGTAATCCTGGACCTAGAATTCTGTACCCAGCCAAACTATCAATAAAAACTGAGAATAAAATAAGTTGTCACATATAAAAACTTCCCAAATTTTATCATGTGTAGGTCTTTATAGAATGCATTACAGAATAGAAATCATAGAATTACATGAATTATAGAAATTATATTATATTAATTATATTATATATTAATTATATAATTGTATATAGAATTATATTAATTATATTATATATAATTGTATTATAGAAATTACAGAATAAAAATGTAAAAGGAAATGAGTCTAGAAAGAAATTGTAAGTCAAAAAGCAGGAGTGAACAGAGTCACTATTGTTAAATGGAAATAAGTGTTGATTTAAAAAATTAAATATCAAGGTCAGAACTAAGGTTCCTAACATCAATATAGAATGTTAGGATACATGAGAGGATAATACAAAAATGGTACAAATAATCTAATGTCCTTGGAGGGAGAATACAGCTACTGATTTGCTAATTTAAGCAAATTAATTAAGCAAATTAATCATGAATGGATAAAAAGAGTTATTGAAAGAAAAATACTGGCAGGTACCACTGGTGACTCAACAAAGGCATGTGTGGTAATGGAGGTATTCGACAAAATACCACTGAAGGTAAAAACCATTCTGAAGAATCAAGGGAGGTGTATCACTCAAGGTTCTGCTGTGAAACACTCAAGTGGTTCATTAAGGAATATTTAATGTTTAATGAATAAACTATTTTCAGAGGCCTGGGAGGAGGTAAGGAAACCAAGAAGGGAGAGTAAGGCACCCGGGGACTCTGGACAGTAGGGAGTCCTTGCCATTTCTGGGTCTGAAAGGGCAGGGAAGAGGCAATGACGTGAGTACCCACGGGGAACCAGGGCTCTGAGAGAGCGCTGCCCGACATGAGCGTGGCATCTTGTGCAGTCTGAATGTGACAGGTCAAAGCTTCCCTTATATAAATGTTAGTATGCATGCTAGTCCTGTGATACTGAGACCAGAGGCATGGAAACTGCAGCGATTCGGTCCCCTTCACGAGGGAAGCAGTTTCCTCCGCAAAGTGGGGAAGGCACTAGAGCCAGAACCCCAGTGTCAGCACCAGTCCTAAGGGAGGAAGTTCGGGCCCTGCCCTGCCCTCCTCCTCAGTCGGGGTTGTGGTGAGTATAAGAAGTGACTACTCCTGGTCGCTTGGGATGATCAGTTGTGTCCTATATACATTTCGCCATTTTTACCATTTACCTTGGGGCTTCTCGTGTCCTGGAATTTGTATTGGCCTCATAAAAAAACAAACAAATAAACAAAAACACAGCCTCACATTTTAAATGACTGGATTTTCCATGCGCCTGAGTGGCTCTGTCTGTTGAGCATCTGACTCTGGCTGAGGTCACGATCTCAGGGTTTGTGAGCTCGAGCCCTGCCTGGGGCTCTGTGCTGACAGCTCAGAGCCTGCAGCCTGCTTGGGATTCTGTGTCTCCCTCTCGCCCTCCCCTTCTCCGGCTTGTGCTCTCTGTCTCTGTCTCTCTGTCTCTGTCTCTCTCTTTCAAAAATAAATAAACTAATATTACAAAAAATAGGGGCGCTTGGGTGGCTCGGTGAGTTGAGCGTCCTACTTCGGCTCAGGTCATGATCTCACAGTTCGTGAGTTCGAGCCCCGCATCAGACTCTGTGCTGAAGGCTCAGAGCCTGGAGCCTGCTTCGGATTCTGTGTGTCTATCTCTCTGCTCCTACCCTGCTTGTGCTCTATCAAAAATAAATAAAAATATTAAAAAAAATTTTTTTATATAAAAAATAAATGGTTGGATTTTCTGGATCCTGATGGTTGTGCTATGGCGGGTCTTGAAGGGCGACGTGAACATTAAAAGAGTGTTTTAAAGCAACAAAATTCAACTGAGTAAATCTGAAAACCTAATTGGCTTTATTAGATGATTCATGATTTGGGCACCATCCCACCTCCCCAGTAGAGGAGAGCTCCAAGGAGTTACAGAAAAGGAAAGGTTTTTAAAAGTCGAACAAGGACATCGTAAACATAAAAAGGATTCTTTCAGGGGAGGGCAACTTCAGTGTGGACAAAAGGGTTTTTACTAGCTGGGTTACCTCATCTTCCTTTGGGGGATGAAAGGGGGCCCGAGTGACAGATTCCCTTATTGGTCTTGACCAGAAAATTCCTGACTGACCAGCTAAAGGTTACATTCCCCATTCCCGGGAGGTTGAAACTGCAGTTGGGGTAGATTTTAAGTCTTAGTTTGCTGACTTGGCCTAGTGATGCCATTTTGGGCCCGTGGGTTTTTTTTTTTTAGCAATAGTTGATACCCTTGGAGCATTTAGAAAAAAGCCTGGTACAGAGTAAGCTTTCATTAAACTTTGGAAATTCTGGGGATTATTGTGCAAGTACCTAAATGATTGTATCCAACCAAGTATGTGCATTCAGAACATTTGAATTCGGATTGGTCCAAGGCAGGATTGGCCCCTGGTGAATACACCGTGGCTTCTTCTTCTTCTTTTTTTTTTTTTTTTTAAGTTTATGTATCTATTTTTGAGACAGAGAGAGAGGAGAGAGAGAGAGAGAGAGAGAGCATGCATTAGCAGGGGAGGGGTAAAGAGAGAGAGAGACAGAAAATCCCAAGCAGGCTCTGTGCTGTCAGCGCTGAGGCTGATGTGGGTTTTGAACCCTGGAACCGTGAGATCCTGACCTGAGCCGAAGTCGAGAGTCGAACATGTAACCGACTGAGCCACCCAGGCGCCCCCACACGGCGGCTTCCGATGAAAAGTCTGCAATGGCTCCCACTGCTGCTGCATGGAGAGACCCGCATCTCCGGCGGCATGCACAAGGCCCTGGAACCTGCTGTCTGGCTCCCTCTTCCCCTAAAAGGTGGGCTCCGGCCAGGCCCTCTGGACCGTTACATCAGCTGGTCCCTGTCCCTGCAGCTCCCCGTCCCCCAACATGGCTGGAGCTCCTCAGGCTCAGCTAAAGGCCATGTATCTTCCCTGATCACTCCCCTGTGAGGAGGGTATTTTCACACCCGGGGAACACCCTGCTCCTTCTCAGGCTAGACTTTAATTCAATTTAGTTATACCTTCACTTCTGGGATAAGCAAACGACCCAATCAATCAAGCGACGCTTGATCGGGTCCACACTCTTAGTATGTGAGTCATGGGAGACAGTCCATTTGACTGGATCTCTTGAACCCAGTCCCACCCCCAAGAGTCTCCTATTTCTATAAAAGCGCATTCAGGAGCGGGAGCGCCCAGAAAGGGCTGCCTGCCCACAGTTGGGACGGGACACCCCTGCATCCGCGGGGCACAGGGAGCCTGACCTGGGGCTGCAGTGCTGCCTCGAGAACCCAAAACCTCTTCAGAACCCATTTTAGCCGCTGTTGCCAAAGCCTCAAGGGTTCCCGGGACTTTGCTGGGAGGGAATATTCTAGGAAAATCAAGTGAGTATGTTGGTATAAAGAACAAATTTAGCCTGATGGGATGGGGGTCGGGGGGTCTTATTTGGTGTGGGGTACAGGAGGGCCGATCTTTGCTGGGGTCTGGGCTTCAGAGAGGGGGGTATGGTCCCAGATTGAGTGCTTCCCTGAAGATACTTCCCTGGAGACCTGAGTCCTAAGACCTTTGCCCCCACGCCCACCTGGAGGCCCGGATCAGGTCAATCTGAAATCCACTCCCAGGCGCTCCCAGTATGTCTGGGTCATAGAAGGAGAATTGGCGGGTCAGGGAATCAGACTGTAGGCTCTATTATCGTCAGATCGAACCCCAGAGTAGTCTGTGCTCCTTTTAACAACAAAACAGCTTGAGTTTTTTCTCCATATCCTTTGAAATACCAATACAAGGCTTTATTCTTTATCAAATTGGTTGTAAAAGTCAAAGTTCCATTCTTTTCAAAATGTAATTTTTGTAACCATCTAAACATCCGGGGAAGCTGGACATTTTTACATGATAAATGACGCGCGTTAACTTATTCTGTGACTTGCCGGTAGCTGCCCTTTGCTCGTTTTTATCGATGGGTTCTTTATTTTCTGACTATTGACCAGTAGGCACTTTATTAGGACAGAGTATTAGCTCTTGTCTGCTGTGTGTGTGTTGGCAATGTCTCCTCATTTTGTATTTTTATTTATTTATTTAAATTTTTTATTAATTTTTTTTATGTTTATTAATTTTGAGAGACAGAGACAAACAGAGAGAGACAGAGCTTAAGCAGGGGAGGGGCAGAGAGGGAGGGAGACAC